>NC_073723.1:26658015-26988373 GCF_023634155.1 Falco peregrinus | reverse complement strand
CACCTCTGCTGTAGCAGAAAATAGATTTTCCTTGTGCATTCTATGTCATGAGCCCCTGCAATGACCCATGTGCTTTGGGACAAACTAAACATCAAGCACTTTATGGTGTCCTAAATAGATGCATTTGTGAGACTCCTCATGGTGAAACAGAAGAAGCTGTAGTACACAAACAGACAGCTGTGACTCGTGCAGATCAGAGGCCTTGGCGGAAAATGGAGGGAAGGAACAACTGCCTTGTACAGTTTGATGCAGGACCCGCAGTTTAATGTTGGACCCTTCACAGGTGCCTCTCGAGGGCTTTCTAGTAACGTACTCGCTAATATGACTAGTATCTGCTTACATACTTAATTTTTGCTATTTTCTTCCTATTATTTCTGCAGTGCTATGTGTAGTTTTGATATGGTTTTGTCTCGGGAGAGTGTTCAAAATGTAAATGGTGCCTCTTATCCTGAAGACTGCAGCTCAGCCTGTCCTTGTGGAAGGATGTAGGAAGGGTGGTAGACATCTTTTTCACCTTTGGGAGTTCATTGTGTGTTCTCAGAGTTGGCCTCCAGGAAAAGCTTAACCCCCTTACTGGAAGTCACATGTGCCTGGGAACTGGAGCTGTTGGCTGTAGTCTTCAGTGTGAAACCTAGGTGATTTTCAGATGTCCTGTGCTCAGGCTTTTGAGATCCTTGAATAAAAGGAGTGAGATATTTAATTTCAACCAGCAGTGTGTGAGAAGCCCATATACGATATAGAAGTTGAATTTGTCCTAATTGCAGCAGGTCGTATTGCTGATGAGATCCACATGGGATGCCGACAGGCTGGTGGCTCTGGGCCCAGGGACTGCATATTTCTGGAGGCCTGAAAGGAGATTACATGGCCTCAACCACCAAGGGAAGCTGTTATTCAGGTGTAGGACAGGCTGTCCTGATCAACCAGAGATGCTAAAAGCTCAGTGTTAGCAAGTGCAGTGAGCAAATAAATATATAGACCTTTCACACGAACTATTGACATAGCTTTTTCTTTCTTTTTCTTCCCTTCTTTCTTTAAGAAAAGCATTTTTCATAGTAAAATTTGTGATGTGAACGACTTGCCTGTATGCAGCACATCGACGTGCATCTATGGAAGAGTTCAGCCATCACTGTGATTCATTGCAGTTTGGCTTTTCTGATGCCTGAGCAAGCCTTGCTGAGACACAGAAATTTAAACTCGGTGAGACTTGTGACTGAAGAGAAAAGCAGGATCTGTCCTTTACAGATAAAGTAGTTCAAAGTTACACAAAGCGACTTTTATTTACATTCTAGATACTAAGTGGGAGGTTAACAATTGTCAAAAATAATTCACATGCTTTAGTGCATATACATAAAGTATTCAAATGTGTTAGTTAATGCTTTTTAAATTAAAAACATACAGATCTGTGAACAAGATGAATTCTTACCAATGAAAAAGAAAGTCTCACAAAACCTTGTCAGCTTGAATTCAGGTTGATGATTCCTATTAGAAAGAATCATAATCAGATGTGCTAAAATGATGACAGTGCTGAATAAGTCAGCAAACGTGAGAAGCTGTAGGAACAGGACCATCGTGGGATGTTGTTAGTGGTTGACTTCACTGAGTCTCAGTAGATATGCGGCAGTGGGTTTTGCTTGACTATTTTTAAACATTTGTGTTATGAGTCAGAAACAGAGAAAAAAACCTCAACCTTATAATTTGTAGAACATTTCCCCCCTCCCTCAATGGCCTAGGAAATACATAAATTTGAAATAAAACCCCCAGCCTTAATGTCAGTCACTACTAAAGGGAGTATTGTTCTTCATACATGAACTTCTGCCATAGTTTTGCGATCATTTGAACACTAGATAAACTTAAAAATAAATGGAACAATAGTTACATCTATTTTACTTTAATACAACAGAAAGTTGCATTTTTTTGCCATAGAAGGCAAGTCTCGTGTCAACAAACTGTAGGCTTAAGAGTTTGCAAGGAATTATGGAATGTGGTATGTGTCTTGGTTTGTATACTTTATTTATCATCACTGTTGTCTTGTGAGGGCAGGTTTGTCATAACTCACTGCTGCATTTTTCATGAGTTACAGTCATGCTTTTGCTTGCAAGCAATAAGAATAGTATAATTTCTCTCTTTTGTTTTTTTCTTTATAGATGCACTCAAAATGTGCATGGTGTAAATCTGTGCCTCTTACTCCAGTAAAAATCACTGAGAAGTAAAAATGCAGTTCATGTAAATGCTTGTGCACATTAGAAAAATATAAATACAAAGAGCAGGCTTGTCCCGATATAAAGCAGCGTTTAGTGCCAGCATTACCTATTAAAATCAGTGCATTAGGCTTATGGTAGATGTGTGTATGTTAGTTTAGCATAATACTGCTAAAATTGCCAATCTAAAGCCCAGTTGCTGTAGCCATTAAAAAAGTAAATGCTCTTTCCCCTTCATTTATAGCTGTATTTGGTCAGTGTGCAATGTGATTAGGATGATATTCCATCACACTGGACTTTCATTAATCAATAGATAACCCTCTCTGTTGAGTAAATTCAGTTTCTCTCACATCTTAGGGCTAAGAAGACAAAGTATGAATCCTACTAGTCAGGGAAGTCTAGTCAGCAAACAGGCAACACAGAAATAAGGTTATGCTTGTTTTCCTGCCCTCTGGGCCATGTCTCTGCCCTTGTGAAATCCCTGTGGTACAGGGCAGTGTCAGAGATGTAGACAGCCTCCTGCCTGCCCCAGTTTGCTGCGGTGGTTTCACCTGGGTGAGTGAAGAGACACAGTGCTATGATACACAGATACAGAAATACATAGAGACAGCTGAAGAGGGAGGAACCCCCATCCAGACACTGAACTGGGGCAAAATGGGAGTTTCTTTTCTGTCTGGAGCCAGTCTGCATTTTACCAGAGACCACTCAGAGCCAGGATCTCAGTCATGTGTGAGCAGTAAGATAGACGGAGCTTTCTCTGAATCGACCTTCACCCTGGACACCCTCATGCCCAGATGCTGCTGTGGTGCTTATCCCACTTGGGGGCTCGTACTCCCACACCACAGCTCTTTTGTCACCCCTCTCCATTAAGCCTTTTTTTAAAGACTTTCTTAAGCAAAGGAGACCATGGAGAAAAGTCATTGTTCTTGCCAGTGGGCACTGGGTATGACATCTGATGGCTGCCAAAAAAAGATACTTCTTTTTCCAAAGTGGAGCAGGTGGCAGTAGCTGACTGGAACACCATGCTGGCATTTGTTATATCATAGCACTGACAGCAGAGCTGGAAGCTAACAGGTTCACAGTTGCCTAATGTCATCATGCTGAAGACATTTTTAGAAAAGTTATGCAATTGATTAACTGCCTATATATACCCTTTTTTTCAAGCTGAGTTGGTATTTTTATTCTAACACAGCTAATAGCAATAAAACATATTTACAAAGTGCTGCAAATGAAGATTTTAGTAGGTTCTAGCAGCCCATCTTCCCAGAGACCTCACACCATCCCACAAATTGCTCCTTGGAAGTTATATGAAATGCATAGGAAAGTGACCGCCACATAGGAAAGTGACCACACTAGTGTGATTCCTAAATCCAAGAGGAATAATTGAAGATTTCTTTTAAGGAAGGGTATTTTCCATGTCCTCTTTTTGCTGTGTCTCTCAGACCTCTCCACCTCTCCTTTGCAGAAGGGTGCAATACCATCTGAAGAGACAGTGGGGAAAAGTGTTGTATGATCTTTCCTGAATGGCAATGCTCTGCGGCCCACATTCCCTCTAACTTTAGACATGTGTTGGAGACACCTGAATTGGGATCAGTGTCAGCCCAACTGTGTTGATAATCCTGGTGCTGAGACAGGCGTTCGAGAGCATGATTAAGTTTACCTCAGATCCAGATTCCTCAGAAAAGGAAACCTAGGACAACCACCTTCACTTGTTTCAGTGCCATAGTTACATATCTGTGTTTAAAGGATTAAGCCAGGACTGTGTTGTCTCTCAAAACTGATCTGACAGATGCACTGAAGTGATTTACTTCAGCTTAAATGGTGGTTTAGTTGTGAATTAGCTGACAAATACTTAAAATAGAAAAATTCTGGTAACTCTGATACATGGTTGGATACAAGTGGAAGAACTGAAAACTCCTTTTCTCCCAGCAATGATGACAGAAGATACGTCACTCAGTTATCAGTCTCAGAATCTTTGTTAAAGCTTAATGGTAGATGCTGAAGTGAAGGAGCTTTTTATGTTGTTTTATTATGTTTGCCTAGTGAAATGATTGCAACATTTTCTTTTGGATGAGGACTTTGCTAGAGGTACTTCTTTTTCTAAACCTGAAAAATTACACCATGGCAGTATGTTGTACATAGAGCTGCAGCATAAGACTAGGGAGCTGTCAGCTGATTCAGAGCTTTTCTGTCCTTTTATCAAGCAAAACACACCATTAATAGCACAGCTTAGATCCAATGGACTCTAAAAAGACACTGAACATAATTTATACAGGTTATACTTTTAAAAAATGGCAAATCCTGCTTAATTTTGCAGTGGAAGAAAAGAAAGTTTGCATTTCAGAAGTAGAAATACTACTTAAAAATATTATTTTCTGGTGTGTTTTTTTTTAGCTAGAAAAATGGTTGTAAGCTGCACCTTTGAATGTTTTATTTTCCCCATGTTTTTCCTTTCGTTCTTGCCTTTTCCCTTTGCTTTTACCTATTATCAGTAGTATAATACTTGAAGAATGGGGAAGAATGAAGGTAAGGTATATAAAATCCAAATTTCTGGAGGAAGAGGGAGTTGAAAATCAATAGCCAAATGAGCAAGGAAACAATTACTTTCTGGTGCCAGTGTTTTCATTTTCCTTGTAGAACTTTTGACCCTGAAATGTTCTACCTGCAATAGCTCCCCATATTTGTTAATTATCAACCCAAACTTCAAAGCTGATCGGTCTTCAAGGGCTTTTGTGGAGGTTAGCTCAGGAAAATGAGTATTCAGTACCGCAGGAATATGTTTAATTTGAGGAGGTTTAATTTTGGTAGGGCTTGGGTTTGCATGAATGCATTGTACCTCTCAGATGTCCTTAAAGTGTCTTGGGGATAGGCCCTTCAAAGAAAGAAAATAAATGTATGCAATATAAAAGTCACAGGGATATTTCTGACACAGTGTCATATGATTTTGCATTGTAAGATAGCATCTCTTGGAAAACGATAGCTAAATGGAATGTTTTAAAAATATATATGGTGTAGTAGTTGCTGTACTGACTGATAAGGACATGCAGAAGGCTTTTTATTTTGTTTCACTTTGTTACATCTTTTAATAATTTAGCCTAGATATTATTTTTGTTCTGGTAGTGTCATTTCTGATCTCACTTGTCCTCTGCCCCCCAAAATACCTCTGAAACTAACAACTAAAACAAAATACCAAATTCCTGCTTTCTTATTTACACAAGATTAAAGCTGAGTTTTGCCCAAGGAGGACTGCATGGTCAGCCCAGTGATCTGGAAAATAGAAAAAAAAATAATACAAACTAAGACTCTCAAAAATTATTGTTAAGATTTTTTTTGTATCTTACTAATTTCACATAAATTGATGGTTGCAATTCTGGATGTAGCCTAACACACATTTTTTCGCTAGTAGTAGAAACATTCTGCTATCATTGTCATTTTTTAAGAACAACGAAAACACTTCAGTGGGCTTCATTAGTGCCCCATTGCTGACTTCATTGAGCCAAAATTTTGATAGTAACGTCCCAAATTATATATATATATTTAAAAAATATTGATTAAAGAACAACTTTAGAAATCAGTTAACCTAAAGGTTAAGTGCAGAACACCATTTCAGCCCAAAGTAACTTAACCCCTCTTTTAAAAGACCTAAGTGTAAAGAATAAAGACAGTGTTTTTCCTTTTCCTTTTTTTTAAAGAAGCCACATGAAATGTTCTCCGAGTTAAGTTTTACCATTCATAATGAATGCAGTCTCGCCATTCAAATGCGACCATAAGTACACAGAAGATAAGAATTTAATTAAATGTAGATTAAAACCAAACAGGAAAACACACTCGCTGATAATTTTATCCCATCCTCTGGCCATATTTTTTATACTTCCTTCTTGTTCTTCTTTGGGCTATAGCTTATCAACATGCCGATAGTACCATAACTCATTACATCTGATGGTGCTGCTGAAATGTGCAGGCTTGGTGCTTGAATTTCAGAGGCACTTAAAATGCAAAGCATGTAAATGTCTATGTTAAATATATTAGTGTGGTAATGTTAGTGAAAAGAAAGTGATTTCTTACAAATCCTTGTACCTCACATCATACATTATCATTTCCCAGTCACTAACTGGTTTCAGAAAAAACTGGTGAGGCTTTCTCTTAAATTATATTTATCTTAAAATGTATTAATTTTGTTTTCATATGTCTTACCCGTCTATTTTCATATTATTTTCAGTTATTGAAATAGATTACTGAAAACAAAGATTATATTTTTAATGCTTGATTAAATACACATAAGGTAAACAGGTGACTGTGAGAGGTCTGACCTTACCTGCGTAGTGTCACAGTTCAAGACCAAATGACTGTGGAGGCTAAATGGACCTGGATACCAAAACACTTTTAATCACAGATATATGAGTTTTTGCAAATTACATGATTTCATTGTCCCACAGAGGGGGAAAACATGGTCCAGAAGCCAAGTTGTGCAGCTGTGTTCTGCAAAGTCCTGGGGCTAGGCTGAGGCATCCCCAGGGGTCTGTCCCCAGGGGATACCCCCAGTTATAGGGCAGGTAGAGAATATCCCTTTCTTCATTGGCTGATCTGTATTTAACAGTGATTAACAGATTGTTATGAAGAAGTTACTCCTTTTTTCTTATAGCTGAGACACTCCCTTATGCTATAGGGTCAACTAAAGTCCATCCACTTACACTAACGCAGTTGTCAATTGGGCCCAACAGCTACACATAGCTGCATTTTGGTGCAGCAGTATTAATAATTGATTTAAAAGATTTTTTTTAATGTACAACAAGAATAAAGCATTTATATTTTAAAGGAAAACAGTTCATATAGACTAAATACTTGAGTTCCAAACTGTCCCAGTGGCGGCCTGGCTGGCTCTGCCTGACCAGTATCCTCTAACACATCTGCAACAAGCATTGCAAGATTAAAAAAAACCACAAAACACGTGATCCATAAATCATTTAACCTGAATTTGTGCACTATTATTTATTGCCAATATATTTTGTTCACTACAAGCACTATGCATTTCCGAGAAAAAGACTAAACAGTTCAGGTCTGTGACAGTTTCACTGATGGTGGAACAGACATTGGACCCAGCTCAGAAGTACGGAGATCAAAGTAGTAGTTTGCTTAATTAAATATTATGCTAAGGTTTAGAATGTCAATGTATTCTTTAATATGCAATCTTGATTTATTAAGCACTATTAAAGCATAACTGAAATCATTTATATGCTCACACTATCTTATATTTATAACCAAGGCCTATAAAAACTGGAACATCCTTTAGTTTTACAGTGAGGGAAGAAGGATTTCTTTTTGCTATTTTATCAGCAAATAAGTTATTTAGCTATATTTATTTTTAAGTGATTTAGAATGGTTTGAGAGTTGCAAATTTGTTTATGAACTGTGCTTCAGCTCTTGACCAAGAGGTATTTTCAAATGAAGAAGATGGATCTCCAATTTTTTATAATTAGATGGCCTTTGACCTGAGCTTTTTGGATCAATCAGAAGAGAAATTACTTCATGTAAAAATTTTAATAATATTAGAAAGTAATTACTGGGCTAATCAGAGCAAACTCTGCACCTCATCAAGAACCATACCTGAACTGCCATCACTCAAATTTAGAATAGTATTTGAAAGCAGGTTTCGCAGTGTCAGACCAGAAAGCATAGGAAGTACGTGGCACCTATGAGTTAGCATTCCCCACCATTTCCATAATTTTGAGGGTAGAACCTAGCCTCCGTTAATTTCTTCCACTTGACACCAAAATGAGGTGAGATCCTTGAGAACTTGCATCTAAATATTCTTTTTTTAATTATTGACCCTAATAATAGTTTGTGTCAGGTGAAGTTAAATTTGAGTCTGAAAAGCCAGCGCATTGCAAAACAGTCCTTTCAGTGTCGAAGCTGTCTGATACATTTAAGCTGAGGCACCACTATACCAAATTTTTGGATGTAGTGAAAGAAATAGAGTCATAAAAATGAGAAGTGTGTTTAAATAGGCTTGGAAATAAAATATAATTCTTTTATAACATCCACTGCTGCCTTGTTACACATGCAGAGAAAAATCAGCCCAAAGGTTTGTGAAACAATAAAGCTTCAAGAGAGGGTATTTCTGGTTGCTACAGTGATGTTTTGGGATGGTTTAAAATGCAACATATTTCCAGCCCATGGATACTGCAATGCATTTCAAAGTAAGGGATAGTGCAGGTGATGAGAAAACCTGAAACAGTGAAAGCTGTTTCTAGAGGCATTGCTCTGAAAGAAATGAGTGTAGTTTTTTGTGTGTCAATAATTCAGAATGTTTAAAGGAGGACTTTGTTAGCATGCAGATCTTAGGCCAGTTCCACTAAGGACTGGTGCATCAAAATAGTTTGTATTTGTAGCAGTGAGACAGAGGAGAGAAAGCCTGTAGTAGTACTTAAGTGTCTGAGAGTGTTTTGGAGCACATTGTTAGGGCTCGCTGTGTTCCAGGAACAGCTAAGTGCAGCTCTGCAAGAGTGATGACCTCTTTCCACATCTACAGGTGTAAGAACTGATATGCAGAACAATTGATTCTTTTATACACTTCCTGGAGAAAGGTAGAAAAAGCTGCACAAAAGCTATAAAATTAATTTTTCATTCATTGTGTCTACTCCCTAAGTTCAGGAGGTGTTGGCTTTTGCCTTTTTGCTAGCACAGACAGATGAATAATTCAGCAAAACCATGGGTGCGGCAGTGCCTGTTCCTGTGGAGACTTAGAGCCATGCAGATGTGTCCAACTTTTGATCCTCCATCAGCCCTGTGCCTCCAAAATTGTCTAGGCACCACAGCGTATGGTATCAGTAATGTTTCCAGGCAGGAAGTCAGCAAAAAGGGTTGGGGTTTTTTTGAAAGAAGTGCACTGGATTTTATTTTTCCTATGACAAGCTCATTGCTTTTGAGCTTATCCAATTTTGGTGGAAAGCTGAAACCTGTCCCTGTGGATTTCACCATCTGGTAAGGCTCCACTGCGTAGTAGAGCTTGCAGTGCTGAGACCCCCAGTTCTCTGGCATGAGTCAGTGATACCAGAGAGACCTTCTCCACTCACACCAGTCAGCAATACCAGGTCCAGCTCCAGCCCAGCCATTTGGTGGTCCCCTGTTGCCTCCCAGTAACCAGCAGCCCTGTTTGCACCAGCACCACTGCAGAGCTGCTGCCAGCAGTTTTGCAGAGGGGAGGGAATTGTGGCCCCCTTTGAGGCAAGAGACTGTGTAGGTGTCATCACCCCTCCTCCGGGGGATAGGTGAGGATGGAGAAATGCAGTGTGACCAAGCAGCACGTGGAGAGACAGGCAGAGTGAGTCATTAGACTTATATCGCAGATACTGTAACACTGCACCAGTGTCAGAGCTTAACAATTTTGGTGA
Source organism: Falco peregrinus (assembly GCF_023634155.1). Lineage (NCBI taxonomy): Eukaryota > Metazoa > Chordata > Aves > Falconiformes > Falconidae > Falco > Falco peregrinus. The sequence continues at coordinate 26,978,784 of NC_073723.1, read as the reverse complement.
CGTTTGATCCCATTTCCCTGTAGAATCATACCTGATACTAATGCATCAACAAAGCTTTCAGCTTCTGGTATCTAATAAAGGCTAGTCGTCTACTAAACCCTGTACCTGTGCATCTACACTTCTGGAGTTAAATGGTCTATGTTCTACGTCCCTTTTTTTTTTTTTTTTTCTTTCTTTCTGTGTAGTTCATGTGCATGTCATGCGTGTACACAAATCTATTTGTGGCAAGAAAGTACTTATGTTTTAGCATGGTCTTTTATGCTTCACAAGTAATTTATTAGCACATACATGTTTGCAAGTTACATTATCAACCACTAAATATCCCATATTCTAGTATGCAGAGGCACATCCTGTACTGTATAAACAAAAAATTCATGTTCTACAGATATTTGTATTCTTTCTCATGCAAGACTGGAACTGCCAGGCAATTTTGCCATTTATTCTGTGAAACAAAATGTGAGAAGCTTTGCCTAAAAATGTGTGATGTCCAATTAGTGTTAAATTCAAGAAAAGCCCTTGTCACACAGAATTGATACCCCAGTATATCAAAGCAGTTACCTTTGTTGTTTTCTGCCTCCCTTAAAATACCAACATTACCTTTTGTCCAGAGGTGCTTACATCCTCATCAAACACTATAATGATTGAATCATCAGTTGAGCGTGAGTAGTTTTAAGTGAGCTACAGGGTAGAGATTTCATTAGATTAAGTATCTTTCTGCAAAATGTTTGTGAAAATAAGCCAGGAGGAGTAAACAGTTGTGAAAGCTGAAAGGTGAGAATGACCCTTACTAATTATGTAAGATTGCAGCCAGTAATCTCTCCTGTTATTTTGGCTGGACAATGCGTTCCTTAATAATTCCTTCCCTTCTCAATTCCTTTTTCTGCATTTTTTGTTTTACAAACACTGGGTTACAGTCTCACCCTTAGGAGGACCTAAGCCAGTAAGCACAGCTCCAAGTACAAACAGGCTTATACATCACCTTAATGGCAATACCTCCATGAGGCGTTACAGGAAACACCCTCACCTCATCATCAATGGTAATATTTTAACTGACTGTATTTCCAAATTCAGTACTCGGCCTCAAAGTCAGATTGTGGCTAATGCATGTTGCAATGTTAACAATAACATATTCTTCCCAGAAAAAACTAAAACGACAGGTGTAGCTATCGATGCTTCAAGCACATACTCTGACCTAAAGACTCACAATCTGCTGCACTCGATCCAGCACATACTGTGGCAACAGAGCTGTGCTGGAATCATGCTGGAGACAGACTGACAAATGTTGTGTATGAACTTTAACTTTGTCTCCCCAAATGTGGGTTTCGTTTGCTTCGTAAGCTGATTGGTGCTGGAAATGAGCATCTCCCTATGCCTTATCAAGAGATGATTTTCTTTCTAGTGTACAACACAACACGCTGTAGGGAATATGTACGTACTGTGGCCTCTTTTCATATGTTGCAATCTTTAAGCATACACCCACAGTTAAAAGGCTGCTTCTTGTGAAATGTGTATCCCTCGGTTTATTTTTGCAGCTAGAATCTTGCTGCATTATCACTGCAAGTACCATTGCCCTTCTGATTATTTCTCCTGACTTCCCTATTTCTGCAAAAGAAACAATTACAAAGAACCAAAATGATAATATGACAAACATAACTTTAATTCTGCTTTCAGTGATTTATCAGTTGTTATATTTTGAATTTGTCTTTAGATCATTGATTCCAGTTTGATTTTGTTCATACATCAATTTTGTCTAATTCGAGGTAAATATAAGTCACATTTTTTACATTATACCCCTCAGAGGGCTTTATTTTTTCATTTCAGTAACCATTATTTGAATCATAAAAAACCACATTACAGTATTCATAATGCACTGCTTATGTGACAGTTTTTGAACTTTAATATTCTTTTCTGTAGTGTGCTGGCTTAGCAGCCTATAAAAGAGACGTATTGTTTATAATGTTTCTTCACCACAACAAATGATGCACTTCTAGGGTTTATGAAATGGCAGTAGTTTTCTAAATTTGTGATTCTTCTGTGTTCAGCAGTCAAGAACAGTTGTACATCTGCTCAGCACAGACTTTAAGAGACTACGAACTTTAATTGAGGAAAAATAATGAGGGTTCAGGGACCACTGATACAGAGTCGGTTAGTAAGGCAGGTGCCCTGCTGCCAGAACAATGGATTATTTACGCCTTTGTCATAAACAAGAAACAGTTGGGCCTATGTAGAGATTACATTCATATTCCAAAGCTGGGCTGCCTTTTTCTGTTTCCTTGTAAACATGCAGTATACGCAATACTTTTAAAACTTGCTCTGAAAAACATAATAACTTTGCTCCTTCATTTAATGATGTAATGTTAACCTTAATAGTGTGATTTAAAGGAACAACTTTAAATGCAGTGATACTTATTTTGCCATAATTCTAATGGGTATATTAATTAATAATCTGTATTTCATGTGCATAGAAAGGACTCTGTGGGGGCTGGACGGTGTTTGGATGTGCATACAAAGGCATCTTTGTAATGTATAAAGCTAGATAGAAATATAGAATAAGACAGACAATTACATTAAGATATTTAGAAGGGAAGAAAAAAGATGAGAAATACACATGAGCACATTTAAGCCAATCTTTTACAGTCTGACTACCATAATGATAATGTTGTTTCAGAACAGAGTTTATAAAATTTTTACACACCACTGAAGTGGAATCTCCTGATGCTTTAATCAGAAAAAATACAAAAATACTGCTTTTCCATGTGAGTCAAGCAAGTAATCAGGAGTTGCAGTAAGCATCCCTAATCCTGGGTGTGCTAGTGGCTATCTTTTACACACCTGTGTAACCCAACAGGGCAGTGTCAGCCAAACAGGGCATGTTCTGATCTAATAGGTATTCATTAGAAAAGTAAACAAAGACCACTGTGCAAGACTGCATAGACTAAGCCTTAATTTCCATTTTAACAGTTTATTTAGTCTTACATTAGAACCGTAGAATCGTTTAGGTTGGAAAAGACCTTAAGACTATCAAGTCCAACCATTAATCTATCACTGCCAAATCCATATCCACACATCTTTTAAATATCTCCAGAGATGGTGACTCAACCGCTTCCCTGGGCAGCCTGTTCCAATGCTTGACAGCTCCTTCAGTGAAGAAATTATTCCTAATATCCAATCTAAACCTCCCCTGTGTCAACTTCAGGCCATTTACTCCTGTCCTATCACTTATTTGCTGGGAGGAGACTGACACCCACTTCACTACAGCGTTCTTTTAGGCAACTGTAGAGAGCAATAAGGCCTCCCCTGAGCCTCCTCATCTTCACTCTAAACAGCCACAGTTCCCTCAGCTGCTCCTCACAAGACTTGTGCTCCAGACCCTTCACCAGCTTTGTTGCCCTTCTCTGGACACGCTCCAGCAAATGAATGTCCCTCTTGTAGTGAGGGGCCCAAAACTGAACACAGTATTTCAGGTGCAGCCTCACCAGTGCCGAGTACAGAGTAACAATCATTGCCCTGGTCCTGCTGGCCTCACTGTTTCAGATACAAGCCAGGAAGCTATTGCCCTTCTAGGCCGCTTGGGCACACTGCTGGCTCATATTCAGCTGGCTGTTGAACCAATGGCCCCAGGTCCTTTTCCCCCAGGCAGCTTCCCAGCCGCTCTTCCCCAAGCCTGCAGCGCTGCCTGGGGCTGCTGTGACCCAAGTGCAGGACCCGGCACTTCTCCTTCTTCAACCTCATACAACTGGCCTCGGCCCATCAGTCCAGCCTGTCCAGATCCCTCGGCAAAGACTCAAGCAGATCAATACTCCCTTCCATTCTTTGGGGTCAGTCATCCAGCAAGTTTTTTAGCCAGCAAAGAGGACACCTATCCAAGCCACGAGCAGCCAATTTCTGCAAGAGAATGCTGTGACAAATGGTGTCAAAGGTTTACTGGAGTCTAGGTACACAACATCCACAGTCTTTCCCTCATCCACTGAGCAGGTCACTTTGTAATAGGAAGAGATCAGGTTAGTCATGCAGGACCTGCCTTTCACAAACCCATGCTGGCTGGGCCTGATTACCTTGTTGTCCTGTATGTGCTACATAATGGCACTCAAGATTATCTGCTCCATAATCTTCCCCAGCATCGAGGTCAGGCTGACAGGCCTCTAGTTCTCCGCATTCTCCTTCTGGCCCTTCTTGTAGGTGGGCATCACATTTGCTTCCAGTCAACTGGGATCGCCCCAGTTAGCCAGGACTGCTGATAAACCATGGGGAGTGGCTCAGTGAGGACTTCTGCCAGGTCCCTCAGTACCCTTGGGTGGATCCCATCCAGCCCCATTGACTTGTGTGTGTCCAAGTGGTGTAACAGGTCACTGACCATTTCCCCTTGGATTATGGGGGCTTCATTCTGCCCCTTGTCCCTGTCTTCCAGCTCTGAGGACTCAGTACCCAGAGAACAACTGGTCTTGCTATTAAAGTCTGAGGCAAAGATGGTATTAAGTACCTCAGCCTTTTCCTCATCCTTTGTCACTGTTTCACCCTTCATCCAATCAAAGCTGGAGATTCTCTGTAGCCCTCCTTTTGTTGTTAATGCATTTAAACAAACTTTTTTTTTTTTTTTTTTTTTTTTTTTTTGTTAGAGCAGTAACCAGATTAAATTCTACTGGCTTTGGCCCTTCTAATTTTCTCTGTGCATAACCTCACAACATCCTTGTTGTCCTCCATAGTCGACTGCCCCTTCTTCCAAAGCTCATAAACTCTCCATTTTTTCTGTGAGCTCCAGCCAAAGCTCTCTGTTCAGCCAGGCTGGTCTTCTCCCTTGTCAGCTCATTTTTCAGCACAGGAGGACAGTCTGCTCCTGTGTCTTTATGACTACATTCTTGAAGAATGTCCAGCTTTCCTGGACTCCTTGGCCCTTCAGGACTGCCTCCCAAGGGACTCTGTCAACTCTTCTAACCAGGCCAAAGTCCATCCTCCAGAAGTCCAAGGTAGTGGTTCTACTACTCATCCTCCTTACCTCTCTGAAAACTGAAAACTATCATGATCGCTATGCCCAAGACAGCTTCCAGCCATGACATCACTCACAAGTCCTTCTCTGTTCACAAACAGCAGGTTCAGCTTTCCCTGGTTGGCTCACTCACCATCTGTTTCGGGAAGTTGTTTTCCACACACTCAGGAGCCTCCTAGGCTGTTTCCTCTACGCTACATTGTATTCCAGCAGATGGCTGGTAAGTCCATCACAAGAACAAAAGTAGCAATTGTGAGACTTCTCCTAGCTGCTTACAGAATACTTCATCTGTCTCTTCATCACAGTTGGGTGGTCTAGAACAGGCTCTCACCATAGTATCTGCCTTGCTGGCCCTCCCCTTGATTCTTACCAATAAACACTCAATCCTATCATCACCATCATTAAGCTCTAGACAAAACACTCCCTAACATACAGGGCTACCCTGTAGAGGAATGAAGCTGGGTTAATTAATATTGATAACATACAGCTGTGGGCTAGCTTCAGGGGCAGTGGGTTGGCTGATGTAGATAAGGTGCAGCTGTGGCTGGTTCTGTTAAGTGGTTGGGCAGCCAATGAAGAGAGAGCAGTCAAGGAAGAGAGAGGAGGAAGAAACAGAGAGTGAGAGTGCATGCTCTGGATGAGGAGAAGGCAGCAGAGGGACTGGCATGAAGAGTATGTTGGTATGTGATGGTAAAAGACCTTCTTGCAGCTGGCTAGTTTGGAGAGTGCTGTGTCACTAACCCACCAATTCTATTTCGTTGCCTATCGCTTCTGAAGAGTTTAGAGTCATCCATGGCAGCTCTCCAGTCACGTGAGTCATCCCGCTCTGTTTCCGTGATGGCAACCATATCATACTTTTCCTGCTGTGCAGTGGCTTCCAGCTCCTTCTGTTTGTTGCACATGCTGTGTGCATTAGCCTAGATGCGCTTCAGTTGGGCTATTGATCCTGCCACCTTTTCTGGGGGAAAAGCCCTAATTCCTACATGACCATTCCCAAGCATTTCCATGGTTTCTATCACATCAATAACCTTTACATCTTTTCTGCTGTATGGATCTCCATGCCTTACCTCCACTGAGACAGCACACTGAAAGACCTTGTTAGTACACTGTCCCTCAAACACTGGTGTGCAGCCCCCAGGCTTATCTTCAGTGAGCCTGGTTTTATCCCTTTCCCCCTTTAAATGTAGTGTAAAGCTCTTTCAATGAGACTTGCTAATTCAAGCGCAAAGATCCTTTTCTGCATTTGAGACAGGTGTACTCCATCTGCTGCTAGCAGGCATGATGTCATGTAAACTGACCCATGATCAAAAACCCAAAAATTCTGCAGGTGACACCAGGCTGGGAGCCAGGTATGGATCTGATGGCTCTTCATGTTTCTTCTGTCAGCGCTCCCTGCAACTGGAAGGGCAGAGGAGAACACTGCCTGTGCTCCTGAGCCATTAACCGGTCATCCCAAGGCCCTGTCATTTTTCTTGCTTGCCCTCAGATGACTTCTTGCAACTTCATCGCTGCCTACCCAAAAAACAAATCATGGATGATAACCTGTGGGCTGTATCAGGGTGGGCAGCTTTCTCTTGCACCTTTAACGTGGGCCCCAGGGAGGCAGCAGACTTCCCTAAGAAGTGGGTCCGGTCTGCACACGGGACCTTCAGGAGAGAGTCTCCTACAACAATGTCCTGTCTTTTTTTTTTTTTTCTTTAAGGAAGCAGTTTTGGTGCAGGGCGTAGGCTGACTTAACCTCAGTGATGCCTCCAAGCTAGAGGAACCATTGTCACTGTTGGGTTCCACTTGCAGAGCTTCATACCTGCCATGCACAGGGCACCTGAGCTGGTGGGCAGTCACAGAGGAGACGAGCCAGCTGTGCCGGGCAGGAGCTGGCCGCCATTGCCCCCGTCCCTTCAGTCACTGTGTTCAGCCAGGCGGAGTGAGGATGGGGAATCCTCCCTATCGTGCACCCTGCCTGCCCGTTGGGTCAGTCCCTGGGAAGAGAGGGTGCGATTCCAGTAGTCTGAATCTGCCTTGCGCTCCCTGATACCCCTCAGCCTACTGACGCCCTCCCGGAGCTCTGTCACCGAGTCACTGAGAGGGGCAGTTCCTCCCCCCAGAGGCACTTCCCTCGGGAGCGCTCCCGGCTGCTGCCCCGCGCTGGCATGAGAGCAGGGCACGGCCGGCAGCCCGGCACCGGGGTGGCAGCGTGTTGCCGCCGGGCTCTGCCTGGGCAGCTGCCTCAGGCCTGGCGGGCACAGAGCTCGGAGAGGCCGCGGTGCTCTGCCGGGCCGGTGCTGTTGCTCGCTGGTTGCGCTGGCAGAGCTTCGGTGCCCTTCCTGCACGCCCTTCTGCGCCAGCTGCTGCGCACACCGCCATGCCATGCCCTGTTGCCAGCCTCTTCTTTGGTAGGTAGGGCGGGGCTTGCCCACTGCGCTCCCGGCCTTGCCCACTGCCATCAGCCACTGCCACATGAGCTGGGGGGCTCCTGGTGGCTCTTTCGGCTCCCCTGGAGGTTCCCCCAGCCTGGGAATACCCCTGTGCGCTGTGCTGGAGCCAGTCCTGCCAGCACCAGAGCTGCTCACCTCAGTGACTGAGGCTGTTGCCTGAGGCCATGGGCTCTGTGCCACTCAAGAAAATACAGATGTTTAAATCATTTGTGTCAGAGGTCATGGGATTAAGTTTGTGGTAATGGGATGAAGGCCAAGGAGATCTGACTTCTAAAAGTAGGGTGTTAATCATCTGATCTCCTACACTTCCACCCAAATTGCTAAATAAGAGTTTTCTTCAAGAAATTACTTTTTTTTTTTAATCTAAATCTATATATAAAAAAATTGTTCCCAAGAATTCATTTTCACACTCCACCTCCATATTTTTATCAATAATTCTGAATTAATCCTTTGAGGAATTTCTGTTCTTAATGATAAATTATAATTGCATAGTTGTATGTAAAGTATCTATAAAAAAGAACAGTTGCTAAAATACAGGGTTTTTTAACAAATTACTAATTAAGTTACTAAAGTTATCCAGACTAGAACCAGATTTAATCAATACAGAAAAGTAAATTTTTATCTTGTCAAAAATACAAGGTTCCCCAGCTGTATACCCTTACTTCATTTAAGATACTTTCCATTCTCACCTTCTGTTCTGAATAACACAGGATAGATCATGTTTTATCTTCTTGGTTATGAATTTTACTCCTACATATTCCACTCATTTTTTTAATTATGCTTTATGGAAGCAATCTTTGCATATTCCAATTTCTGCACCATTTTTTGGTGTTTGCTTCATAGCCATGCTGATGGAGAATGATCACAGTCCTGAAAAACACCATTTTGGAGTGAGTGTGCCAATACATGCACACTGTAAGGGGTGGGAAACAGATTCATTAGTGATGAAGAGTACCTGCATTTGTCACTACTGCTACAAAGTACTACTTATGGCACCAGCATAATTATAGCCTTCATTTTACACATATGCAAACCGATACACTGCTTCGATTTTCTATACTCAGATGTACTTAAGCTATTCAGTTACTCCAGATTTATTCCAGAGCACTTGAAAATAGAATTTGGTCTGTAATTTGATCTCTCCAGTGATGACCTAATCCACAAATGAAGCAACAACTAATTGTATTTATGAAATGTTCATATTAATATTAATTCCATAATAAAACCCAATGACTGTAAAATGTATACTTTAACATTGATAGAATACTTGCAATTCATTGATAATTAGGTATTTTGTTTATTACCTAGTCTACTTTGGAATTTTGGAATTAAAAGGCAGCGAATTTTAAAAGAAGAAAAATTACAGTTTCTAATTCCTGTTTATATAATTATAGATCTTGAGACTAACTAGCCTGTGTTTCTTATAGAACTTGTTAACCAATTGTCAGCTAATATTTTAATAAATATTAATAAATTATGGCCTCCAGGACCTACAGTGATCATAACAAATTTGTGTAAGTAATACGTATTCCTCATATATTTAATTTGCTAATTTTAATTTGTTAAGTATAATCACAATCCAAAGAGATAGGTACTGCTTTTAGTGTTGAAGGATGTTCTCAGAAAATAAAGAGCTTGTCTGGTGTGTCATGATCTGAAGCTACATGTAAAAAAATACAAGATTTGTTAATCTTTAAAGCTGTGCACAGAACGTTGATATTTTATCTGCTGTCCTGCATCCTCGGGAAAAAAACCCTACATGTTTCTGAAGTGTGTTGCTTTTAGTTTGACCACCATGAGCTTCATCTGCACTTGTAAAAGCTGATGTAATAGCTGTTTGTATTTCATACAGGCATCTCCCGAGTGAGCCATAGGGGTTAATCTGAAGATTAGTAGCTCAAATCCAGGCATTTTCTGTAGCATAGTTTTCAATTTTAAATTGTATGTTGTTATTGACAGTCTCCTTTCCTTTCACTTCTTGTCAATTTTGATATTTGTAAGGACTACAACAGTATCTGAATGACAGCAAAGGTATGTGCATAGAAATTGTGTTTCTTGCTGAGTTTATACATATATATATATTTATATAAACATGTATTTTCACAAAAGCTTACTGTAAACATGGTTAACATTTGTGATCCTTTATATTTTTTCCTATAAGTTCAGAATCTCATCAGGTCATCTACATTTTGGACCTGTAGCATATTGAGCATCTGACTAACTTAACAGGTGTTACTGATTAATTTAGATAATTTATTGTAGAATGGTATTTTCACTTGGAAGTTCAGGGAAAATGAAAGCTAACAACGTGTAATTCCCAAACACGGTTTACAGAACCACAACAAATAAATGTAGCTTTGCAGTCCTGGCTACATGTGAAATTTTCTATCACTGGGCCAGAGGGAGAAAGACTAAGTGAGTCTCTGATGCTTCTACTAATCTGAAGTTTGTTATGGGATTAAATGTGTTCTTTCAGTGTAAACAGGATCCTCCTGAGGGCTGTACTGGATCATTTTTAAGTGAAAACAATAATATTGTTAAAATATTTTTACTGGAGAACATCTAAAAATCTAGTGTTTTATCTGAATTTCAAAAATCACCAGTTTATATTATTATTTTCCAAATAGCATTTGTTTTTATCCCTATATCTACTGCTATCTCCTCCTAATGGCTCTCTAACTGAGCAGTAAAGATTCCACAGTATCCAAAGGCTAGACAGCAGAAAGAACTCAAACCAGAAATAAATGCACTTTTTAAACACTGAAATGAATTAGTCCTTGGAAGAGTTTGATTGTGATACTTTGTTGCTTTGTTTCTTCTAATGGAGACTGCATACTTTTTGAAAAGAAAAATTTGACAGCTTGTGAAGCATAAGCATTTCCCAGAATTACCAGGCAAATTCTAAGATATGCAGCAGGCAGAATGCCCGACCTGATAACCAAAACACTTCCTTCAGGTGTCAAAATCAATGGAAATGCTCTTCCATTTTTTTGTTACTTTTTTCTCACTTCTGTTAACTTGCCCCCATATTTTCAGTATACTTACGATGCCTTTAGATCTCAGGTGAAAAGGAATCACTTATTGGCATATTGCAACAAGATTAGGATTCTCATGGGAGATGATAAAGCATGATTGCACTGTAAGCAGAGACAGTGTAAAACTCCTTGCATCCTCACCTGATTCCCAGCATTTGAACCTTATACGTTAATGGCACCTCAGATTCCTAAGAGAAGGGAGTAGTTTGCCAGGTTATCAAAGATACTGTGTTGCAGACATCCTTTGAGCTGTATTTCTGTTAAAGAGGACTGATGAATCTCTACATTGTGGTTTGGTCTCTGTTTCATTTTGATTCGCTTTTTTTTCCGCACATAGATGTTAAGATCAGATTCTGGTCTAAGCTAATAAGACCCTTCTTTAAGCCAACAAAGGCCAGGATATGATTTATGACCTCAGTGGTGGGGTAGGCAGGCTCAGGAGCATACAAACCTTTCCTAGGCATGGGATTATGCAGCCAGGTGGCTACCAAAGCATGTTACGCCAGCGTGTAAGGGTCTGGTTGGCGCTGCTGAGGAGGAAACCTTCCCTGAGAGCCGTGAGGCAAAGGACAGAAGTTGTGGTTAAGGGCACTGCAAACTACAACTACATTTATCTAATAATTATATATTATTAATGTAGCCAAATGGCATTGTTTCAGGAAATTTTTTTCCAACTAAAAGGAAATCCGGGAAAACTAAATTTTACCTTTTCCTTCTTGACATAAATATACAGTCATTGAAGCTGACGTAGATGGAGGGACAGAAGCATGAAACACTGCTCTGTTCCAGCATGGCTGCAGTGGATTGGAAGCTGGTATCAGCTCCTCAGCCTGCCAGGACTCCCACTGTAACACAAGTGCCACTTTCTCCTTTGTTGTAGTTAAACTTTCACTATTAAAATTAAAATGAAAATGGGTATGTTTGCTTATGTTCGGATGAAGTGTTTTACTGCAATGCAAATGCATCTTCTGCATGAAATACCACAGTTGTAGCACAGGAGTGTGAGCACAAAGGAAAAGTCCCATTTTTGGAAGACCTGTAATTTGGTCCACATCAAAATAACCCCATGAATAAGAACAAATGAAGAGGAGAGCTAAGGGAAACGAAAAGGGTCCCACAGGCCTTCTAAAAAATGTGCACTTCTCTACCATGGTATGAACTTTGAATGGAGAGGTCTATCACAACCAGATCTATGAGAAAGAGAAGGTAATTCTGTAGATTAGCAGTTAGTGTAATTAAGTTATTTTGAGGGGGAAAAAAAATAAAATCAATGTTTATGCTTACATCACTGTATTTATATAGACATAGTAAATTCAGCACGCTGGATGGGACTAAAAGGTTCATTCTGTTTGGGGGCTTTTTTTATTATTGTTCTATAAGAATTATTGCAGTAGATCAGACAAAAGATGTTTCTAACCCTCCACATCTTATCCTTGGAAAATGCTTCATCCATCTTCTTAACACCCACATCCCTGAAATTCATATTTATTTTTTTTAAAAGAGATAAGTCAGTGGATAAGAGGGGTTGATGTCTTATCTGACAAAATGACCAAAGCTTGAACAAATGCAGTCTAATTGCCTGTTGCTAACTCTGAAAGCTTGACTATAGCCACCTTCCCCCTCTCCCATGCATCTACCTACATTTAAGCACAAACGGCAGCATCTCATGAAAGTCTTTGAGGTAATGTGGAGATATCAAAAGAATCACATCCTTTGCCGTATTTATTTCCCTTTCCCTGAATCAGTAAAAGTACAGTTAGAGAAAACACCAGTTAACTTAAGATTTAACTTTTATGTTGTAAAACTTGGATCAAAAAAATTAACAAAAAATTTAAATACACTGTATTTCATGGGTTTGGGTAAGGAAAGAGACAAATCTGGTTAATGTGGGAGGTGAACTTTGATAAAGGAAATGAAAGTTGTCTGTGTTCAGATCCAGTTAATAATTATTGTTATATACATATTTTTTTGAGTTAAAATTATAAGACTGAAAAGTTTAAAAGATTTGGCTAGACTTATTTCATTAATATCTTGTTGATTGTTTTGGGGTTTTTTTTTAAGTTGATTGTGGAAAAGGTATCTAGGTACTGTAAACAAACCTAAATGCTGTATAATTATGTTGTGCACAAACCAGAAACAGGTTATCACTGAGATTGTCAGGAATGAAGTAAGGTACTTTATAATTGAAGTATTTGTGCCATCTTCTTAAGCCTTTATTCCAAAAAGTATCCTCATGCAAATAGAATAAATCACATTGCAAGCCTTTCAGAAATGCCATTTTCAGACTCTACCTTCTGATGATTACTGTTCTCTTTTTTCTGTAAAGTTCTATAGAGAATATATTTTAATTAGCTTCCACTTGATACCACTTCATACACACTGCCCAGATTTGACCCAGTGTCTGATCATATAGAATGCATTACAAAAGAACTGGTCATTTGAGTACTTTAATATAGCTTTGCATTAATATGAGACATCATTTAGTCAAGGCATTAAAAGTGTTATTTTAATGACTGAAGTGTGTAGGGTGGGAAGAAGCTTAATCTTTATAGGAAGAACAATTTCAATTAGCTCTAAAATATTAATTTGTTAGTATAACTATATACTCTAATGTATTTGGCTACAAAAAAATCTAATGAATAATACATTGCTAGATCCCGGTCTAATTCCTGTGTTGTAACTAATACTGTCAGTTGAAACAAGGAAAATAGTCTTTTAACGTTCATGATTTGGGGCGGGGGGGAGAATTTCATCTGAGGGCTCATAACAATTTTTTTCAGCATAATTTGAAAAGGTAGCATAAATAAGGAAAACAGCATGTGGCTATTGGGTTATTGAATAGTTTGTAAATAAAAAGTCAACCTTTGTTTTCAGAAAGTGTGTATCTCTTGTTTACCCAGTGAATTTAAAATACATTACAACTGATAGAACTATGGTCTCCACCTGTGGAAAGCATGAAGGCATTATCATAAAATACCTAGGTGCTGTTAATTCGTAATGCTGTGTCCAAGAAGCAGATATATTGCCCTTGTAACTGCTGCTAGCCCATAATTTAATTTCTTAGTCTTATATGCCTCATTTCTTGTGGCTGGTAGTACCCTCTCAAGTACTTTTATAAAAAGAGACCTCCTCATAAAATCAATGGGAATAACATAGTTAAAATCATTAAGTACTGAGAACACCTTCTTTGTCATAGGTATATCTAAGGCCTTGGAAACCAGGTAGTTTTGGTTCACCATTTTTCTTACAAATAATTTTTAAATATTTTGCAAGGATGCAGAGTTGCATTGCAGCTTATTAACTGCACGATACCTGGAGAGAGTTTTCTCCAAGACAGTCTATCCGTAATATCACCTATGCCAATGTTGGTGATTTTACTGATGGAAAAGCTTAATTTTATGAAATTCAAAGTAATCTTATTTCCCTTTGGTGTCAGAATTGGTCACAGACTGTTTTGGGAAATAATACCATGAGCCTGCTAGTGCAGGTGATTTTTTGCAGTTCATCCCCTGGAAGAAGCCAAATGCTCAGTTTGTGTAAGTGGCATAGTTGTATTAAAGACTATGAGGTGACCACCTTGGATTATCCTACGTTCTCCTGTCACTCTAGCAGAGTACCTGTGCAAAATGCAGTGCACATCTTCTTACTGTTCTAAAGCATCATTACTGCTTATTTAAGTGCTCATGCTCAGAAAAGAATTCCTTGCTCCTTCTCACAGAAGAATGGAGCAGGTGCCCAGACCTGGTTATGGGTATTTCATTTACAGAAGGAGATGTGATTTCAGACATACTCCAGCGCCAAGAATTTCCTGTTGTCTATCTGCCAGGTCAGCATGCCAAATCAGTCTTCAGATACACTGATTTTTTTTTCTCACTGATTGAGCAGTGAGTTGTTATGTACCTTTCTTAGGTCTCCAAGTCACTTCCTAGACTCAACCATCTGAACTGGGGAGAGCTAAGGCTCTCCAGACACCTCATTTGAATCTCTGAGGTGCTTGTTCAGCACCTTCTGGTATAGTCTGTTTTGTACAATCATTTCCAAGCAAAATGTATGTTTACTAACAAACCATGAATTACTGTAATAATTTCTTTCAATAAATAATCTCAGTTTGGGTAGCCTAATTTCTTGGTTTGCATAGTCTGGGATAAAAGTGCTTCATTTCTCATTTCTGGCAGCCTGTTGTTTTTTCCTTTTCTCTGCAATAAATGACTGAAAGTTAAAGAAAAAAAACAAACCAAACTAAGAATCCTTTAAAAGAAACCTATTTGCAGTTTCAGAAACTAGGTAAAAGAATGCTTTTGTAATAGATTTCATGCAGCAGTTGGCATTGGCAGTACTGCAAAAAGAGATGTATTCTGTCGTGCTCTGTTTGATCAAGTGCTAAACCCGTGTGATCAATAGAGAGACAGATGTCGGGTGCAGATGGCGATGCCGTGATACCTGGGGCAGAGTGGGCCTGCCAGATTGACAGAATGGGAACAAGGAAGAGCAGCAATGCAACAGAATGTGACAAATGAAATTAGGGTTTATACTAGTCGATAATTTACAGCTAATAGAAAGTGACAGAATTTTTCAGCATACAGCACATTTACTCTCGTAATACTATAGTCAATGCATTTTTCATGCAAAACAATAGGAGCTGCTAAGAAGTCTATGCTCTAGCTATATGTATTTCATTACATTGAAACTTGTACAATTGATTTTTAAACAAAGCTAGTAACACCAAATTTCAAGTAAGTGCTGAGTATATGAAACAAGATGGTATTTTCAACTTAGAAATTAGTCAATCTGATACTCAAACTGTGTAGCAGACCTCTAACAACAAAATGAAGGCATCATTACCTGTTTATGTGAATATAGAGATCCACCACAGCCATGTAAATAAGCACAGAATGACCGTTGTTATTTGGAGACTGAGTTTGTCATCTATTTAATTTTTTATTAATTAAAACCATGCAGCAAGCACAACAAGATTTATTCTCCCCCCGTCTCCAAATTCCAATCTAAAATCCATAGTTAATGCACTTGGCAGCTTATTGTGTTCTATTTTATGCTGATATAATTTGGAGTAGAATGAATGGTAGCTTAGGGTTATACCCTTTATGTTAAAGGTTAAAATGGCTTTTATTTCCTTGCCTGGCTTTGCTATGTGAACTATGTATGCATGTGTGTGTACATGAGTATATATAAATGGAAAATATATACACAAACACACACACATATAAATACACATATATGGAATTTTAATACATTCAAAATTAATCATGTGCTTTTTCATTATACTTTCCAAGTTTACAGTGATGTCAACTCTAATAAAAACAGGGCTCTCATCCTATAAAACTGAAGGTTGTGAAAGTTGTATTTATGACTGAAAATGTAACATAGTGGTCAAATCTTTTATTGTGCAATTTAACATTTTCTATTTATGGGATAAAAGGAAAGGATGTTTTAGGTATTTTATATATCTATATTATAGTTTTTAATAATAAAAGAGCAGTTAGGCCCTATTCTGTAGACTTCATTTTCATCAGTTCTGGGAGTGAAGGGTCTTCCTTTAACAGCCTGTGATATGGCATTCAGCAAGCCAAAGTGAATCAGAACAGAAGAAAAAAAAAGTCCCTCTTGCTGTTCTTCTCCTGCTACCTACTACTGCTCAGCTTGATATATTTTTCACACATAAAGGTAAATATCTCCTAATGCTGATGTCACTTGATTTTTAGGGTAAAATCTGAACTTGGTTTGGACACAGTAAACACAGAAAATCACCATTATGAACACCAATACCTTTCCTTCAGGCCTCTGACAATCTTCCCAACTATCTATCACGCTAATTTCTATGGTGTGTTAGTTCCAGTGGACAGTCATTTTGACTTGATGTCATGATATTCACACCTAGGTGAGAGAAGACCTTTTGATGTAGTTTTTCTTCCTGAAGCTGTGCAACTGTCAGTCTTTGTTATGGTTACATAGAGCATAGCTAAAGTTTCTGTCAATAACTCCTTGGATAATGACAGATTAGTTTAACAAAAACAGCTTTGTAGGCTGTTGATACATACGTCTATTAGTAAAACAATGCATTTTCCTATTCTTTGATGTGCATTTTGGGAACATTGATTTGTTGCTTTTCCCATGCCTACATGGGAACAGACAGTATATATATATTTTTTTCTCTCTAGGAATTTGATTCTTTACAAAAGCAGGTTTGTGCATCAATAAATAGTATCTGTCTTTGCAAATTCAGGGCCTCAAATAGATTCATTTAGTCAGAAAAGGAGCTCATATTTTTCTTCATCCTATTTATCCTACATTGGATATGGTATGGACAGTTGGAATTTTACAGGTATGACAAGGAAGAGTAAATAGCTATGTTCAGCATTTGTAATATTTGCCACAGGTGACAGGTATTGAAAATGTACCATACAATTTTTATACTTTGATTGATTGTTTCTATGAAACAAGTTTTAGGGATTATGCCAGAAACTTGCTGTTATTACCAATCCAGAGTACAGGTGAAAACCATGTCAAACAACTTACCTCCAAAAGGTCCAATATACACAACCATACTTGTTTGGGGTTTATCTAATACATTCATAGGACATTTAGTAAACTTTACTGCATTTTATCACCTATTCTGATTAATAGAGAGAGGTCTTAAATTACCATCATGTTCAGCAAATCAGGTGGTCAAGCCTGTAGTGGAGACAGAACTGTTAAGACTAAGAGAGTCCTGGGAAAAGAAAATGAGGTATTAACCTTAAAACTCAAATATCTTACCAGGGGTGGCATAATGCTTAAAAGAGAGTTTGATTTTATTGGTAATACATTCTTCCCTTCTCCAAAGTTGTAGCCAAGCAAAACAGAAAAGACAGCAGGTCTCCTCTGAGCACTGGCACAGTGGTATCATCTTGGAAAGCCAAGCTGGGAGAAGAACAATCATCTGTGATATTGAGAGTGGCATGTTTCAGGTGCCATTAATCCACATGCATGTGCCCCAGCTGCTACACTGGCTGGAAGGGGCTCACCTGTTGCAAAGAGATCATCTATCCAGTAACCTAGGGAGCTGAAAAAGAATGAGCAGATGTGTCAGCAGGAGCTGGCACCAGATTAAGAAACAAATCAGGACCAGAGGTTTCTTATGACTCTGCTGTATACAGGTTCAGGCCTATAGAAGGCCTGACACTTTATGCAGTCAGTAGCATTCTCAGAGATTTATTTTGATTGACACAGATATTCTGCTAGTATAGTAGCAGATTGTGCAAGTGGAAATTGTGTGAAGAATTTCTTGTACAAAACTTTGGTGAGCAAAACAGTATTAAATGTTGATTCTCTAGTCCTTTATGGTTACCTTGAAAATCACCGAGCATTTTCAAGTAGCTTCTCAATTACAGAAAATGTGCATTAGGTATATGGTTAACTAAAATATTCTTAGTATGTCTGAAGCTGTATATATATAGCCATCTAATATTGTAAATTATGTGTATGCTCATATTGTGGAGCCTTTCACTATTAGTATGATTGTATGGCTTGATGCATAGCTACATTATCCCAGGTGTGACATGCTATGTCCCCTTGTATACTGTGAAAGTACCAAACAGCTCTATTTCAGTGACAATATACAGCTTTATCTGAGCCCCAAAGGCAACCATTCAGTTGTATGAGACCAGATTTCTAATTTAAGCACGTCTAAAGATCTTTTGCTACAGATCACAAAAGCCTATACAGTTTTTAGAACAAGACAGAGGCTGTCAGTTTGCCACATATGAAAGCTCAGTGCACCCAGATCTTGAGTACTGTGTGCAGCTCTGATCACAGCTGAAGAAGGGCAACTGGAGTGATCAAGGGAGCAGCTATCATAACAATAGACAAAAAATCTGAGGCTTCTCCATTTGGTGAAGAGAAGGCTGAGGGGGAAATATGATACAGGCTTACAAAATCTTGAAGCTGGTGGATAAAGTAAAGAACTGTTATTCCTCAAATCCTGCAGTGCTACAGGAAACTGGGAGAAGAACAATTTAAAAACAGATTATCACAGCAGAGAGTTAACTGTCTGAACTTGATGCCACAGGAGCCTGTGAAAGCAGACAGTATCAGCAGGTTCAGAGAGAGATTGGACAATTTCGTGGACAACAGATCTGTAAATGGCGCTAAGAGGATGTACCTGCTAACATTCCTAATCCATGTGCATGCTTGGGAACTCTTAGGCGAATTAATTGCATAAGGAGGCCAAGTTCCCCTATTCTTATTGAATAACATTGTCTGTTGCCACTCCAGAGACAGCGTGTGAACTAGATAGACCACCCTCTGTTCCAATGTATTTATCATGTTTCTAAAGACAATACAGTAGCACAAAGACTATGAGAGACATCATTCTCCTATCAACAATATAGTAGGAGTGCTTCTGAGTCGTGGTTTTTACCAGAACTATTAGTAAAGGAGACCCTTAAAGGGGTCTTTGTAAGTAAGGGTAATAAGTAGGATTGTGTTTCATTCTTGAAAGTATTTATTCTTAAAAGTACCAGTATCAATTCAGATTTTAAAAGGTGTGAAGACAATTTTAATCTGTCATTTGACCTTAAAATTAGGCTATTTAATGTGATTAGGCTTTGATCGTAAATGAGAGATGTATGTTTCCTTCAGCAAGTGCAACACGCCAAGCACTAATGCTGTAGTGTGAAGACAGGCACCCAGACAGGGTGGACAGAGATAGAAAAGCCAACCAAAAGTTCTAATTATCATAGATGTCAGTATAATATTCCTAACAGTTAGGTTGCTACCCAGAGGATCTTTCTGCAGAAGGCTGATCGCTGCCATATTCTAGAGCCTTTCCTTCGTCACTTGCATTTTGATGGCACCTATATGATGTTAAAACTGGCATATTTCCTTTTTAGCAGGCACAATTCCACCCTAACAGATGGCCATGATGATAGACATGCCAAAGAACCAGTATGTGTATCAAGTTTGATTATTAGGGATGATATTCCTATCCAAGAACGTTTGAGTGGCATTCTGTACCGATCGTCTGAACCTATTGGTATGGGTTGGAACAAATGCTGTTTTACTAAAGACAAGGGATGTGTTAACTGCAAAATAGGGAGATGAGGACTATGTAATTTAAGGTCTTGGTAAAATGGAAAAAAATACCACTGCTTCTTGATCACTCACTCTACCCTAGCAAGGAATCAGTCATGAAGCAAAATCGTTAACTTCTAGTGACTACTGGCATAATTTAGTGTTTCTGGTGTATTTCCTAGTAAATAGTTGTTCTTTTTCAAATGACATTGTAGCTGGCCAGCATAGATCCTCCTGCACCACAAACAGTGCAAAAATCTGCTGAAAGGAGAGCTGAATCAGTAGAAAGTTGGAGCAATATGCAAAGGTTTATGAAAGCTGAATTGCCCATCTCCTAGCAGTGACTCCTGTTGTCACGAGGTATGTTGTGCTGTACCTGTTTTTTACCACAGCACAAAACTGTCACATTTTTCATAAGAAATAACTCATTTTAAATTAGAAGACACTTTAATGACAGCAGAAATATTTTAGCTGGTTTAAACTGAAATTAGTATGTTGTGCAAAAATTGTATTATCATGGTCCCCACTCTTAATTCTGCCAGAGACAAATACGAATCACAGATGTCAAAAAAGGCATCCAGTATTCAGTTTTCCCTCTGAAAGAAATCAATGTATGCATAAAGAAAATCCTAGAATGTGAAATCTTGTTAAACTAGCATTTCTGTCAAATATTTACTTATATTTAGTGGCATTGTTTATTTTTTAGTTGGTGATCAGTAAGATTTTTGATTTTTTTTTTTGACATATATTTTTACCAAAGTACTGCTGAGGCATCAGTATAGATTTTTTTCATACTTTTTTTTCTATTATTTTGTATTTGTGTTTTGCATTTTAAATACAGAAGGAAGGGTATCAAAGGCTCCAACTAGGTGGATTTCACAGTTTGTAAAGTGGGAGTTTGTAATTTATTTTCCATTTGAAATCAAAATATATAATCTTACCTGCAAATGTACATCCATTATTTCCATTGGTTTATCAGGGGTTATAGTGGTATAGCAAAATCAGACATTTATTTGGCTGGTCTAGTGGAGGTACAAATGCAGGGTTTTGTTAATGAGATAATAGTAATAATGCTTTAACATTTCATATTCAGAGTCATCAATGCACTTCACAATGCTTCATGGATGCATTAAGATATAAATTACACTTGTGGAATCTGTTAAGGTATGTTGTTTGAGGTTTGCAGCTTGTTGCCCTAAGTTTTCACTCACTGGCAGGTGTATAAAGGCACCAGGTAACCCAACCACGGCTGTCCTTTTTAAACTAGTAGTCCAGACCCCTGATCTGTGACTGTTGAACACATTTAAGAAGTGTCATTTGCAAATCATGTAAAATATATTGAGTAAAAATGATTCCAGAATCTTTTTTCAAATTATAATAAACACAAGCCTTTCAGAAGTTTTTAGAATTAAGATATGTTCTAGGGGATTTTATTTCTTTTGTGTTTTTCCTCCTCAGAATAATTTTTATTACATTTTTTGTCGATTAATAATAGGGACACAGTTCAATAAGAGGATTGAAATAATTTAAGAGATTGGGTTACTTTGACAGTGTCAGATTGAAATTGAACTTCACGACTCTAGCCTGTAACTTTTGCAGAGGGAAATAAAACCTGCAAGAGCAATGGTACCCATTGCTACTTTTACCACCATTTTTCTCCAAGGAAACTGGGGGTGATTTTAGAACATGCCAATGTGCCTGAGGGACTCATTCACTGTCCACAGCTGGCCTGGTCTGCTAGCTGGCACTGCCTACTTTTGGGACTGCCTTGTGACCTATGGAAATGCTTCATTGGAGAGGAGTTTACATCCTGAATTCTCTCTTGGCTTGGCCAAGACCCTTCTTCTTTAGGAGGTTTTTGTTTTGTCAGAGAAGCTTGGATTTTTAGCATGTCTGCTTCTCTTAAGTATTTTCTTCATTGATAACATCTGTAACGCTCAATGGTTAAATATAGGTGCACTGATTTTGTTATAACATCCAGAGAAACCAGTGCTGAAACTAGGCAAGAGAGATGCTATTCCATTTTCCCATACAATTCTTAAATGGTGAAGTATAGTTTAAGGAACAATACTAGGTATTATGTTGCAAATTTTTAAAAAGTTACTATTCTGACACAGTATTTGCAGAATAATTGTTGATGACAGATGGATTTTTTTGCTATAATTCATTTCCAAATACAAGATCAGTTAAATACAAGCTAGGTCAATCAGATAATTTATCTGATAAGCAATGTGTCTTGTTTAATGATAATTCTTTAAGACCAATGTTCTTTAGTCAGGCATTACTTTTCATCTATTGGAAATGTTATAGTTAAAAATGCCACTGATAGATAAGTGTTTAGTATCTGCACATATTTTTAAGATCAACATATCCACTTTCCATGTTTAATTTTGTGCTTACGTCTTCCTTGTGAAATTACAATTTACATTTTGATTCACCATAAAATTCAGTTCAAACTTTTTCTACTACTTCATTTTAGAGATCCAGCTGCTTTTATTTTACAGATTGTCCTTTGATCTCAAGGAGACAATTGCTGTTTTACTCCTTTAATGAAGCTTGTATTATTATAGGCAAAATGAATATTAGACCAAATGGTAGTAGAAATCCCAGAGGGAAACATGCTTTTCTGTCTGGATCTTGGAAAAGCAGAATAATTCATTTTAGTCAGAGATTATATTCAATAAACCCATAGTCCCTGTTCCTATTTACCTTTTCTTTTTTTTTTTTTTTTTTTTGTACTATTATGGGACAATATTTCTGTTCATGAGATTCAAGGTATTAGTCAGAAAGAATTCCTCTGTGCCTGGTGACACGTTGGGCTGTTCTTAAGTGTTACTGAGAAGAGATCATCTGGTAAAGGTTGTAGGAGTAAAAAAGGACACTTTATTTATACTTTTAAGCTGCTAATGCACATTACTTGCCTGGCATCTCAACAGATATCAGTCTGGATCATGATTCTATGGCTTTTGGACCCTTATTTCCTAGAAGCTGGGAGGGATCAGCTTTGAAAGTGACATTTCAGAGAGGAAACAGAGGGGGGTGGACACACATGGAGAATATAAAGGAACAGAAGATAGAGGTACTTGAAGTTAAAAATTAGTTAAACATTTGAGAAAAGAGGAGTGGGAAGACGGCAAGTGATATGAATTTTAGCAGCACACATACAGTCCCCTTTCCCTAATGTAACACAGTGGTAAGTGGCCACAAAACAGCAGATTTATTAATAGCTTCAATAATTTTGTTTTCTCTTGATTATTTCTCCACATATGCTATCTATTGTAGACACAGATTCAACTTTGGGAACAGTGTCATTGGTTGCACCACACTACTGGACTAAAGGTTTACTTTGGAATTATATTTGGACGTTATCCCATTCTGCAGAAAAATGCATACACTGCACCAGAAAGCATGTTGTAAGGACAATATAAGGTCTGTTATTGTTTGCTGCTAGACATCGTCACCAAAAAAACGTCTGCAGGGAAAGAGGGCACTGACTAGAGCCATGGCAATTATCTCAGTACAAATCAATGTGATGACCAGAACAATACTGGTAATTAGGCATATGTGCAAATGTGAGGAGCTTCACCTAACTGATTTCTGATCCTGTTCTGTATCTGAATTCTGAAGCAACACAAAAGGTAAGGAAAGGGAAACTCCTGAATCAGCACTAAAGAGTGGAAAAAACATAACATTTACTGCTTTTAAAATTATCATTAAGCAAAACTGAACCATCTCAGAATATGCAACACTTCCAAGAGCTAAATCCTTTGTAAAGAGAATTGATAACATTGGCAATCAAAGTGTGGCCATGACTAATGATAATGTGGGCTGCTCAAACTATTTATCTTCTCGATACAATGTGGAATTCTTTCCAATACAGGTAAAACAACTTGCAAACATTTGGCACCTGTGAGCAGAAAAGGTAAATATTTTGTCAATACAAGGTATAGTCTTATTTTTGGTAGGATGAAAAATAATTTGATTTCTTTCACTGCTGTGTTTCTTGTAAAGTTATGTTAGAGAGCAAATAGGAGCTATGAACAAAGATTTAAAGTGATGAGCTGTCCCATGCCTGTTTACAAGTCAGGATTTCATTTTACATAGAGTTCTCTATAGTGACTTTTTAAAATTTAAATTAGAAACATGGCCAGCAATGCATGCAAAATGTTCATTCATTGTAGTAAACTACAAAAATATTGCTTTTATGCAATGAGAATGCCATTGTAGAATTTTAAAAGGCATAGAAATAAAAGACTCCGGATTGGAGTGATTTAAACAAACTCACTAGGATATAGTAGATGATTAAAATACAATCTATAATTACATTACACTGGTATCAGGTAAGGATAAAAGCCTATAAATACGCTGGGGTCAGGGTAAGCATAAAAAATGAAACAGTTATTTGAATAATCTGAGATCAAGTTGCAGTAATTAAAAATGAATGTATTATTCAAATGAAGGAATTAGGTTACAACACTTCTCATATGAAAATATTATTGTGACAGACTGAAATAAGTTGGAAGCGATTTTGATAAAAAATTGGGGCAAGAAATATAATGATTTACATTGGGGGAAAAGTAGACAATCTATGCGGATGAGAGTATTTGCAACTCCTCCTTCAAATCCCTCATCAAAACTCTTACCTTTCAGCTGGCTTTCAAGAATTATCCACTATCCCGTGCCTCTTCCTGGACTTGATTCACTCAGATATACAGATCAATCCATTAAAAATTAAAAGTGCTGTAGCAAAGGACTCTACATGCCCTAACAAAGGAATTAATTGGATCTGCCCCCACTAGCAGGCATATTGTTTAATCTACCCCACACATTGCTGTTTATCCATTTTTATTGCCATTACCCAGGTCGTTTCTGTCATTTTTCTCCTGTTCTTTCTTTGTCATCTCCTGTCAGTTTGGAGGCCAAAGTCTACACATAAAAACTGACAAAAAATGGTGATACTCATGTAAATAGTTGGTGGCTACTTGCAGATTAAGCACTTGTTACTATAAATAAAGGTTTTTGAAATCTGACCTTTCCGTGGCAAACTCCTTGGGGCAGTAACCTGTCTGGAGGTGTCTTGAATACATAAACCAAGGATATTGAATTATTAATAATAATTAATAATGAAAGAATCAGAAAGCAACTCGGTATTTTTTTCAGGTAATAGCTTTCATATCCTTTATATTAATTAACTTTTACAAATGTGCTTTGAGAGCCAGCTCTGAGTGGCTCTTTGCCATTGCCTATAGCCAAAGGGTAGAGAGCTGCCCTGCAGGTGCAAGTATGCCTGACAAGCAGACCCGTCTGAAATTCTCCCCAGGTAAGCAAATCAGAAATCAGAGCAAGATCTGGAGTAGCTTCATTTTTGCCCAGTGACTGCTGCCTGAAATTCTTCTCAAACCTTTATATCGTCTGCAAAAGTTTATTGAGAAGATCATTTAGCTCACTTAAAATATGCCCAGCTATGCCCTCCTAAATCCTCACTTGATCCTTTTATCATTGCATAGTATATTTAAGCCTCTCATTCTTACCTGTTAAATCCCTCATACTTCTCTTTTCTAGTCTCTTTTGTCTTCCCCTTAAAATGCTGTGTTTGCTTTCCCCAAAAAGTGGTTGTTTGTCCATTTTATATCTTTTTCTCCTGCAATGACTTACACATTTCTCAAGAGGTTGGTCATGCTAGAACTTCCTTCTGGTATTGCCAACTCTTTTCTTTAAATTCCTAATCAGATATCGTATTATCTTGGCACACTTCCATTTCCAGACAACTGGATATATCTTAGATACAGATTAGATATCTGAGCTAACATTTAAAAGGCATGCAATTATACATAGGGAACTTTAGGTTTAGAAGCTGAATAGTCTTGAATGACCTGTCAAAACCAGCAAAATAAAGCTTTTTTTAAAAAAAAATCTGTAGTTACAACTACAGCTTGCTATTTCCATTTCTCAAGCATTATTCACTCTTCAGCTGTCTGCACAGTTAATTCAGCTAATAGTACCATGCACAGGTAAATGAGCAATGAGATAAAATGTTAATTCAGATTCAGAGAGATGACTTGTGTAGAACTTCCCTGAACTGATAACTGAAAGATGCAAGGCACAGTATCTCATGCATAGTCTGCACATCTCTGGTAGTAATATATCCAGACCGGCTGCAGTGTACCTGTGCAACCAACTCTTCAACTTTAAAAATAGCTATCTGTTTAGCTAAATATCATCCCAGCAGACTGATCACAGTGAAGACTTGAGAGAATTCTTGTAATGGGCAGTAAGTCAGATACTTGCACGTGTATACCTATGCTACAGTGTATGTGTTACCTGACTGGCATATAGATTAACAATAATCAGTTAATATTTTATCAGTTTGTATTTAATGAAAACTGAGAATGTGGAGTACAGGGCTGAAAGCCGAGAGGAAAGAAAATGAGAAAAGAATTAATCAGGAAGAAGATACCAGATGAGACCCCCCTAGCTAAAAAGACTTAAACATACAATAAGAAGCTATACTGAAAGGCATTTTATACTGTTGCATCAGGCAGTATCTCCCAGGACTGGGGAAATAAGTCTAAACTGTCTCTTTTACACATGGGCAATATTTTCCAGTATGAAGACAGACACCATTTCCACTTCCAGAGCATAAAGAACATTGATTTTTCCGGTGTCTTAATAAAGAAGTATGAGAACAGATTTTTTGAGATAGTATAGTATAGGATCATGTCCTCCCAACCAAGAAGGCACATATTAAGGGAAAGAGTAATGGAGCATTTTAGTAATTTTGAGTTGTAGATGCAGATGGTTGTCCATGTGACTGTTAACTTTTAGCAGAATAAAAAGATGTGAGACAGTGAAGCATCTCCAGCAGGTTGTGGATACTGTGAGGTTCAGTGCTTGTAAACTGGCTACCGTTCAAGAGACTGCATTTTGGTCTGAGTTATATGTAGGTTAGGCAATGATGAACTGTGTTTTTCCATGGTGCCAGATTGCATTCCATTTCCATACCCCAGAGAGATTCTGAGTTGTTAATTATGCTTTGTCCTGGTTAAAAAGGAAGAGAGGTAGTTGATAATATTTAGTGTCCAACAGGACTGGTCAATGAGGTGCAGAGATGGGTCTGTCAGTGGGGAGTGGGGGATGATCATGAGAACAGCCATAATAGCAGGGTAGATTTCTGAGCGGACAGGGAGGCTTGATAGGTAATTGCTGCCAGTTCTTCCGTTCTGCTTCGTAAAAATCTTCTATTCCCAGGAGCATCCCAAACATTTAATAGAACTTTTCTTTAATCTCTGTGACCCCTTTACTTAGAGTAGCCTCATACCATTCCTCTTAAGATTTTGTGCAGTTCTAAGAAGGGGCCAGCCAGGACACAGGGGTTCATGCCAGCACTGCAGGGCTAGCAGAATTTCACCTCGGTGTGTAATCCCTGCTCCTCCAAAAGCCAGATAGTTCTTCTGGGATCACTGCATGCTTGACATCGAATTTCTTTATTACTCTCATGAGACAGAGATAAGTGTTCAAAGGTTTCCACAAACTTTTAACATCATGATTCCCACGTGCTTCAGTGGGAGTCACGCACCCTGGAATGCTGGTTTTGCTCAGCAACAGAAATGAAGTGGCTGGTGTTGGATAATTTCCAGTCTCGGCTCCATCTTTCACTCTCTGGTTTCGTAGGAGAATGATTTAAACATAAATAAGTGCCCGCTTTGTTGTAGGTAAGCAAAGGCGATTGCAATGAACATCTGAGAGGCAGGAGTGGAGGAAAGCCACCCTGCGTTGCCTTTGCTGCCTGGTTCAAGGAGCACTTTGGCTGTGAGGCTGGGGTGACAGGCGAGAGGAGGGTGGCTGTGCTGAGGTGGCTGCCACGCTGACACAGTCTACCCAATACCTGCGGCTCACAGCCTGGCCACACTCAAAAATTCACTTTCCTGAGGGCCTCAGCAGCCACCACAGCCTGCCCAGCAGCGGCTGTGGCAACAAACGCGTTCGCACAGGTGTGCTGTTTACAGCAGGGTTTCATTTTTCTGGAAGTTTTCTGTCAGGCTGGAGTGGGCCATCAGGCCAGCGTGGTGGGCGGCGCACCAGGGGTGCTAAATGCCCTAAGAGCACAGAGGTACGATAGTCAGGGAAAGGTAAATATTCCCAAATTATCTCCTTAAATGAGCTGACAAAGATTTTTAAAATTATTGTTTAGCACGTCAGTCGGTCCGTTTATTGAAAGCTGTGTCCCCTGTGAGGGAGGACATCTCCGCTGTGTGACTGGGGCAGTGCCGTGCTCCCCTCACTCTCTCTCCCTCAAGGGAGTGAAAGCATCGCGCCCTGTCGTGACAGGAAAACAGTCGCATAAGGCAACTGTCAGGAAAGCGGCAGGCGGGGGGGAGTCGCGTGGAAAGGGTTTAATCAAACTTCCTGACACCTCCCGGCTTTATCAGCCCCGGCGGTGCGGTGTGCAGTGTTGTGTAAAATTAAATAAATAACGGCGGCGGCCCCCTGCCGCCCCCCCGCCCGGCCGTACGGCGGCGGCGGCGCGGCAGCGCCACCTGCTGGCGGCGGGGCGGCGCGGGCGGCGCCGCGGGCTCTGCCGGGGAGCTCCAGCCGGGGGCGCTGTGGGGCGGGGCGGCTCTCGTTGCGGCGCGGCGGGCGGGGAAGGCTCTGGAAGCCGCCGGTGGCTGAGGGGTGCGGTGGGGCCCGGGGTGGCCGCTGCCCCCCAGCGGACCTGCCTTGGGCTGCGGGGCTGAAGCGGAGTGGGAGGCTTGTCCTGGGCGCCGGTTGTAGCTTGACTCCGTGGGCATGCAAGAAAACACTAAAAATGGCACAAAATTGGCTCATTAGCGAGTTAATCCTGTGTGGTGGTTGCGGGTTGCTTGGCGGCTTGGGCTGTTCACTTCAATTCACGTCATACCTGCAAAGGGGTGCAATGGGTAGCATAATCCATACATTTGGACAGTGTTCCTGTGGTATTCGATCTTCCCTGTTCTCCTAAAACTCCTGTATCAATCACATGTTCAGGTTTATTTGCAGAAATAACAAATTGTGATTTTTGGAACTTGAGATATAAAAAATAAGGTTCTGGGTATTACAAGAAATATTTCAATGGCAAATTCTTTTAATGTTGCTTTTTGTGTGGCCACCACAAGAAACTAGAAATTCCGTCTTAGTGTCTTCCAAAGTTTTCTGATTATTTTTTTTTTTGAATGACCATTTTAAGAAGTAATTGTTACGCAAGTCTTCAAGACTGACTCTTCCAACTTTATAACATAATTCAGCATTATCATGTTATGGATCTCACCCTACCAAATTATTTAAAGTTTGTACTTCTTGAATAATTTATACTATGAGTTGTAACTACAGAGGTTTGAAAGGTGCTTTTCATCACCACGTCTTGGTGTTTAACAAAAAGTTTTCTTTACCACATTGAAAAAAAATAAAAATCCCTACATGGGTTTTCTATATCCATGCACACTGTTGATCGTTTTTCCCTGTATTTCACCCCAATCTGGATTCTGTCTCAGTACTGGTGATACAAACTGGGGTAACGGAGACCCAGTTTAGCTAGCATATTCAAGCGTATGTGTAATTATATGCATGTAAAATTCCTTTAGTTTACAAACATAATTGTCTTTAGTGGAATGTGTCTTAAACAATTAAGTCTATAGTTCCCAAACTGTCTTGAGGTTTGATTTCTTTTCCCAGTTCTGGGGAATGGGGTGGTCTGCAGGCAACGCTAGTGGTAAAAAAGGGTCAGACAAAGGCGCTATGAGGTAGAGAAAGATCATTACCAAAGGAAATGAGACTGCTTCTGTGAGCATGGCGGACAGGATCATTCTTTAATTTCTTACATTTTGGTACAATTAACAGGTCAACAATCAATTAACAGGAGGAACCTTCCTCTTTTGCTTTTAGATCCCCATTTTCCTCCCAGTAATGACCTAAAATGTTTTCCTGAACACATGAAAAGCCTCACTTCTGCTAAAGAGATCATTTCAGTCTGAATCTGGAAAGTCAATGAGAACTCGAACTGCATTTAAAGAATCTGTTCATTTTGTACAGATATTTCTGAAGAGGTAAACTAGTTGTAGGTCCCTGGTCACAGCCTTGCATTTAGAACAGTGGGTGGCTGAGAGTGCAGGTTGCAGAAATATTTGGTTAAGTGCATTAAGCTAGATCATAGTGCAATTCTCTGTAAATTCATTTTTTAATGCAGACATATCTTGAGAAGCTGCCGTTCTCTGCAAGGTATCAGTTCTTCTGTTTTCACCCCCTCATGCTTGAATATTATAGGCATTTAACAAAGTGATTCGTCCTGTGGGGTGTATCAGCTTTAGAACATCTCTGAATTGAATAATTTTGAACTTCGTCTAAACTCTACCACCTTTCTCAGGACTAAGGCTGTCAATAGCTAGAAAATAAAAGGATGTACATTCACTTAATTTGCAGAAAGCCTCTCACCAAGATAGGCAAAGTGTTCTTAAGGGTGACCCTGTAGAGGTCCATGGAGTGCAGAATCCCTCAGACCCCAGCAGGCTCCCTCCTGGGGAGCCAGCATGCTTTAACTGGCTTCCCATTGAAGCAGCTGTAAGAAGTGAATGCATAAGAAAGAAAGGTAATGAAAACTGACAAGTTGAAAAGAAATTGAGAGTTTAATCTGCAAAGTTGTGCTCGAGGGGGCTTCCATCATGATATTCCTATGGAGTAGCAAAAAGAGAAAAAAATTAAGAAACTGCAGAGTATCATGAATTTACATAATTTTTTTCTTGTACCAGGCAGTATTTATTAATTTCTTTTCTGCCACTTTACAGCACCTCTTTGCCTCTCAAAAAGAGAGAATGAAGTATACAGAACCTGGCAATCATAATGAACGTGTAAAATGCTCACAGATTATTTATAAGCATGCAAGTTATGTAGTTGTTGGAGATTCTCTCCCTTCTGCTCCTGCTTGGTGATGAAGAATGGTATTTTAATAGGCAGATGGTAAAGACAATTACAGTTTGGGGCTCAGCTGGGAGTTACATCAGTTTATTGCAAATTATTAGTTGATAAATGCTTTTGTTTACAAGCAAAGTCTTAAGCAGCTTTGTAATCAGTTTATCAGCTGCAGCCTGAATTTTGACAGCTTGCCTTTGGGTATACAGTCACTTCTTTTTTGGCCATTTAGAAATCATGCTGACCAGGCAGGCAGAATGGCAACTCCTATGCACCTGTATGATGCTCAATAAACTGCTCTTTCTTATTAAGCCTGTTTTGGAAGAAATCATCAAGTACAGAATCCTCTTTAATTACTAATCCATATTAG
Organism: Falco peregrinus; assembly: GCF_023634155.1. Classification (NCBI taxonomy): domain Eukaryota; kingdom Metazoa; phylum Chordata; class Aves; order Falconiformes; family Falconidae; genus Falco; species Falco peregrinus. The sequence continues at coordinate 26,947,971 of NC_073723.1, read as the reverse complement.
TGTGTACAGCAAGAGTCTTAGCTATTTGCTCATTCATAATCTTTTTTTATTTCAATTGTGACCAGAAGTAGCTCAGTCTTGCTGTTGCCATTACAGGATTTGTTTTCTACTGTTAACAGTCTCTCTTCTTAGATGAACTAAACAGTAGACTGGCAGTGGTTTACAATGCTCATTTACGTGGGGCATTGACTATAGCTTGGAAGGTGGAAATGCTTTTGATCGTCATGAGTTTTGAGTCCTTTTTACTTCTAGCTTCTACTTGAAAAGGCAGAACTGTAATACCTGGTTCTAACACATTTGGAGGAAAACAGGTTTTGCTGTGGGTTTTGTGTGTGTGGGTGGTGGTTGTGGTTTTTAAATGGGGTACTTTTAAAATAGAAGACTGGATTAGATGCTTATTGTAGCTTCTATGACGTTTACATTTTGGAACATATTAAACATGCAAATCTACTTTTAATGCCTTTTACTTAGTTGTTTGTTTAGTAAGAGAGCCACTGATTTGTCACAGAGTCTTGTTTCCACTGCAGCCAATGTAAAATGTTCTAATGGCTTAAGTGGGAGCAAGATATTTTTTTTTTTAATCAAGATCTGCTACTTTGCTTCAATGGTTGTTATAGCTGAAGTAGACTAGTTCCTGAACTTCAACCTATGCACTGAACGTTAACATAAGGAAAGGTCTAAGACAGCTAGCAATAATAGCAACTGTTTTCTCAGGGTTACAGTACATGCAACTAAATGCTCCGGCTTCTGTTCATTATAAAAGGTGGCTTTTGTTTCATGCACAGCCTTGAGCTTCTTCTGGAGCATGACCCCTGTATTGAATAAGCAACCAGGTCGCATAGCCAGTATTTTCTTACTTTGACTTTGCTTCCATATAGCTTCCCCATTTGTCCTTATATTAGATGTGTTCATTTCCTTTACCAATACAACCTATCATTCCAGCTCCTTCTATATAATCCTTCCTCCCGCTCAGGTACCTTTGCTATTCTCTCTACGTTTGCCCAGGGGCAAGAAATGAGCCCTACAGTAGCAGGTGCAAGACAGCAGAAAATCCATTGATAAGATGTAGCATACTCTGCTTTCCCTGTAAGAAAAAGGTGCCATTAAAGCGTATCTATTGTCTCACTTAATCACCTCCTTTTTTCATACACTCCAGTCTCACAAAATAACTCTGAAAAGACAATCCACAGGCATGATTGTGTTTGTAAGGCTACAAAAAGGTCACCTTACAGCTGTGCTGTTAGGGAAGGGGGGATTGTAGGAATGTGTGTATCCAAAGCCCTGCTTCAGAGTAGTTGATTTCAGTGGTCCATTTTCTCTCTCTGAAACCTGGTGTATCCACAAAAGCTGAGGGAAGCTGTGGGGATCACCTGGGAATGTATCCTGGGAAGCTCTTTAGAAAATGCCCATTTACTGATTCTCTAAAAAGTAAAAGGGGAGATGAGTTTGCTGTGACAGTAAGTCTTAGCTCCTTTGCAGTGGTGGTGGGAGTGCAACGTGGGCAATGTCAGCAAATGTTTATTGTTGGGTGGGGTTTTTTTCAAGCTGTTTATCATTTCCTTTCTGAAGGATTAGTAAATCCTGAAATAACACTCAAGTGAGACGCGATTCAAATGTAAAAAAGGTGTAGCACTCAATTCAAAACAAAGGAATTTGAAAAGAGGGGGAAAAAAATGAAGGAATTTCTAAAGTTGTGAAAGAACTCTTTCGATTTCCTTGTTTGAGTTTATGCTGAATTAAGGAAATATAACAGGTTTAGCATTTGTGGCAGGCTTTAATTTCAAACTCTGAGCAGCAGACTTAACTTCTTGTGATGTGGGAGGATATTACAGTTTTCAGCTTCATTCCGTAAATATTGCCATTTGTGCCAAACATTTAATAGTTTTACGCTGTGGACTGTCGTCCACCAGGAACTGATATCACCTAAGACTTTTTAGAGCCATCTAATAGAAAGATATGTATTCACTCTGATTAGCCCAGGATTTGAACGAGGGTCCCAGAAGAGATATATAAGCCTCTTAAATGCATAGAACTTCTAAGGATATGGGTTTAACTGTCTCCCCCTGTGGTAAATAAGCTGTGACAGCTCTATCAGGGGGGAAAATGGCAAATAAAATTACCACATTATTTTCCTGTGAATATTTTCGGAGCACTAATCTATTTTGCCTCTTTACCTAATAGAACTCTGTTGAGTGTTACATGCAGACATTTAATTGGAGGGAACACATAGAAATCCTGAAACTAACAAAAAGCAGGCAGACAACAGTGGAAAAAATAAGAGGTCAAGTTTAAGCATTTGTTATAATCCTTGCTTTTCAGAAACAATATACTTCATTTGGGGTTCAGCTGATGAAGCTTTTTGTAGTATTCAAGAGCTGCTGCAGTACAGATCATGATGTTAGCAGTAGTTGTACTGCAGCAAAGACCTACCCCTTACACTGACTCAGTGATGCCAGGTTTTGGAGTCCACTACTCTAGGAATAGCAAGTTCCTTCAGTATTTTTCTTTTTCTCTTCATCAGCTATATAATGCCTGACAGTTTTAACTATAAAATAATCAATTCAGATAAAAACACTTATCAGCTGTCAGCATATGACTAAGCTGAAGTCAGGGCCAAAGCTTAGGTTGAGTCAGGTGCAGGAGTAGGAGCTATATTCTGAAGGAGTATTTTTCTTCCTGTTTCTGGTCAGACATTTTCTATCTCAAAATGCAGGAATTTTAAAGCCGCCTTCTTCAGTTTGGCTAGTGCCTTTAAGCTGACTATGCTTCTGTTTGGTTCTGAAAAATATTGTTGCAATTCCTTTATTTTGCAGCTTGTTCAGTGAGTTAAAAATAAAGCAGGCTCCATATTTTATGCTGAACATAAAGGTAATAGTAAAACTGCCAAAAGAACTGGTTTGTCAGCTGTGTTGGTCTAATTTTATTTTTTTTTTTTTTATTTTACATTTTACTGCAGGGTTATAATATGCACTGGTTTCGTTAAAAATAAAGGTCAAGTATCTTTTGGCAATCTCCTTTGATCAGTAAACAAGGAAACATGATAGAAGATGTTAGGAAATCATCTCAGTCATCTTAATGTAGCACTAAAACTATTTTTTGTGAGAGTTTGAGAAGTCTGAATTTGCAGGGGTGATTTTTGAGACACTTCACAGAGAGCTGGTTGGAACCCCAGCATTAAAATACATGAATACAAAAATGCTGTGCAAAGTATGTATTTTGTGTACGTATGTGAAAAATGCGAAGAATTATTTAGCAACTGGAAAGACCGCTCACAAAATGCTTTTGATTTATTGCTGTATATACCACAGATCCATATCACTTATTCTTACATTATTTTATTCAAAAACTTGTATGAACCATGAGTTGGCATGTTGTAGAATACTGAAAAGGCATTAATCAACCTAAATAAACAAGTACATAGATCTATCTAACAACTATGAAGTAGTTAATAATTTTTTAGCAATTTTATTACAGAAAAAAGGTCTAAAAGAGTAGTGCTTAATTATCTGGACTCCTCTGTGCTGGGCTCTCTTTTGATTGTATTAATGAAGCAGCTGGCCCATTGTTTCTCTTTAATTCCTCTATTGTTTTAAGAATATGTCACAGCTCTTTATTCTTTTATCAGGTGCTGTGCAGGAGGATCCACACAATACCTCATATTCCTACTGTATTTGCCAATGCACAAAGAAACCTCCAAAGCATTTTTCAAAGAAGGGGCACACATAATTTATAAGTTCTGTTCCCTGTACCACTCTACTGTCAAAAATTTCAACAGTATTGGATTTGAATTAATTATAATTTTTTATTAAACAATGTGTCTACATATAGATATATGTACTTTGTTCATGTCAGAAATTAGAGATCTGCCCAGTAACTTGTGCCGCACTGAAATGGCATTCATTATGCTGAATCGTCACAACCCCATGGGTGAGAAGCAGGAGGAACCCAAATATGAAGATCCCATCCTATTGTGATGTGCAAATTCTCCTTAAATGCCTAACCTGTGCAACAAAGGATGGAAGATAATAAATTAACTCCAATCCCCATTACCGTTACTAAAAAGCATCATTTTTTACAAGTTGGAATCTTTCATTGGGAGAGGAAGGTTTAATTCAGTTTACAGTGCCCAGAAGTCACTAAGAGTAACAATCTGTTGTTTAAATAAATTCTGATAGTCTTTTGACCCTTCTTGCAAAAAGATGTGTGTACAGGAAACAGGCTATTATGTTGTTGCAGCAACACAATCAAATCCAGTAAGCACAAATTTTACTACACGAAAGCAGTACTTTTGAATTAACTGGCACTGAAAATTGGGTTTAATAGAATTTTCCATTGATTTCCTAAACTTGTATGAAAGATGTGAGCCATTGTGGGGTCAAAAACAAGACTCAAATGGTTCAGCAAAGAAAACCAACCGCTGCTAAAGACAGGAAAACTGGAATTGCCTTTTGCCTTTGAATATATGTTTATATTGTTGTTATGTTTCTTCATCCGTGAAAAATTCTGCACTTCCTTCCATGAAAGCTGTAGTCAATGGAAACATTGTTTTTAGCTACTTCCTTTCTTAAGTCACTTTTCCTAAAAGGAACAGTATGAATCAAGAGGCTTTATGGTTCCATCCATTTTGAAGTTTTTTTTCTCCCGGAGGAGTTAATATGGGAGTCTGTCCTTATTCATTTTCATACTGTGATCCACAGATTCCAAATGTTTACTCCTTAAGGTCTTCAAAAAATAAGTGGGAAAAAAAAGAAGTCCACCATCAGAAGGCTCGCTCTGCTGGGGTCTTTGTCTTCCCTGGAAGTGTTGTAGGGTTCTGAGAATCAAAATGGGTGAAGGGCCATTGCTTTAGTTAAATCTTCAGATCAGAGCAAATTCCTGCTTCCAAATAGGATAACAGAGGTCACTTTTTAAAAAAAAAAATCCAAATGTAGAAGGAAAAAAATTAAGGGCTATTTAAAAAAAAAAAAAAAGGAAGTTTCTCTTGTATTTTGGATGTCTGTCCTACATAAAATAAAGTTTTTTATTAGCATGCATATCTATCACCACAGTACTCCTTATTCTGAATACAGAAGATAGAGTATTACTGCATCTAAATATGATTTAATTGGTTCAATTTACTATATATTTTTTATACTAAGTGTGGTTCCATATCTTGATGAGCCCAGATGTAGTTGCGCTTGTGGTTTACAGCATCCCATTGCTTGCGTTTTATTACTTTTACAAAGCAAATGTCTATCAATCATAGAGATAAATTAGAAAAAATTGTGCAAACATGACACATCGCTAAGATTTTTCCAGCATGCTATGTAATTATTAACCTGATTTTTGCCATTGAAAGAAGCCATGAATTACAGATAGCATGGGTGAAGTTAAATGCTTTTATATTAGATACATTTTGCTTATACAGTATTCTATAGGTATGGCCATACAATATAATTGAAGCTTTGTCAGCTCTGTAGCCTAGCAACAGATAATACTGTTAGGTTACTGAATTGCTCCTGGTTGACAAGTAGGGAGTATTTTTGTGTTTATCATGTTTGCTAATGATGGGATCCTTTCCAAAAGGCTTGTCTTAATCTTAATTAGAGTTTATCAGCAGAGGTCTGCATGACATTGTGCAGACACTGATTTCATAAATAATAAAAAGTGCAAGTGAAAAATTTGGCAGGAGAAGAAGATATTTAAGACCACTGATTCTTATAAGAGCAGCATGAATTTCCAAAATGTAATCAAGTTTGAACTGTGACTCTATTCTTTATTATCGAAACTTGCAGTACGCTCCACTGCAGTTTTGACAGCAATTATGAGTATGATTTATAAGCTTCCTGTTAGGAACCAGATCTGTTTGCACAAGAATCTTGATCATAAACATTACAAAGAACAGTAAGTCCACAGTTTTTCAGGGACATCAGGACCTTACTTTTTCCTTTGCATAGGAAGTTGTTTTGTTGGGGTTTTTTGTTTTGTTTTGTTTTAAGGGTGTTGGGTTTTATTCAAGCAGCAGAACTATTTGCACTGAAAGATGCAGACAAAGAAGAGAATCCTGAAATAACCTTTCCATTTGGTGGAAACTCTGAAGGTATCAGATAGCTGCTTCAGTGCCTGATGTCATTTGATAAAAAACTCATGCTAATGCAATTGGAATGTAATTTTTTGCTCTAGTTTGCACAATATGATATTATTTAACTTTCCCAACTTTCAATGATTAAATGAGCATTTCTAATTGCTTGCAATGTGAACTAGAAAAAGAGTTCAAGTAAACACATAGTGTTTAAAGGTATTTTTATTCTCTTCCTCTGCTTGATGTATACATGTTACATATCCACATAATTTTCTTTGGTTTAACCATAGATATGAAACAATATGTTGCAGGCTGAAGAAGCTTATTTTCAAATTCACGGAATCAGAACTAGACTTGTAGAGAAAATGGCTTTCCAATGTCACAAAGCCTTATGGTATTTCAGAAACTTTCCTTCTGCACTGGAACACGAGTAAGACTTTTCTTACCCCACCATGTAAAAACAGTAAGACCCTTTTCAGTACAAATGGATGACCAGTGTACTCACTATGGTCGAGAAGAGGGCCAAAATCCCCGTTCTACCATTGTCTTGCCTTCTCACCAAACAGTATAGCAACGACTTAATTTTTGAGGCACTGTGAAGTCACTCATGCCTGTTACTGCTTATCTGGACATTCTTCTTTTCTCTTCTACTGCATCTGTCTTAGGACTGAGAAACTTGGCCTGGTAAAGTTTTGGTAGAACCATTTCACCCCCATAAGCTTTTTTCTGACAAAAGGAACAGTTGGTTAAAATATTTCTAGCCAGCTTAGTCAGGACTTCATCTCATATAAATAACAGGCCTTTATGTTTCCTTATGAAATCTTCATGTCTGCAGATATTTCAAGCAAACATCTTCCCATCTCCTTCTCCATTGCCACCAGTACTTGGCAAAGACTTACATATTATCCTTTTGAAAATCTGTTGTTAACACTGCCCTTTGCTTTATGAAACGATGTTGTACACCTGAGAAATTACTGTGTATGTGTCAGTTGTGTCTTAGCTTGTAGAAATGTTTGCTTGAAGCAAGAAATTTTTTCCTGTTTTGTAACCACTGCCTGTAAGGAAGCCCAATCTCTGACAAGGATGTCTAGGCAGCATAATAATTCATATGATAGTCATGATTGTAACTTCCTATTAAATCTGGAAGCCTCTGCCAGGTTCTCTGCACACCATTTCCCTGACTGTGCAACAGAAAGCTCAAGAAGACTTCTCTTTCACTGTCTTCCTGCTGGGCATTTAGGCCAGTATATTTGCATTCACTGCATTAAGGGAAATAAAGTCGTTTGCATCTTTCAAAACAGCAGCTATTGCCTTACCCTGTGCAAGCAAGCACAGAGGGGGGCAAGGGGGGAGTGTGCTGTGTCCTGCCCCTGGGGGTGACTACTGCTGCAGAGGTGCTATACTGCATTTCCAGTAGCTGAAAGAACACGTTGTTTGGGAGTTCGTCTGGGGATTTAACTTAACGTGATACCATGTACTGATGAAAACATGGCCATATATGTCATGATCACTTAAATGCCTCATTTTCTATAGAGTGGGATGAAAGAAAACAAAATAACAATGTAATTCTTGGATCTGAATCCTGCTAGGCTGAAGGTTTGTATTGAAACGCAGGAGTGGATTAAACTTCTGTAGTTCTGACTTCCTTAAACAAGCCAAGCTAAAGATTGTTGTGCTTCCAGAGCTGTCACACATCCCACTCAGCTGTGTCTGCCGTAGGTGTGACAGCCTCCAGGAGCTGGGTGGAGCAGACAGCCGAGGTCACTGCTGGCTTCAGCTGTCCAAGTTTAATCTGCTGCTGGACATGAGTCAACACCCTGAGGAGCTCTAACACCAGGAGACTGAGTCAGCCTTTTAGCTGATCCAGACTGATTGCAGCTGGAGACCCAGTAATCAACTACACTTTTTTTCCACCCCCCCAAGGGTACAGCATGTCAAGTTGTTTGCTGGGATAGAGAAAATCTCAGTTGGTTCTTCTGCAGTGACTCATTTTTATTTTATTAAGAAATGCAGTGAATAATACAGTCTAGAATGAGCTCTTATTCTCTATTAAAATGTACTGAAACATGTTGGTTGATTATTACACCTTCTGTATATAAATAAAATAGAGGCATGTGTTAACAATGGAAGCCCTTTTCCTCCCAGAACACAAACCATGTGGTGTTTGCAGTGACAGTACCCCGTTTCAGAGTACCCAGTTTCAGGTTCTCAAATTGCAGCATGCGTATCATGTCTTTTTATCTACAAATCTAATTAAGTACACTTCCAGCATTTAGCCTGGTTCTCTCTTGAACAGGTTTTATACCAGTTTTAACTTTGAAGGCTTCTGTATATTTACTTCTGAGTTATATCAGGCAGTAAGTCAGACTGTGCTCCTCATATGTTTGAATTCCTGCTTGGGCATTAGGATTCTGCATTTGTAGACATTTATGGCACTATCTTCGTATTTCATCTTCTTATTCTCTGGAGGAAATTACTCAGATTTGCACCATTTAATGCTGTAATCTTGGAGGGTAGTAAACCTTAGTATGCTTTGGTCCCATTACGGTAAATTGTTTGTAAACTTTGGAGCCATCTTCAACTGCTGTATTACAGAAGGGTGAATACAAAGACACTTTTTTGCTTTGAAACTTTTACACCACTTTGAGGTCTGGAAACTTAGCTTTTTTTTTCCACTGAAAAGCATCATCACTGGTGCTGTTTTGTTTGCTCATCTTTGAAAGCTAATAGACTGGTTTAATTAATTGTCCAAGATTTCTCTAAAACAATGTCCTAATTCTTCCATTTAGCTGTGGCATATCATACACTGTTGTTATCTCCTCTACCAGATTTTTGCAACAAGTTGTTTTAAAACTATAATCTCGTTGAGGGGAAAAAAATGAAGTGCAGTTGAAAAGGCAGTTATGCCGAAAGATAAACACAGCAATATTACTTATCAAAACGAGTACAGTTTTTGCTTGCCTAATGAATACAACATATAGCTTTTTCTATATATACAAAACCTGAGGAAAAAAAAGCCTTATAACATATAAAGTATGCAACATTATTTCAGGCATAACTGTATTGGATATGTATCTAGGCCTGAGAGTGTAGATAACACAATATAAGTGCTTTGCCTGTCTAAACAAGTTAAATAAATGAGCATTCACTATCACATTCAAATACATTAGTAGATGTGCTCGCATAGTTAATTTTCTCTTTAATGCACTACACGTGACATTTGCAGCACAGAGCTATAGTGTATCTTACTGTTTGATGAAAGTTCTTCCACCTCCTCCCCCTTTTAAACAAACCTTTATTTGAATAAGCCTTTATGAAACAGATCTTTGGCATATCTTCTTTTCAGGAAGTTCAGTCAGTGTAAGCAGAGATAAAGTAGTCATGTTACAAAGAATATTACATAAGGGAAGATTTTTTAGAAAAAGAGGGCAGCAAACATAGGGAGGGGAAGAATGCCCTTAAGAGGAAATCTGATTTCTTTTTGCAGCTGTTCGGTTTTATTGTGCTGTGATTTGGTATTCAAAATAAAACAAACCTGGAGTTACAAAAAAATATACAGGAAGTTTGGTGAAAAATAATGATGAGAAAAGTACCATATAATAGATTCTCACTTATATCTTGGTTTTCATAATGCTGGCCTTTTAGGAGACAACATGAAAAATTAAATTAATTTTCATGACGCAAATAATAAGGAAAAGAATCCCCAAATATACATTGAAGATTCCCGTATTGATAGAAGGAAGACAGTAAAAATAAAAATTATTTGCCTCTTTATCTTAAACAAGCCATCAAAATTTTAAAAAGACTGTGAAGATATGGCACTGATGTTTTAAGTTCTGGAATCTGATATCATCAATTAAATCTTTCTGCTTTTATGTTTCCTGTAGGGGGGCAGCTTTGGTGTACCACGACCAAGGCCATATCAGAGGGCGAAGAGCTGATTGCCTTTGTTGTAGATTTTGATTCAAGGCTGCAAGCTGCTAGTCAGATGACTCTCACAGAAGGGATGTATCCTGCACGCCTGCTGGACTCAATACAATTGCTCCCTCAACAAGCTGCAATGGCATCTATTTTGCCTACGGCTATTGTGAACAGTAAGTGATGAATATTATTCTCTGGTGATTTTTTAAAACAGGAGTACTTCAAGGCACATATGAAGAGCTAATACAGCAGCAGTGAATTCAGGACCACAGAAACCGCATGACTTAAAACCCGTAGCTCAAAGCCTACTTTTGTTCCCCCACCATCTGAAATGAACTCACAGACATAAAAGGAGGAGTAAGAGTGGTCTGGCAGCTGGGCTTTGCAAGAGCCTCACCCAAAGTATCTGACCTGCCCTCCTGTGGAGGTTCTGTGATACACTCCCTGAGGCAATAGGATCAGAAACTGTTAAAAACGTAGATAAGATGGGCCTGCTAGCTCACAAAGTCCAGCCTTTGCTGCTCAAGTAAGCCTGTTGCTTACATCTGCAGCTTCTGGTAATAATTCATGATACCCAATGGAAAGAAAGAACACATCTCCTCAATGGCTGTTTCAGAATGCAGTGGAGATCATGCCTTATAGCAGCCCTGATTTATTGTAGTATCTCTACTCAATGTTGCTATCCAAGAATGTTTTATGTCATTTGGACATCAATAGACCCTATCATGGGCAAAATACAGCATGTAGTTAAGTGCTGTCCTTGGAGAGGAGGGACAGGAGTACCTGATAAGTCAGTTCCTGAACTGGGACAATTCAGCTTGAATTAAATTTAATTTCTTTAACTTTTTCTTATTGCCTTTAAACAGCCCTAGTTCCTTATCCTCCTCTCTAAGAACTTTTCAAATATATTAGCTGTTACCATGATCCTCAGCAGTCATCACTTAGACCTATTGAACATCTTTAACTCTCAGCACTTTTTAAGCCTGTCCATTTCGACTGTGTTGGAGGCTTCACCATGCTTCCCATGATTTGTAAATATTGTAATTAGATACAGTAAACTACTGAACACAGCAATTGCAGGTGTGAATGCACATGCCAGCATATGATCTGCCACTCAGGCTCACACCAAATAACATTGTGTCATGAACAGTCACACCATCTTCAAGCTTTTTTGACAGGACTAGTTAAAACATCTGTGATGATGCATTTCATTCCATGTTTCCCTTTCTCTCTCTCTCTCTCTCTTTCTTTCTTTCTTTCTTTTGATTGCTTGTTTTCTAGGGAAACAATCTTGATAGTTGCACATTTATTGTTACCTGTTTTAAAAGATAAACCTTAAGATATCCAAGTCATCCAAGTCCTCCCTTCCAGAGAGTGAGCTGGCATCAACGTCCAGCCTTTTAGATAAGTGCATTTGTTTTTACCCCAGCACTAGGGCTGCTGTGAGCTAACATACCTGTTCACAGAACCAGCAATTAACACTGTACAGGACCTCTCCAAAAGGTGTCAGAAGTCCCTGTAACAGACCACCAAGTTGTCACAGTTAGAGCAGAGCAGTGTTTCTAGACAACAGCTGCAAGGGAGGCACCAGTGAGGAAGTTACTTTACCTAAAGGGCAAAGACTCTTTGACAGCTTGTTTCAGCTGAGGATATATTTTTCCTGCAAATCTATACAAGGCCAACTCTGGGCTTTGGCAAAATAGTCAGATTTCTGCAGCATCAAATTTCTGGAAACACCTTTGCTACCACCACTGCATTTTGCAGGGCCCTGGAAAGCTACACTGATCATTGCAACTTCTGCTGCTAAGAGGAGTCTAAGTTGACTGTGCATCAGCTCTTACTGTACAGGCTTAGCAGCAACTTGGAGTAACCTTTGTACTGTTAACTCAGAGGCTGCTAAAGTAGCAAGTCTCACTGTCTGGGACTTTACACCCCAGTTCTGACTCTGTCTCTGACCAGATGGGGCTGTTCCCACATTTCATTGTCAACTTGGTGAAATTCAGTTTCTTCTGTAAAGTCTTGAGCTAGATGCAAGTCCAGTAATATGCTGAATGCACCTCTAGATATGTAGTGGGACATCTCGTAACCATTCCCTTGCTAGATCTCTGGAAAGAAAAAATCAGTTTCTAGAAAAATTAAGTGTTGTAGAGCTCTGTTTTAAGGCTTCCTAACATTTTCTATTTGAAAAATCAAAATTAGAATATCACCTTTGGGTCATGCAGATTGAAAGTATCATTTCCTGAATTGATCCATTGAAAGAAACTGATTTTTGTTGTTGTTGTTGTTTTTAAAGAATTAAAACATTAACATCAAGTAGCCTTTATCTATTTTGCATCGCTTTAGGGGAGCAATAGTTTTGGATCCCATCCCTATACATTGTTCTCCCTGGAATTCTATCCTCTCACCATGCAGAACTCCTCAAATGCATTTCCTCTGCATGGCATGTAATGGGAGTCATATATTCACCATGCATAACGGGAGCTACAGATTGTCCAGGCCATCTAGCCCATAGGAAATAAAGATGGCTGGAAGTCAAATTCATTAAGATAATCAGAAAGTTCCATTCTGTGGTGGAATGCAGTCAAATGAATTCAAATAGGACATGTTGCCCATATCAGAGTTCCCTATTATTACTTTTGGACTTTCTTTCTGTGGAAAAATGGTTCAACTTTTTTAAACCAAACTTTTCTGAAGCTAAAAACAAATGTTGAAATGTCAGCTTTCACATAAGATGCGACATTTCAAATCATGCAAGCTGTATCACTGATGTTTTAATACTGATATATACTGGAATACTAACTGCTCCATTAAATGTTTGTGTTTTAAATTCATGCACAATTATTCAGTGGCAAAGGGAAATGTGGAATAGTAGTGGTGAAAATATTTTATGCAAATTCATGAGCAGAAAAATAGACAAGCATTAGCAATGCAGTCAGAGATACAAACTAAGTGTAAATTTTGGCTGCATTTGTAGATATTTAACAAAAAAAAACTCATCCATTTCAATGGGTTGGAGTCTTCAACTTTGTTCACCCAAAGGAATTGGAACAAAGCAGTGATCCTATACATGTCAATATTTGAAATTAAACATAAATTGTCATGAATGATAATTAATTACATCATCAGCTACACGTGCCATATTTTCAGAGTGGCCAGCCATTCTTCAAGACTTAATTACAATCAGTAGTAGCTTTTTACATTCTGAAGTCAGTGGGAATTCTGGTGTTGACCAAGATGTGTTTTGGTGTTCACTGCAATTGTCCATTCTCTGATCCTGAGGTTACCTAGCACAGTTTGGCTGCACTTATAATTTTATCCTCTCTTAGTCTCAAAAACAGGCGAGAAGTGTCCAGAGTAGTTGCAGGTAATGATCCTAGGCCCATGGTAACTCCTGAACTGTATGCAAGAACCTGGAAGATGTCAATTGTCTTAAACCAAAAGTGTGGAAGGGACCATTCTTATGATTTGACAATATAAATAAGAAGTTTTGGTGCTCTTGTCTGGACCCTGTCACTGTTTAATTTACTACTGTAGATGCACCCTAAAGGGCTGGGATTTCTTCCTTGTTCTTACCAATAGGATGGCAAGTCTTTTGTCCTTATGAGACAGATATGCAACATCTACTGTGTAGGTGTCCTTCTGACAGAGTATTAACAACCAAATACTCACTTTGTCTAAATACACAGTATTCATTATTACTCTTCGCATGAGCAAGGTATGTAGCCTTCAGTACATGATCAAAATGTCTGCTGTTGCTGCTGGGAAGCACTCTGCAAACTCTGCGTTGTCTTCCCCTCAGGGAAGGTGCTGACACTTTGGGATAGAGGACAAAGAAAAAATGCATTATTCTTAACAAATATCCCTTTTGCATAGGGAAAAGTGCAACAGTAACAATTTACGAAAAGCAAGAGAACAAAAGCGCGTTAGCAATTTGAACTGTAATATTATTAACAAAAGGAACCCAGGAAATGTTGCTCAGAGTGATATTACATTCAGCACTGTAGGATCTTAAGGAAAAACAATCTAGTCTGGCCTCCTGGATATCAGAGCAACAGGACTTGACAGTAATAAATGCATAAGCATTCTGAGAATATACATTTTTCAGAATGATCAGCAATTACCACTCAAAAAGTCCAAGGTCCAATGCTGAAAAGACTTGTGCACACAGAAGAAAAAGTGTAATTGAAAGATGTCACCTAGTGAGTAGTGATGTATTGGAAATACAGCTTAGTTCTTGAATTAGAACTGCATATTCACAACAAATCATTTCATTTCATTTTTAAATAATTGCATACCAAAAGCTTCTAGCTGTTTTTTTGTAGTAAATATTTTTTTAAATCTTCTTTTGAAAGAAAGAACTGTCTCCCACATTCAGTCTCTCACCTGAAAGTGACATTTTAATATACCTGTGGCTCTGTTTTCAGTATTTTATTAAATAAGCATGCATTTAATGGGGAAGTGAGGGGAATTAATCCAGCTGTGTTAATTGGTTGGCACTGAGTGCACCATGGCTAACCTGCACCTGGTTATATTTGCTTGTAGAGGACATATTCCCTTGCAAATCCTGTGGCATTTGGTATCGAAGTGAGAGGAACCTGCAGGCCCATCTCATGTATTACTGCAGTGGGAGGCAAAGAGAGGGGCCTCAGCTGTCAGAGGAGAATGAAGATGGTGCTCAGCAGATATCCAGTGTCTGCCCCTTTCCACAGTGCACCAAAAGTTTTTCTAACGCAAGAGCTCTGGAAATGCACTTAAATTCTCACAGTGGTAAGTACAGTACGTTTTCCTGGATTTAGCTATTTGAAGAATTATTCAATATACACATTCATTGGATCAATGTCTCTCCAAATATATGCAGGCATTGGGTGTAGATACCACCAAAATATCAACAGTTTCTTACCTGTGTTCTACACCAAGCACCATTCCAGCTAACCAGTGTAATTTCTCTTATCTAACAATCCTCATTTGAATGCTGTCTCTCTCTTAATGTGTGTATGCTCGCATACAGGCAGCATTTTTTTACTAGTGAAGGTGTGCTAAGGAATCCAGACACAGAATGCTGCTGCTTGGTCTCTACGCTCAATCAATTACTTCAGGATTTCATCCACCAAACGTGAGTCTGCTAGACTACAATCTCCATCTACACTGTTTTGCTGTTCAGTGGAGAAGTACATGCCACCAAAGAGCAAGTCCTGAACTGTGTATGATCTTTGGGTTCTAGAACAGGCTTCTTAGACAGGAGGCTTTAAGGACCAGGGTCCAGAACTCTGTGTCCTTTTCCCAGGACAAATGTTTCGTAAAAACACCTTGTTTGATAACAATATTCTCTTTTCTTCTTACAAATATAAACTGGGGAGAGTATTTTAGAATCATAGAATCATAGAGTCATAGAATCATTTATGTGGGAGATGACCTTTAAGATCATAAAATCCAACCATTAACGTAGCACTGCCAAGTCCACCACTAAAACATGTCCCTAAGTGCCACATCTCCATGTCTATTAAATACCATCAGGGATGATGATTCAGCTACCTCGCTGGGCAGCCTGTTCCAATGCTTGACAACCTTTCGGTGAAGAATTTTTTCCTAATATCCAATCTAAACCCCTGGAACAACTTGAGGCCATTTTGTCTCATCCTATCACTTTGTTACTTGGGAGAAGAGACCAATACCCACCTCACTACAACGTTCTTTCAGATAGCTGTGGAGAGCAGTAAGGTCTCTCCTGAGCCTCCTTTTCTCCAAGTTAAACAATGCCCGTTCTCTCAACTGCCTCTCATACGACTTGTGCTCTAGATCCTTCACCAGCTTCATTGCCATTCTTTGCACATGCTCCAGCACCTCAGTGTCTTTCTTGCAGTGAGGGGCCCAGCACCCCCAGGTCCTTTTCCACCAGGCAGCTTTCCAGCCACTCTTGCTCCAGTCTGTAGCACTGTGAGGGGCTGTTGTACAGGATCCAGCACTTCTCCTTCTTTGACCTCATACAATTGGCCTCAGCTCATCAGTCCAGCCTGTCTAGATCCCTCTGCAAAGCCTTCCTGCCCTCAAGCAGATCAACACTCCCCCACAACTTGGTGTCACCTGCAAACTTACTGAGGGTGCATTTGATCCCCTCGTCCAGATCATCAATAAAGATATTAAACAGAACTGGC
Source organism: Falco peregrinus (assembly GCF_023634155.1). Lineage (NCBI taxonomy): Eukaryota > Metazoa > Chordata > Aves > Falconiformes > Falconidae > Falco > Falco peregrinus. The sequence continues at coordinate 26,931,837 of NC_073723.1, read as the reverse complement.
CCCATCACTTAGCCCTGGGGAACACCACTTATGAATGGCCACCAACTGGATACAACTCCATTCACCACCACTCTTTGGGCTCATCAGTCCAGCCAGTTTTTACCCATCAAAGAGGACACCTAGCTCAGCCATGAGCCAGTTTCTGCAGGACAATGCAGTGGGAAATGGTGTCAAAGGCTTTACTAAAGTCTACGTAGGCAACATCCACAGCCTTCCCCTCATCCATTACGTGGGTCATCTTGTCACAGGAGATCAAGTTAGTCACACAGGACCTGACTTTCATAAACCCATGCTGGCTGGGCCTCATTACCTGGTTGTCCTGTACCTGTCATGTGATGGCACTCAAGATTATCTGCTCCATAACCTTCCCCAGCACTGAGGTCAGGCTGACAGGCCTCTAGTTCCCCAGATCCTCCTTCTGGCCTTTCTTGTAGATGAGTGTGACATTGGCTAACTTCCAGTCTTCTGGGATCTCCCCAGTTAGCCAGGACTGCTGATAAATGATGGAGAGTGTCTCAGTAAGCACTTCCAACGGCTCCCTTGGTACCCTTGGGTGGATCCCATCAGGTCACTGACCATTTCCCCTTGGATTATGGGGGCTTCACCCTGCTACCTGTCCTGTCTTCCAGCTCAGGGGGCTGAGTACCCAGAGAACACCTGGGTTTACTATTAAAGTCTGAGGCAAAGACGGCATTAAGTACCTCAGTCTTTTCCTCATCCTTTGCCACTGTTTCACCATTCATCTAATCAAGGCTGGAGATTCTCTTCAGCCCTCCTTTTGTTGTTAATGCATTTAAATAAACGTTTTTTATTGCCAATTACGGCAGTATCCAGATTAAATTCTACTTTGGTTTTGGCCCCTCTAATTTTCTCCCTGTATAACCTCATAATATCCTTGTAGTCCTCCAGAGCTGCCTGCCCCTTCTTCCAAAGGTGGTAAAGTCTCTGCTTTTTGCCTGAGTTCCAGCCAAAGCTCTCTATTCAGCCAGGCTGCTCTTCTTCCCTGCCAGCTCTTCTTTCAGCACATGGGGACAGCCTGCTCCTGTGCCTTTATGACTGTCTTCTTAAATAATGTCCAGCCTTCCTGGACTCCTTGGCCCTTCAGAGCTCTCTCCCAAGGGACTCTGTCAACCAGGCTCCTAAACAGGCCAGAGTCTGTCCTCCAGAATTGCAAGGTTCTGCTGACCCCCCTCCTTACTTCTCAGAGAACTGAAAACTCTATCATTTCATGATCACTATGCCCAGGATGGCCTCCAACCATCATATCACCCACGTGTGTTGTCTGTGTCCATGTTGTTAAAATTATAGTACTAGATATACAAAAATTGGGATTACAAAATTCTGAGATTAAATATCTGGAATTCAGTGGGAAATTTATCTCCATCCCTGAAGGTCCTTTGTGTGTGTTGTTTGAATTTGGTTTGAATTAGGTCTGGAAACACAAGTTACAAGTTTGCAGAACAGTCTGCATTGGAGTTTTCAGTAGCAGAGAAAACCTACAAATAAGAAAGACTGCAGTGTCAGGCTATGGGTGTGTTGACTCTGTAGTGTAGAGAGCTGTGTCTGGAAAGGGGGAAGTGCATTACAGGAGTTTCTGATCTGTTAAAGGGATGGAGTCTAAAGGACAATAATGTGTGCTTTAGTCATGGAAGAAAGCCTTATTCAGCTACAGTGTAAAAACTGCTGGGAGAGTGGGAGTCTACTTGGTGGAGTTGGTGAAATGAAATATATTCCTCTGATACTTGGGCAACAATTAGAAATCTTGAAGGCACCATGCTGCCTTGAAGAAGATTGGTACCTCCATGAACAGGACTGGAAGATGCTGAGTGAGAAACTTCCTTATGTAGACAACACAGACAACATTTAACCATTCATTTAGAGGTCTGATCTTCTTGTGCTTCCAGACCTTAACTTTGAATATCAGGCTGTTGCCATTTTCTGTCTCTTGCCTAGCAAATATTTCACTGTTCAGTGAACCAGCAGAATAGTAGGAGCTGCTTCAACAAGAGCAGGTGAATGCAGCCCAGCATGTCTTACAGCCTAGTAATTAAAACCAGGTACTCTTCGAAGATAACAAATTAATTTCTCTCCAAGCAGAGGAAAATTCTGAAATCTTAGCCACAGTGTAAGAGTTGCTTCAGCTCTTTGTATTTAGTGATGTACTGTTGGCTTAGATGTTGAGAGGGTTTTCGGCCATGAGCTGTGAGTGACCATGTCTTCTTGCAATCCATAGATAAGCATCTGTGTTCCCTGAAAGACACAGGTCTGAGATCCTACTGAATTTCCAGTAAGAATCTATAGGTATTTCTTAGATCAGAGGCTAAAATCAGTCCTTCCCCTTCTTTTTGGTCATAAACTAGTCAGTTCAATAATTCTTGCTGTCTTTCAGATCCTGTCCATCTTTATTTTTCTGTACAGATTATCACAAGTTCTAGCAGCCTCTGCAGTGAGAACAAAACATTCCTTTTCCAAAACCCCTGTAAGCTAGTGAAATGTTTGCTTCAACTTCTGTTACTGTTCCTGATGGGGTCTATAGCAGACCCACACCAGTGGAGCATGGAGCCCTGACTGAAATTCAAAGTCTGTAGAGACACCCTACTGTGACTGTGTCACGTGGTGTGGAAGCATATGAAACACCGTCTTATGGCAGTGGAGAAGCAAAAGCTTCATATGGCCTCCTGGCAAAAAAGTGCCTGATGGGGAATGAGCCCTGATGAAAGTGCTGTGTATCTCCTCGGCTCCCTTCTGGCCTCTGAGGCCAAGAGTAGGTCAGGTTCAAATGTCACTCACAACTGTGGGAGTCACTGATGCAAGGGCAGAAGTGAGGACCTCCAACAACAGAGTGACTTCCCACAGATGGAGCCACAATATTCTTACAGCTTGATGTTGCCCAACTACCATAAACCTAGTTTACCTGATCAAAACATGGTATGTGTTCTGTGTAGGCAGAAAAAACTGGTTTAGATTCTGAATATCATCACTGCCGATACTTTCTCAGTTTTTATTGTCTAACAGATAGTCAGAATCTGTGTTGCTGCAGTAGAGAAATTCGGTCCTGTACCTTTTAAAAGCATTTTCAGTTTCAAAATACTGTGAAACCTGGGTGGGTTTTTTTGTTTCAGCAGTGGTTGTAAGATGGCTTTGAATGTGCCATCTTTGAATGTGTGATAGGGAAAGCTGAAGTGATTTCGTGAGGAAAAGGTGTTGTATTACAGCAGTAGTTGCCTACAGCCATTATATGTAGAAGAGCAAATGTTGGTGAAGCCATGTCTTACTCCTCCTCCTCCCTTCACAGTGGCTGCAAATCATCAGTCCTTTCTGATGAGGATAGATTTATATCCTATTCCCACACTACAGCCAACTCAGACAAGCAGAGAGCTGAGCATCACTAATGCTCAAGATGCCACTTCTGCTCTGTCTGTGGCTTTCAGGCACTCTGAGTTTGAGGGCTGTACCTCAAGCCACATCATAAACTTGGGCTTCCTGACCTTGATGTACTTTCTGTGCTTTCAAAATCTACAGTGATTGCGTATGGGGAACATTACGTCTCCTTTGGTTAAAACTGTAATTTCTATTCTATGGCCTTTTTCTTTTGGAGTAAGTCTGGTCTATTTTTATTCCTTCCCTTGTTCTTTCTTTCCCTTCATCTCTGCTGAATGCATGCCGATGCTAAGGCTGTCCAAAGCAGAGCAGAAGTGTGCAAATATCCTCTAGCAGTTCAAGGAAAGAAATTCTGAAACAGTTCACGTATTTTCAGGGTGACTAATAACATCCGATCAGAAGAAAATTAGTGGTTCTCACTGTGTTTATACCTTCTGTGCAACTGATTTTCCAGTATACTTCATGAAGGGCAAAATAGTTACTTTATTTTGTATTCTACTTGTCTTTATAGGAGTGAAAATGGAAGAATTTCTGCCGCCTGGTGCTAGTCTGAAATGCACAGTTTGTACTTACACTGCAGACTCAGTGATTAACTTTCATCAGCACCTGTTCTCGCATCTTACTCAAGCTGCCTTTAGATGCAATCACTGCCATTTTGGCTTCCAAACTCAGAGGGAGCTACTGCAGCACCAAGAGTTACATGTCTCTGGCAACAAAATTCAGAGAGAAAGTGACATTGAACACTCTCCAAGTGGAAACGAAGAAGGTTTACAGCCAGCAACGGACCTGTTGAGTAGAAATGATGTTCCCCAGAGCCAAAAGACCATGCAGACTAAAGATGCAAGTTCTGATACAGAGCTTGATAAATGTGAAAAAAAGGCTCCGCTTTTCCTTCCAAACCAGAGGCCAGAAACGCAGCCTGCCACAAATAAGCAGAGTTTTTCATACACTAAAATAAAATCTGAACCATCCAGTCCAAGACTTGCTTCATCACCAGTTCAGCCTAATATTGGTCCTTCTTTCCCAATGGGACCTTTTCTTTCTCAGTTTGCTTTTCCCCAAGACATCACTGTGGTTCCTCAGGCTTCAGAGATATTAGCCAAAATGTCTGAACTGGTCCATCGAAGACTGAGGCATGGAAGTAGCAATTATCCTCCTGTAATTTACAGTCCTTTGATGCCCAAAGGGGCTACATGTTTTGAGTGCAACATAACATTCAATAATTTGGACAACTACTTGGTACACAAAAAGCATTACTGCAGCAGCCGATGGCAGCAGATGGCAAAGTCACCAGATTTTTCCAGTGTCCCAGAAAAAATGCCAGAAGCTGTAAGTCCCAGTAATGGTCAAAGCTCTATAAACATCCTGAATGCAGCTCCTCACACATCAGATCCAGAGAATCAGCTTCTGCAGACACCTTGCATAAACTCTTCCAATGTTCTAGATTTGATCGGGCCAAACAATAAAAGTCATGAAAAAGACTTTACAGCACAATCTAAGAAGTTGTCCGCTGCAAGCAATGGCGATGAGAAGATAAACGGGAAACCCTCTGATGTGAAAAATCCCAGTGCTCCTTTAGTAGAAGGGGAGAGTGATCCTAACAAGACCACATGTGAAGCTTGTAATATTACTTTCAGTAGACATGAAACGTACATGGTCCACAAGCAGTATTACTGTGCCACTCGCCACGATCCACCGCTGAAGAGGTCCGCTTCCAACAAAGTGCCTGCCATGCAGAGAACAATGCGTACCCGGAAGCGAAGGAAGATGTATGAGATGTGTCTACCAGAGCAAGAGCAGAGGCCACCACTAGTTCAACAGCGATTTCTAGAAGTGGCTAATCTTGGCAATCCTTGTACATCTACTCAAGAGTCAACAGAGGGCCTTGCAGAATGTTACCATCCACGATGCGATATCTTTCCAGGAATAGTCTCAAAGCATCTGGAAACATCACTGTCTATTAACAAGTGCATTCCAGTTTCAAAGTGTGATACTCCCCACTCCACCATGTCTTGCTTGGAGATGGATGTGCCAATAGATCTGAGTAAAAAATGCTTACCCCCCTCAGAGAGGACGTCCACTTCTCCCAAAAGGCTGCTGGACTACCATGAGTGCACAGTATGCAAGATCAGTTTTAACAAGGTAGAGAACTACCTGGCTCACAAGCAGAATTTTTGCCCTGTCACTGCCCATCAGCGTAATGACCTGGGACAACTCGACAGTAAGGTGTTTCAAAACCCAGAAAGTGAAAGAAACAGCCCAGATGTCAGTTACGAAAGAAGCATAATTAAATGTGAGAAAAATGGAAACTCAAAACAGTCCTCTCCTAATGGAAACTTATTTTCCACACACTTAGCAACACTTCAAGGACTAAAAGTCTTTAGTGAAGCGGCCCAGCTTATTGCTACAAAAGAAGAAAACAAACATTTGTTTCTTCCACAATGCCTTTACCCTGGAGCAATAAAGAAAGCTAAAGGAGCAGATCAGCTTTCTCCATATTATGGAATAAAGCCAAGTGATTATATTTCTGGTTCTCTCGTCATTCATAATACTGATTTAGATCAAAGCACAAATACAGAAAGTGAATCTCCTAAAGGCCAGGCGCCTTCGAATGGATGTGCTGTGCAGAAGAAAGAGTCTCTTCCACTATTGCCAAAAAACCGAGGCATGGTGATAGTTAATGGGGGACTAAAACAGGAGGAAAGACCTGCTGCAAACCCACAGCAAGAGAACATTTCCCAGAATCCTCCGCATGAAGATGGGCACAAGTCTCCTTCTTGGATCTCTGAGAATCCCTTAACTGCAAATGAAAATGTCTCTCCAGCAATTCCTACAGCAGAGGAACAGTTGTCTAGTATAGCTAAAGGCGTGAATGGTTCTGCCCAGGCCCCAACCAGTGGAAAGTATTGCCGACTGTGTGACATCCAATTCAACAATCTTTCAAACTTTATAACTCATAAGAAGTTTTATTGCTCGTCACATGCAGCAGAACATGTCAAATGAAACAATCGGTCACCTTTGGTACCTGTGTTTAGTATATTGTTCCATACAGTCTAAAGAAAGCTGTTTGAATTACATCTGGACAATCAGGAGATTTCACTATTGCCGAGTTGAAGACTTAAAGGTGTAATTTCATTACAGTCCATTAGTAAAGTGTATTATTGGTGCCATTTTCAAAAATATTAATTTATTTTACCAGCAGTATTCATAGCTGTAGTTATGTTATTTTTTATTTAAAAACTTTATATTAAAGTCATTTGTAATGTTATTGTATAGTTATTGTGTAGCACATATGGTTTGCACTGTATAGTAGATTTTAAAGAAAATAGTCGCAAACAATACAGAAAAGCATTTTAGAAATAGCTTCAAAAGCACTTGTGTATCCTGATTTTTTTTCTTATATGCTGTTGCAGATATATGTATATGCTAAAATATAACTTGCAAAGAAGTTTCAACTATGCTGTAAAGTTCGCCTTAAAATATCAATTTTTTTGAACAATTGGGCTCAGTTTGCACTTTATATTTTAGCAGATACAGTACCTTAGTCATTAGGCTTTGCATTTGTATGTAGCAGTATGTTTCTGTCCACTTTCTTAATCTGAAACGTACGTTAAATGAAGATGGCAATTTTTTTCTTGTATAGTACTTGTATTTTCTTTCGCTGATGCATCTCTGTCTCAATTTTTAAACCTTTGCTGTTAAATGCAATACTTTATAAAGAATGAACAAAATTACTGGAAGCAGTATTGTAAGTAATGAGGTCATATCAATCAGTTTTATCTTTTGAAAGGCACAGTCTAAAACAAAACCCTAAACTCAATGCTGCAATTATGAATCTAATTCATATATAAGATATATTTAAATATAAGAGTAGCAATACTGCAACTGGTGATCACAAAGATAAAGTTCTACTTCTGATAGAAATAATTTCTCAACAAATGTTGTTACTATGCATGTATATGGATGGAATAAAATTCCAGATCATTGGAGAAGTTTGGCAGTAATTTCTTTAAATTTGTTTTATTTGTTTTTCAAGGAGAATTTAGAGCTCACAAACTGTAATGAAGCTCTTAGGAACAGGACAACATTGCCCCTTCTTCAATGGAAGCAAAGTGTTCAAAGAGAAAACAAGTACAAAGGATGCCTCCGCTTCGAGGGAGACCTTGCTGACAGGTCACTAGTACAATTAAGTCTAAGACAACCTAGTGAACTAAAACTTAAAATGCGAAGGTCTGAAACCATAAAGACTGTTCTCTTTAGTGGAGCTAAGGCAGGCATGCTTCCCTGACAGTACCTCCGTACGTCAAAATCAGTGGAACAATCTGCTTCATAACATCTCTGGCATGATTCTTTATGTGTGAAAAACAGTAGCGTTCATTTAAATAGAACAGCAGTTTGCTCCACTAATTCAATATAGAAATACTATTCAATAGTTTATGTTATATTAAAATCTGAACTAATTAGCAATTAATACCCTTCACTTGCAATTGTTCAGTCTCCTGTACACTGTTTTTGTAAAAAAAATTTGTATTATGAAAGTCACCTATTAGTGCATTTTTCATGCCACAAATTTGAAAGCAAAACCATGACCCGAATAGTCACATGAAGAGTTGTATTTAATTTAGTTCCTATATCAGCCAAAGAAACAATACAGAACAAAACACGTAAAAGGATGGTACTTCAGCTAAGCAGCCAGTTGTAGTCTAGCATAACAGTATGCAATGCCACTGACGATCAGCTACCCCATCTCTGTGTACTTTGGAACTGTATTCATCCTTTTTTTATTTGTAAGTGTAGGTACATGTGATCCAGTAGCAAAAATAATAAATACTTCAAAAACTATTATTAGCAACTCTGGTGGTTAGCTGGGCTTTAAAAACAGAACAAGGGTGCTTAAAATTGTGCTAATTCTCACTCTCAACAAAGGTAACAGGTGTCTACAGTAATTTCAGTAGGGCCAAAATTGGTCCTATAGCAAATACTTTGGGTAATAATACTTGTGAAGGAGAAAAAGCATTACAAACACAGGGAGAGTAAAACAGAAACATTCATGACCATCAATTAAACATTTATTAGACAATTCCACACCAATATATCTAAGACCTCACGATATTTTAGATGGCACATTTTGACCTTTTTGATGGCAAATGTTATTTTGAAGACTATCTATCACACAAAATTGGTTTAAAGAACTGAGTGACTACATCTGAATTGAAATAAGCTAATTCTAAAAGATCTGTATGCGTAGATGAAAACTTTTAGGTGAAGTCGGTCAGAAAACCACAGGAAGTGTAATTTACAATTGCTGAGCTCTAGGGGCATGTTTAGACCATGAGAAAGTAAAGAATACCATGGTTAAAGAGAATACCTAGCTGAAAAGTGGTTCTGAAAGGGAAAAGCCTTCTCACAAAACTTTTTTGATCTGGAAATGCGGAGGGTACCTGATAGATTCCAGATGTAAATTAAAGCCTGTTGTGCTGCATTATATTCTTCCCACTGACTACTCCAATTGCTTTCACATGACAGAATATACCTGGTAGCACTTTCTCTTAATAAATCACCTATTTGGTTGACTGGTCCCATTTTTACAAGTTCAAAACAAGCACAACCTGTTCATCTATGGGTACAGTTACTCAATTTTACACACATTGTACACATTTTACTTACTTCACTGGAGCACCTAGCAACTCTGACACATGCTAAACCCCCAAGTTACACCATCACACTGTCCAAAAGTAAAACTTTACACTAGCTAGGTGGGTAGCAAATATAGATTACTGATATTTGATTTCTTATACATTTGTTAAAAATACAAAGTGTTTAATAAAGATAGCTGCTGACAGCTGGGCTCAGGAACCATGTTTTCCTATAACTTTACACACTATTTTCCATTTTTTCACTATCTTTATTGCACCCATTTTTTAATTTACTCATTTGACATAAGAACATAAACACTTTGGCCATCAAGAAATCTCTCTCCTGTCTCTTAAACCAGTTTGCACAATACTAGCCTAATCCCAGCTGGGAGCTTTAAGTACATCTGTGTTTAAGTCATAAGTATTGTTTACCTGAATACACTACTTAAGCCTGTTTTCTGATGAAGTGATTATCTGTATTCTCTTGAGATTATATCTATGCATTTGTTCAAAGTGATAATAGAACAGGTAAACTGCCTATTGCTAAAAACTTCTCTTGAATATAGACTCTTCCCTAGGTCTGCTTTTAGGTTTTTGTATGTTTATTAACTATTTATTAAATCACCTATGCAAAGAGAGTCTATCCTTAGTGAGTCTTTGGCACCTGGAACTCAGCAGGAAGCAGAGCACCTCAGTTAAATCGTTTAGATCTGCTAATCCCTGTCAGCTGGAGTCAGTGAATAAATCTTTGGGGCTATCAAGTAGAGATGAATAGCTCAACAAAAGCCATTAAAATATTTCCAGGGTTTATGATACAAAAAAAAAATAAATTGCTCCACGTGAAGACCTAATATTTAGAAGAGCTGATTCCTGCCTGACTCCCTGGGTACTGAATGCCTGGTGGGTTTTGCATTCAACTTTTTGATTTTTTAAGGAAGATGTCCTTATTTACAAAACATCCCATCCACATGCAGAGCTCAGAACTCGTGTTGTGGCTGCATCGCTGTCTGCCTCATGTATTTGTTATATCCTAAAATTCAGACTTTGAAAGGCTGTTGTGAGTCCCCATTCATATCACAGTTTTCACACAATTGTCATGCAATCTCTCAACTCACCATCTGAATTTTTTACACGATGGTGACTTTTTTCATTGTAACCATAAATCAAGTGGACATGTCTAATGCAAGTAGTAAAGGGTATTGCTACAAGCTGATGTCTGTCTTGAATGAGCTGTAATAGCATTAGGGTTATGGTGACATTTTCTCATTGCTACAAATTATCATAAAACTACTTCATTGGTACTTGCTGTGGATCCCCACTGCTAACTTTCCCAGTCTCTCATTTCTACCAGATAATTATTGACTGCATTCATTGTCTGACACTGTCCACAGGAATGTATTGGTCACATCCCAAATACAATCTGAGAGCACGTATGAGGTGATCGCTCCCTTGTATAATAAATGCTGCACCACTGAGCAATGCAGAAGGAAAATAATAAGTAAAAAAAAAAAAAAACCAAAACCCAAAAAAACCCACCAAAACCAACCAACCAAACCAAAAAAACCCCAAACAAACAAAAAACCCCAAAACTGATGTAGAAATTCAAAAATGAAATCAAAGGCAGAAGCACCATCAAGGTGAGGTGGAAGTGGGCTAATTAATTTCTCTGAATGTACATAAGCTATTAAACAGATTCTACTCTGAAAGGATGGAGCTGAGGTGGATCTCTGAACAGCCTGGAAAATCAGTCTTAAAGAAAATTCTGTGGTGGGTACAATGGAAGAAGGGCGGTGTGGGATAATCTCATTGAGGGGCAAAGGACATAAGGAAAAATGGAATCAGCACTTTGTTAATCCGGGGAGTGTAGCATGGGTACACTGCTGGCTGCAGAAGGCAGCAGTTACAAGGCATCAGCACTACAAAAACAGTGCACATCCCAGGAGGCCTGTTGAGAGAGGCTAAAATAATGATGAGACAAAATTCTTGGAATATCACTCCCAAATGCTGAATATTGCCAGTGCAAAGGTTCTGGCTCCTGCTGGTCTCCTTTTCCCCAAGGCTGACAGCGAGGAAGAGAACCACAACTCTTCCCACCTTCCAGGTCACCTTCACAGCCTGGGCACTGCACTGCCAGGAACTGTCAGGACAGACATCACACAGAACCAATGTCTGTGACGCTGCTGTCAATTAGACATGAGACAGATACTGAAGCTTCAGCTGTGAAGCCTGTGAGCACGCCTGGTCCTCTCATCTGAAGTCTTCCATGTAGGTTGCTGACGGTGCTTTGAATCCAGAGCCCTTTGAGACTCCCTAGAGTCACAGCAAAATGAACTAAAATAATACTGGTGGCACTTGTGTATGGAGTGGAGCAGAGCATGGGGCAGGGAGGTGGGCAGGAAATCTGCACTCACATAATTAAAGCTTTTTCATGATATGGAGGCACAAGATGAATGAATTGTGACTGGAGGTGTGAGACAAGGCTTTGGTAGGGGTGAACAGGAAACCATAATTCTGACAGTTTCAACTTCTAAATCCATGTTTTTCTTACTATATACACAGACACACATATACATTGTGTATAAAATGATGAGCATGCCCAAAAGAAGAAAAGAATCTGAACTAGATTGAGAAGGTAGATCAGGGAGCTGAATGAGGTGATGCAATAGCCAGCCCCTTTAGTCCTCACTGCATAGGTAACTAGCATGTTTTGGTGCATGGAGAGTGATGACACATTCATTCACTCCCAAATTTAAATGTGCTCCTGGCAAAATTGCTGAAAGGAGCCACCTGAGCTGGCGTGTTGGAGTGGGTGGTAATCTCCACCAGAGTGGTGGTGAGAGGCAGCTGCTGCCAACTCAGCTATGGGGCCGTACAGGAGGGAGCCCATGGAGACCACCGGTCCTGCAGCATTCACAGGACTCCCTTAAACACCTCAGCCTGTCAGGAACTTCTCACAGCCCAATTAATAATAAAAGCAATAGCTCACATACCACTCTTTTGTCTGCAGGTGCATATGGCTATGAATAACAGTTGTTCCTTTCAGACTTTTAGGTGGGGCACTGTAGAAGAATGAAGCTGGGTTAATTAGCATTATAATATACAGCTGTGGGCTGGCTTCAGGGGTGTCAGGTTGGCCGATGTAGATCAGGTGCAGCTGTGGTGGGTTCTGTTAAGTGGTTGAGAGCACTTGAACAAACAGAGAGAGGAGGAAGGAAGAGAAGAGAGAGGAGGTCCTGGATGAGATGAGGAGAAGGCAGCAGAGGGACTGGTGTGAAAAGTGTACTGGTATGTGATGGTAAAAGACCTTGTTGCAGCTGTTAGTTTGGAGAGTGCTGTGACAGGGAACTGAACAAGAAAAGCCACAAGTGTGATGAATAAAACTGGATAAAGCTGGAAACAGTTTCAGAAGTAGTTTTCATCTCAGCTTTCCCAGTTCTAGGTGTTCTTACTGAAACTGTGAAGCCAGGTTCATGTGATCTTGCAGTGATGTCTATATATAGATGTAATAACTTTTTGGGACCACTGGTATTATTACTGTTTTTAAAGCCCATCTGTCATCACAACAGTTTTCTGCTCAATTTTTCATGTTCACTAATAATAACCTTGCTTTAAGAAGAGAAATAGCTGCATACTAGAAGTTCTGTCCTGTTTGTAACCAGCAGCTAGAGAGATTATAGAAACCACAGTCCTCAGCCTACATGATGCCAAAAGCAGCCCTGCCACTCCCAGTCCTGTTTGAAGCATGAGCCTCAAGGGTGGTAAATGGAGAAGCTGAAATGTGAACTGGTAATACATCTTCAAGTCTACGTAACCCTAAAAAAGTATCCTTGCATTGCTGGTTTGTTCAGTCATTTAAGAGTATTCACCATCAATTTGTTTACTTTCCCTTTATTTTGAGCAAGTCTTGTTAAATCCCTTGCAATTTGAGTCCTAGGTGGATATGGGGAAAATACCAGTGGGGTGATTATATTGGCATTTGGCTTGAGGGAGAACAGACTGCTGCTTTGATGCTTTGACATTCTTGATCTTATGCTAATTCTGATAAAACTACCCCCAAGAGATACATTTATGGAACATAATAAAAGACCTGTAGGTTCAAAGACTGATCAAGGAAGAAAACTGTTTTTAGAAAGAAGCCATCTCAGCCTATGATTGAAGTTTCTATATTCAGTTAAGTATGCAAAGGAAAGGGAACATGTTGGTTCATTGCCATAAGTTTTAAAAGCAGAATAGAAAAGGAAACCCCTCAAATGATGTCTTTCAACATAAAGAGCAAGAAAGAAGTAAAAAATCCATTTAGATGGATAATCATTGAACTTTTTTCTAGACCAGAAGAAGGAAACTCTGGATGCAGTTTAGGGAGAATTAATATAACACTCCTTCCCCTTCCGCTTCCTTAAAACTCGCAGCACGACTTACAACAAGGCAGTGCAGACAGCAGAAGCAAGGTGCAGGGTGCTGGGATGCAGCCACATGGTGATGAGGGTTACTCTGCATGTACTTGCCACACCTCATTTCCCACATCCTTAGTCTGGCAGGTCTCTCATGGCTCAGCCAGGTGAATAAGGTTCCCCGCAGAGCCAAGGACCTTCCTGGGCCTGGGACAGCTGTTCTGGCAGCTGTTCATTGGCACTCCTAGCTGCCAGCAGAAACAGGGTTGTTCTCTGTCGGAACAGCACTGGGTGGAAGAAGCACAAGCTTTCCAAGTATATCCACAAGTATATGAACATTTATTGTTGGACACCTGACATTGCACAGCTTGCTCCCCCAGGCTAACTTGCTCACTTGATTTATAAGAAACACAAGACTGATTTCAAAGGATTAAGCATGTAAAAGGCAAAGCGCTACCTATTGGGAGATGCAAAAGTAAGAGCAGCGTTTATGGTTTTAGGAGGTTTTCAAAATACTAGGTTTTTACCTTGTTGCTTTTCAAATTATGTCTCAAATACATATAGAAATATGTGAGTGAGAGATTTCTCTTTTTGTTATTGCATAAGCACAGTTTGGTTCTTGGCATTTGGGTCTTGTTGAAGGAGAAGGGGTACCTACAAATGAAGAAGCATAATTTAACACAAGAACTAGAGTGGAAATGGATATACCAAAGGCTTGTCTCCTGGGTCTACCATTTTCAGACCTCTGCCCCTCAGCCTGGACATCTGTCCATGCTCTAAAAGGTAACAGACTATGCAACCTACCACCACAGGAGACATGGTACGCATTCTCCTCTCGAAAAAGTTTACGTGCACTCAGTTGGCCCTTGTCTCCTCCAGTTAAGTCCCTTTGTCAGGGCTTTTATATCCCTCCCCATGTCTTTAAACTCACTCCTCTCTAAGTGCTAGGCACCATAGCCAGAGCCTCAGTGAGTTTGCTTAGAAAGATTTCCTCATGAGAAAACACCATGAAAGAATGGGCACTTTGAATGACACTGCTGGTAATTTTAATGCTCACTGATTATATAATAACCTAGTATATTCATCAAAAAAGTGAGGGCTGGATTCATCGTGCTCCTCAGCAGTTGAGGTCTAGCCAGCTCTTAGGGCTGTCAGAACAATCCCAAGCCTTACGTGAGGGCAGCTACAGGGATGGAGAGAAGTTGGCATTTAGTGCTTTTCTCCTCCCACCTGTGTTACTCTGCAACACAGAGACTCATTGTACTACAAAGAGAGAAAGAGACAGGAGGGACTTTGAGGGCTGTAACGTGGGGAAGGGATCGGGGGGTTCTGTCATCACGGCAGTTTCTGTCTTTTTACATTAAGCAGACTTTGGGAAATGTTGGTTTATCAGCAACTGAGGCTTATTCTCAGTGTTGGAAAACTTGACATAGAGTATGCTTTTGTAAATTATATCAGAAATCCCCTTCCTTTTATGAGAAGTGTCCTTTCTTGGTAGGTAACTTTTATATTAGGTTAAAAAAAGTTGACAGTGTTTGCAGGAGCTATTAATATGTTAAAATACTATGAAGTTACTGAAATCTGTAGTAGCACTGAAATACATTCAAAGCTTTCATTTGACTTGTGGAACTAAATGTTGTGGTTATGTAAGAGATGTTGACATGATTCCACCTATTTGAACTTTACTGTGTTAGAAAGATCCAGTGTCACTTTGTGACAGCCACTTCACAGAAGAAACTCTCTTGCTCTACAGGAACCTTCCTCACCAGTAACAATGTGTGTTCCTTTTTCCTCCAACATCAAAATATATCATAGTTTAGGTCTGTTATATTAGATTTGCTAATAACATTCACAATACAAAAGTAATACTTACATAAAGTATTCAGCTTGCAGTTATCCATTACACCTTCCTGATATGAAAGTGCTGTGTATACTTGCCAACCACGTATTATGGTTAAGCGATAAGTTAAGTTAGGTTTTGCATTTGCTTTAAGATCACGACAAACAAAATTAATACCAATAACCAGCAAGGTTAAAGTAGGATTCATTCTTAGATATTAAAAATATCAGTTTTCTTTCCCAAGCAATGAATTCCAAACCTTTCCTATCATCAGATGAGATTGAAAAGTAAAAATTAAATGTTGTACAGCTTTGTCCAGTGATACTTATGAAGCATTACTCCGGGCTGTGGAAGATCCTGTTGTAGATGTGTCACTGGTGTGGAGAGGCATAGTTCAAGCACCTTCTACTGATGTTCAGAACCAGCAATGAAGTGAGAGATGTGATGCAGGCTCAGATGAAAATAAATTACTTCTTTCATTACAGTAAACAGTTTGATGCAAAATGAGGCATTCTGAAGACGTGAATTACCCTGCTTTCTAAAGTTCTTTTAGAAATGGAGGTAAAGTTAGTACTCCCCTAAGCATCAAAACCTCTTCTCTCTACAGGATTACCCACTGCTCCTAACAAGTCACCCATAAAAATGCAGGTCAGACATTTGGAACCTACATCTAATGCTAACAAAACTCTGATTGAAATGAATTATGGAGTTGCTCACTCTAGTTGCAATGTCTATGACTAGATAAAAGAGAATATGGCTTCATGACCCTTATACAGGTTCTGCTGCATTTATATACTATACCAACAGCTTCTTTTGTATGTAGTACCACTGGCTGTAGGGTAGAAGCCACTTGCTTCTCAAAATTATAGAGAGGTAAAGCCATGTCACAGCATGGCTGAGGCTGGCAGGCACCTCTGGAAATCACCCAGTTCAACACCACCCCTGCTCAAGCAGGGTCAGATTTCCCCCTATTCATTCCATTGCAGAAGCCTATCAGATCAGGCATGATTTTGTCTTCATAAATCCATGCTGACTACTCCCAGTCACCTTCTTGTCCATTTTTTTGCAGATGGTTCTTATGATCATCACCTTCCCAGGGATCAAAGTTAGGATCTCTTACCTGTAGTTCCCTGGATCTTCAAGATGGTAATGACATTTGCTTTCTCTCAGCACTCAGGAATCTCCCCTGGTTGCTATGACCTTTCATAGTTAATCAAGAGTGGATTCACAGTGATACCAGACAGCTCCCTCAGCATCTGTGAGTGCATCCCATTAGGTCACAAGGACTTACATGCGTCCAGTTTGTTTCAGTGTTCCCTGAACTTTTCCTTGTCCACCAAGCCAACCACCTCCCGGGCTGCATCAAAAGAAGCATGACCAGCAGGCTGAGGGAGGTGACTCGTCCCATTTACTTCACTCTTGTGAGACACCACCTGTGGTACTGCGTTCAGTTCTGGGGCCTCCAGCATAAAAAGGACATGAACCTGTTGGAGCAAGCCCAGAGGAGGGCCATGAAGATGATCAGAGGGCTGGAGCCCCTCTGCTATGAAGACAGGCTGAGAGAGTTGGGGTTGTTCAGCCTGGAGGAGAGAAGGGTCTGGGGAGACCTTGCAGCTGCCTTCCAGTACCTAAAGGGGCCTACAGGAAAGCTGGGGAGGGGCTTTTTGCAAGGACATGTAGCAATAGGACAAGGAGGAATGTCTTTGAACTGGAAGAGAGTAGATTTAGATTAGATATTAGCAAGAAATTATTCACCATGAGGGTAGAGAGACACTGGCACAGTTAGTCCAGAGAAGCTGTGGATGCCCTATCCCCGGCAGTGTTCCAGGCCGGGGTGGATGGGGCTTTGAACAGACTGGTCTAGTGGAAGGTGTCCCTGCCCATGGCAGGGCCGTTGGAACTAGATGATCTTTAAGGTGCCTTCCAACCCAAACCATTCCATAGTTCTATGATTCTATGGCACTTATCCTGGCCTCTGTTTAGAAGAAGGCCTAAGAAATAATGCACGATTTAAAAACTTCTAGGTGAAGTCCCTGTAAATTGTGGGAGCTCATAAGAAAAATGGTCCCTTTCTGCACTACTCTGAGAGGTTACATGGGATTCCTAAGACCCATTCAGAGTCTCCTCACAAAAGAAGTTCATTCAGGAAATTTACGTTCAGATTCAGTAGGGCAGTAGAACTGTGTGATGGGCTGTGCAGATGTAGATATGGGACACAGAAAATAAAGAATCTTGGCTTCAGGGGATATAATCACTGACACACTGATGAGATCTCACTTGTTCAGCCATGAGCAGTTCAGATCCTGAGGGTGGACATGTTGAAAAATAAGATTATTCCTCAGGCATAAAGTATTATGTGAATGAAAAGTATTGCTATTTTCCATACTTGGTGGTGAAAGTTTTCTTCCTAACCAAATAACCCAGTTTAAACAAGAAGCAAAAAAGTTGTTTATCTTTGATGTACGATATTTTTCTTTTATTTCACTGCAGAGTATTTAAAGATAATCATTAAAAACTATCACACAAACTTCAAACATGTGCAGATGACAGTTCTATCTTCTATGTAACAGTTTTCAGAAGGCTGAAATATTTTCAATACAAAAAGCATGAGTGTGCCATACCACCATGCTATTCCAGATGTCTGTTCAGCCTTTTGAATTACAATTTAATCAAGCCACCGTGGCAGACAAACGTAATGATATACCTGCACCGCAAGTATTTATTATGTTTGGCGGCTGTAGTGGTCAGGCAAAGTGCAGCTCTGCACAGAGTACAGTATATACTGTATTGTTGGGGTTCAGGAAAAGGATTACATTTGAATTGTTTGCATGTGATTGCTTGAGCAAAAGCAGTATGTTCTTGTAGAGGTGAAATGAAAGGCATTACTTACAAAGATTGACTGT
Source organism: Falco peregrinus (assembly GCF_023634155.1). NCBI lineage: Eukaryota > Metazoa > Chordata > Aves > Falconiformes > Falconidae > Falco > Falco peregrinus. The sequence continues at coordinate 26,913,686 of NC_073723.1, read as the reverse complement.
CTCTCAATAGCTCATCCCCTAAACTTTTCCTAACAACAGTCTGAATGCCAGCTGGCGTCTTGAGCAGGAGTATAAATGAGCTGTGAAGAAAGCAGGGAGGACTGTCTTGAATTTGAAAGTGAATTTCAATTTAGCAATGCTCCAGATTTTTTGTTGTTGTCAGACCTCTGAATGTTTTGCAATGGAACACAGAGGTTTTGTGTAACAGGGATCCTCAGTCTGGACATTTTCTAGACCTGAGCCGCAGGCTCCATTTTCTAACTTTTCTCTGAAGAAGGGAAGCTGCTCCTACACTCATGAGCTCAGGAAATACTTTGCTGGCAAACACCAAGCAGCCTGTGACCTACTTAACATAAAATAAATTTCTGGGTTTTAATGGTATTTATTTCCCTAGTCAATTATTTATAAAACAATTAAAGAGCAGAAAGTGTTCATAAAACAAATTTTGAGTAATTTTAATTAGGAAGGTGATTCAAGAATATTGAGAAATAAAGACAAAGTTAACTGAACAGATCATTCAAAGCATACCCAAATTTCTGCTCTCAGCTTTCCTTGACTACTACTATCTAATGGGTGCTCTGTGTGTGTGTTCAAAACATGGTTTAATAATTTAGGAAATGCAGCTATAGCTTCCAAATAATTGTGTGCTGCAGTTCCTTATTCATAAGTGAAATACAGAACAGAAGAATTGTTAAATAAAATTGTTCTGGGCATGGATTTTAGCTCTGTAAGATTCATTCATTAGCTAATGGGTAACGAAAGATATGAAACACATTTGTATCAGGAAAATCTCATAAACATATGGAAAACAATTGGTATCATAGACTGTATGTGTAACCTACTCAGGAAAAGCTATGCTAAGGCAAGTGCGTTGAAGTACATTGTATTTTCCTGTCCATAAACCATTCCAGAATTTTGGCCTTGTATGTCACAAAGCCAATTGCACTTCACGTTTTTAATAGTTGGTATTGGCCTCAAATCTCTTTTACAGAGAAACCCCTTTACCCCTTTACATTACTTAAGCATGTCACAATAGAATGAGGAAGGTGGTTGTATCCTTCATAGTTGTTTCTAACGTGGTGCATAGGGTATATTCATCTAGACTGACTGTCTCCACCAGAGTTTCGGGAAAATCCTTGAATAATTTTTACTTTCCACAGTCCCTTTCTCATCTGGAGGGAGCTCTCATCAGCCATTAAAAACTGGCACTGGAATTTGTGGTATTGTCAGAGCACTGTTCAGACCTTTTCTTGGAAATATAGGAGGAAGCCATGACTATTTCTTAGCTCTGGTAATATCAGGAACATTTGGAATAAAAATAAGGACGTAAATTATTCCCATGATATGTCCTAGCACAGACCATTCTGATTAGCTGTTTTCCAGACTGCAAGATTGGTTCAGTTACAGGCAAACACTTCTCAACAGTGTGGCTCATGTGGGAGGGGTGGGTTTAATCTTTATTATTTACAAATCATCGTGTAGATATTTTATTTTAAAAGTAAATGACAAAAAAAGAGCCACATTGTATACTGTGATCAGAAGGCCTATCAATCAGGTTATTCAGTTTTCAGTTAAAAGATAAACTAATACTGATAAATTTGCATTTCCCCCCTCATTCTTTAATCTGACTTTTATCTTTTGTGAATGACATTGGACATATATAGTTATCCAAAATGAATATTTTGTTTATGTATATAGATTCTTCAGATTGCCCGCATTAACAACTCTTAACCTTTAAACTGATTTATAAACATGTAAGAATAAAATGTCAGCATTCATTTGTCATCTCGCAGTAAACTGTCAGCATTCGTTTCTCAGCTAAAATAGAATATCTGTCTAAGAATTTACATTAGGCTTTGTAATCAAACTAGATTAACAGCAGAGCAGCTCAGCATGAAAACTTGATATCAAGCATACACAGTCCATTAATACCTTAATGTGCATTCCAGGCTACATCTCGCCACGATCTGGTGAATTCAGTAGGACTTGTTGCTGAAAAATGTGGCTGACTCATGCAATCTCGTAGTCTAACGTATCGGCATAATGCTGTACTGGTCCATAAAAGGGAAGGAACAAAGTCTTAGAGGATAAATACTGGACATTGGCAAGCAATGGTGTATGTTCACGAGGAGTGAAAGAGAAAAATGCAATGAATGGATTTTGCCTTGGAAGCTCACACTGTATTCTATTGACCAAAACATGAGCAATAACATAGCTATTTGTTGCTAGCTGAAAGAGGACATTCCCCAGGGAGTTTTATGGTATCATCTGTTCAACTGGATGGCGATCAGTTTTCTGCAAATGTTCTGATAATCAGTTACACTGAGTTACTGCTACTTTAGACCTGTGTTTTATTTCCTGGAACAGACCTGGAATGCTGACTGAAATGGCGGAAGGAGCACCTCACTGCATGAAGAGGAACATCAGTGTGAGTATACCCTATGTGGGGTTACTGCACTGACTTTATTGGATGCAAAGGAAAGATCAAAATCAGTGGGAAGACATGTGTTTTGGTGGTAGGACCCCATATTTCTGTACAAAATATGAAGGAAAAGAAATCACATAGAAGGACCCAAGCACCGAACTTGGTGCTGTATGGCTGGTAATGGCTGCGCTGACACGTGGGTGATCCTGAAGATATGGAGATGTGTTTGCTAGTGTGCTGTTTCCTCACAGTTCACTTCCAGTCATCCTCTGTAACACCAGCCAGAGTGCAATGCAGAAGAGTTACAAATGTAGGTGTTAAAAGAGGCCTGTGCATTCCTTGTCTAGCTGAGACTTGGCTGAGGGAGGAAGGCATCACACCCCAGTACCTTTCCTGGCCACCCCAGACCATGCGGTGGATGCACAGACATTTCTTGCCTGGTGCTGGGAGGGCTTGGTGCTGGTGTGGTGGTCCAGAGCTCACAGCCTTCACCTTCTGCGGTGTCTGGTGAGACCTCCCAATGTATTACCATTGCTCTGAAAAGATGGAAGAATCATCTCTGAGCAAAGATGAGAGGAGAATGTGTTTCTATAAATGTGTTAAAGTAGAAGTGTAAATGTTATGCTGAAGCCTTGCATTTATATTTAAATATTCAACAGCTACAAATGCAGGGGAGTCTGTATGAGGAAAGCCTGGATATTTAAAGTCTAACAGCTTTTGTTTAAAGCTATTCAGAGTATTGTAAATACATTTCATAATGTTTTATATTGTTTACAATGTATTCTGTGGGTATGTAATGTTTGCTTACTCAGAAACTGGATAGAATTTTTTCTTTGAAGAGGATGGGGAGTTGTTAACATTTATTTATCAGTGTTTTACATACCACCATTCCTGATTTTTAACTGTGTAATTCTTTCTCAAAAGTCATAAAAAATCCTGGCTTATAATTGAACACAGAGTTAAGTTTTGTTGCAGGGAAGTTAGGTCTACAAAACAAAATATAATATTATCTCAGTTCCCCTACTGGTTTGCACAAATATTTCCAAGTATTTAGTCTCAACTGAAAAAAAAAATAATTGGGGGCATTTCAAATACTGATTTTTAAATTAGTCAGAACTTTCAACCCTGTTGTGAGAGGCATGATATTTTTCTCCATTAATTCCAGTGGCAGGCAGCCTAGCTGCTGCCACCCTTGAGGTGTCTGTGGGTCTGTATCAGGATGGGGTAACTGGGCATTACAATTCCCCTGGCCATGTACAGCGTTGCTGCCTGTGGATCTTGACTTAATTAAAAGAAAGAACATTACCTCCTGCATGGCCAGTGCTACTGCACGCAGATTTTTATTTGTCTTTCAGCCAAATACAGACCTGACCAGAACTGTGTTGGTTATTTTGAAAAGATATAACATTTTCTTTAGGAAATTACACAGAACTTCTAAAAAAATCAGTATGAACATTGGAGTTTGGAGCAAGCTGTCTTGCAAGTATTACATACATTTTACTTTGTCCTAAATGCCTGGCACGGTCCCGCTTCAGTAAACTTTGCTTAAAAAAAGGGTAGTACTTTGTAGGGTTTTCATATTCCTAATGTCATGTTTCGATTTGCTCTGAGGAACAAACTTCTGATCCTGGACTTCCCTCTTCTGGCAGTTCAGTATATTCTTCAATCTTGACTTACGTGACTCAAGCGCCATGTGACTTGGGTGGTCAAACAAAACTAAGCAGTGTAACCTACATGATGCATATTGAACGCTCAATGCAAAAATATGAAGTAGAAAGAAGAAGAAACTTACTTCAAATTTGGTGAACAAATTAAAATAATATCAAGAAACATGAAATATTCCTGAACACAGTTATTATTCATCATCTGTTACTGATTCAGTATTGATAAAGCGTATTGATAAAGGTAGCTGTGCAGGATATATTTGGTGTATTCACAGATCATTGTAAAAGAGCAAAATATTCTTTACAATTAGCTGAATCCCCCTCACTCCTAATGTAGCACTCCTGACCATGGGCAGATTAGTGTGAAATTTAATTTGTGCTAATCTGTCCAAGAGCGAGGAAGCACAAAATATATTTTATGCAGTGTTTACCCACTTTACCCTATATAGATAAATGCATGAGTGACAAATCATGCAGCTTCAGGTTTAGCGGAGTGAATATCTATAGTGCCATTAGTCCTGGATTTCATTATTTCATTTTTGTTGCCATGGGAAAACAAGGACTGGACTCACATTCTTAAGCAAATATGTAAATGTAAACCTGTAAAGTTTTAAAATAGGTTTAGACACATCTACTTATATCTACAGAGTAGCTGTAACTTTTCTGCTAGTTTCATATGGGTTATATAGAAAATAGTCCTTTTCTCCTCTGTATGGTATTGCCAGTATTTTAGAGAACTTAACTAAATAGGTCTCTTAGGAGGAAAACCATTAAAAGCTACAGTTTGTGACTGAAACCAAGAGTTTAATTGGTTACATAAACAGCTGCTGCTCTGGTTTTGACTGTAGTAGGAGCGCTGCTGGATTTGCAGGCTCTTGCTGCAGGAATCAGTTCTGATTTGCTTTAGCGTGGTAAAACCAGATGTGCAGAGCGAGTCTGCTCATGCAGCAGCACTGCACCTCCAAAAAGTCCTGCAAAAATGTTGTTACTGCTCAGACATTGCAAGGCTCTTCCAGTAATCCTCACATAGTTTGAAAACACACACTTTTTTCCCCTAGAAAAAGCCTGTGAAACGGTGGGATGAATGCTAATATGTGACACGGTTTAACAGTTATTTATAAGTGATATTTGGGAACACGTTTCCTGTAAAAGCGAGGGCCATCTAGTAGCTTCCAAGAGTTGTTTGGCAGTTACACATTTATTAAAAAAAAAAAACAAAAAAACAAACAAACCAAAAAACCTCTTCTCTGATTTATGTTTATGGACAAAATGGAATTGAGTATCTTTTCATTAGGAGTCTGGCAGTGTTCAGCCCATGTTTTGCTGTCCATGGACAAGTCTGTCTCTAATTTACTGATGCAATACAGTAAAACAAGGCAAGGGTTGTGAGCTTTGCGAGCAGTGGCAGGGATGCTCAGGGTGAATAAACAGGTGCCCGGTATTTCTGCAAATTTGGACATATTTCTTTAGGGTGAGATCCAAGTTGGACAACCAGTACATTGTGAGAATTTACCCATTGTGTGATTGCAATCTGCTGTGGACTTGCTTGCAAAAGGCTGCACTGTGATGTCCCACATGGCCTTTACTTTGCATAAGTAATTCAATCCGATCAATATGCACTCCCCAGTAGATGGAAGCAAAATCCTTATTTTGGACAAGTTGCTAAAAGCAGAGGCAAAACATCTTCACATTTGTAGGTACTTTAATTTCTGGGCTGTGGAGATGATTTAGACAGGATAATGGCAGTTTGCATTCAGCCTTTTACAAAGGCAGATTTTGATGGAGCTTTATGCAGCAAATGTTCTTTCCTGGTATTTGCTGCTTTCCTTTTATGACTCCCAGTGTCCACATTTGCCTGTTAATCACGCATAGCCAATATTCAGGTGGCAATGCCATGCTTTGGCAGACAGCAGTTCCGGATCCCGTTTGTTTTTTGTAGCCAAACATAAACAACATAGCAGTTCACTTTGAAAACCTTTGCTGCTATGGTTCAGCAGCCGAGTTACAAAATTAAAGGGCTGGAGTGTTAATGTGTCGCAAGGTCATACGAGAAAATAGGGCATTCTGTAGAACATTCGTATAGTTCAAAGAAAAGATGTATATTTTGCTGTTGTACAGAACCCTTATAGTTAATTAGTCATTATTATTATATATAATTTATTGTTCATATAAAACCACAGAGGCATGGCATATATTTATAACAGGTCTGTACCTCTTACTGTGCTAGCTAGCTGAGTCTGCTCATGAACCTCTCCAACTCAAATACCAATTTGAATTTCAAGCATGCAGAGGGGAAATATTTTGCCTTCCCAAATCCAGCCTCTTTAAGAGCCAATAGACTTCTGGCCTGATTCAGAATTAAATGTGCCTTTGACTTCCCTGATGATGTCCCTGATACCTCCTTGCATATTTATTTATAGCCTGCATTTTCTCTCCCTGGGGTGCAGCCCTTCTGAGGCTAAAAGCCAACATTCAGTTGGAAACTTCTGTGCTTATGCCAGCGGAGGCTTCTGCCTGAGAAGTGAGATGTGTGGCCAATGCACACCTCTAACCTGAAGAAGTCAGCCTAACGACTGGAAATTTTTAAGACCAGCCACTATGCAACTGTGTTTTGCCTTAGGAGCTTCCTAATCCCAGCATGCCCAACCTGTGGATTTTACATGTCAGGCTGTTTCCAGGTGCTTTCTAATACCATCTTATCACCCAAAGTCCTCCTTAGCACTTTATCTTATTCAGGTACTCTTGGAAAAATCTGGTATGCCAGGCTCAGCAAGGAGCCAAGAAAGAGTTGTGAACTGCTCTGTACATCTCCCCAGTGTTTTCAGAGGGACACATGAAGATACTTCTGCTCTGGGATATGTTTCCTGACAGTGCTGCTATTGACCTAGCTCAAGAGAACAGTGAGTGATGTGATAACACAATCAAGACTTGGTATTCATAATATTATTACAAGTGGCTCCTAGTCTATCACAACTAGTTCTGTCACAAAAAAAAAAAAAATAAAAAAAATTCAAGCCCTTCTTAGAAGAGTTCACAGAGGTTGGCCAGCTTCTAAAATAGATGTCAACTGTCTCCACTTAACTTGGTTACTAATACACAGCATTACTTTAGCTCCAGCTATTTGAACAATACTTCTGACAGTTAAAGAGACTCAAATCCATCTTCTGTAATGTGGGGGAAAGGTCAATGCACATTCAAGTGAAAAAGAAAGTTCCTAAACTGTCATGTGCAGAAGTGCACAAAGGAAGAACAAAGGAGAAATGCAAATACCATCTTCTAATGGATTGTTGACGTTATGTTCCGGTCAGAGTTTAGCAGCAGTTGAACCAGAGTATTCTGGGTACTCTTTTCTGTCTCACTGATGAAAAGAGATCAAAAACGTAAACTGGATCAAACTCTTTCATGTCTGGATTGTCAGGTAACTTACACACCGTTTTACATTTTTCAAGGTAGCAGCATGTGTTGATAAGAGCTCTCAGTGAAAAGATCCTTGATTACATTTAGGACTGTCTTATTCTTCACCTTTCAACACTATTTTAACCTCTTTCTCAAGTTCATTCAAGAGTTGAGTCCTAAAATTATTTACAATAACTCACTGTGTGTGAAATTTGAAATTACAGTTCAAATTACTTTCTTACTCCCTTACACAGAAAATATATGATACTTGTGCCTACACATAGCAGACCCACACTCCCAGTTGCAGCTGGCATTATAGATTATAGATTATTATCTGTGCCTTTTTACAAGGTCATCCATTCCTTTCTTGTTGCCTTACGGGTTTTTCTGCTCTTGTCATTTAAAACGGTATCATGTCTATCGATCATCATCTTCATGTCTTCAGTTTTCATGTCAGCCTCTTGCTGTCTCAAATTGAAGCTTTAAAAATTCTTATCCTGTGCAAGCATTGTAACTGGAATCACACCTAACCTATTACTACTGCTGTAATATCTTCCACATGATTACTGTAAGTACAGTATGTCTGATATGATCTGGAAAGCAAAGTACAGACTCTGTAGTCGATAGTGACTTTTCTGCTGCCATTGGAAAACAGTTTTATCTTCCCAGGAATTATCATCAAAGGAATCTAAACACCTCAAAAACAGAATAAAATCTAAAACACATCTGCCAACTGTTTCTAAACATTTCACCTCTCCATTTAAGTATAAAACCTATAGATCTCCTACTGAAAGACTGTGATACATTTAAATGATTTGGTTTAGTAAGGAGAAATTAAAACCACCTGCACTACCTGGAATTATAACAATAAAATCGTAACGGTGGTAGTTTATATATTTTGATTACTCCATGAGTTACATGGACTTAAGGAAAATCAACTTTATAGCACTTCTGTGTCTCATTTGTAGCAGAACTTTGTAAGAAGGTAGATGCAAACTCTCTTCTTCCCATTAACCATCCCCAACTTTCGTTTAAAGGCAACTGGGTTTCAATAAAATGTTACAGAAAGGCAAATAAAGACTTAAATTGGTATAACAGCTTTAAAAGTATTAAAAATAGGTGTCCATTAATATTATCCATATTAATGGATATTTACTGTACTGATAAATCATTCTGTCAAGGCTGGGTTCAAAGCTGAATTGAAAAGCTTTAACGTTTATGGTGCAACTAAGCATTAACACATCAGCAAAGCAGAAACTCCTGATAGTTGAGTTTACATACTGAAAAGATTAAAAGTGTTCTAAATTTTTCACACACTACTGATATTTTCAATTGTTCCAGATGTATTTTTACTTCACTTATTGCTAAAAACTGTCATTTTAAAGGGTGTTAAGAACTATTTATGTATTAGTTTTTATACATATATATTTAATAAGGTCAAATTATGTGTTTCTGTGGTTGTTTTTTTCTGTAGAGTAGAACCTTGTCAGTGGATCTGTACATACTGTATTACCAAAATCATCTATATAGTAAATATAAATGCCACATCTAGTATTAATCATTTAAAATATATGAAAAAAAGTACCTCACAGCCACAGCTTTACTTCTAAACTAAGCAGAACCAGTTTACATTTGAGTTGTCTTGTCCCATCAACTGCCCATTCTGTTTAGCTACCAGTATGTTTCCTGGCAATTTTAGCCCATGTTAACTAGCTTTCTCACAGGCAAACCTGAGCATAATTTGGTCTTAATGACATTTAATGAGCAACTAGAATGCTCAGCCTCCTGTAGAGTGCAGCACCCTAATGGATCCTAAAATCCAAATTTAAATGGTCATAGAAATCTTCTGAGACAGAGATCTAAAACATCGCTTAAATTATGTGTTGAAAGAGGATGGGGAGGAAGAGCTGCATATTTGTTTTGAGAGCTTTTCTCCCATCAGAAAATAATATAAGGCATTCAGAATTTGATATTCCAATCCTTATGTGTTGACAGCACACTAATCTTGCTTAAGTTGCAGGCAAATACAGCAACTATGCCTTATTGTGACAGCATGATACCCAAGACTGTAAAAGATTTGGCAGAAGGAGGAGATTTTTATTTCTTCAGTTCTATCTGATCCTGTATGGTAACATCTCTAGGTCATTGTGTATTTAATGATGATGTTGCTTATGAATCAGGTCTGTAATGGCATACCTCCCCAGACTGTTTCAATAAATGCTTTTGTGTCCTCAAACACCTTGATACTACTGGCTTCCAGCCTGTTGCCAAAAGTGAACTGATTACATGGCTGGGGTATATTTTCTTAACTCCAGGTACCTACCAGCTCATAAATTTTGCTACCACCTTTGCAGTATTTTTCATAGAATCATAGAATCATAGAATCATAGAATCACTTAAGTTGGAAAACACCATCAAGTCCAACTGTTAACCCAAGACTGCCAAGTCCATCACTAAAGTATGTCACTAAGTGCTGCATCTACACATTTTTTAAACACCTCTAGAGATGGTGATTCCACCACCTCCCTGGGCAGCCTGTTCCAATGCTTCAACACCCACACAATGAAAAAATTGTTCCTAATATCCAATCTAAACTTCCCCTGGAGCAAGTTGAGGCCGTTTCCTCTTGTCCTGTCATCTGGGAGAAGAGACTGACCCCCACCTGCCTACAGCCTCCTCTCAGACAGTTGTAGAGAGCAATAAGGTCCCTGCTGTATGCAATAAAGGATGCAGATCATCCTTGGTCCTCCTTTTGTTTCTAATGTATTTGCAGAAACATTTTTTATTATCTTTTACAGCAGTGGCCAGCCTGAGTTCTAGCTGGGCTTTCACCTCTCTAATCTTCATCCTGCATAATCTCACAACACCCTTGTAGTCCTCCAGAGTTGCCTGCCCCTTCTTCCAAAGGTGGTAGTCTCCACTTTTTTCCTGAGTTGCAGCCAAAGCTCTCTGTTCAACCAGGCTGATTTTCCCGGCCGGCTGGTCTTTCGGCACATGGGGACAGCCTGCTCCTGCCCCTTTAAGACTGCCTTCTTAAATAATGTCCAGCCTTCCTGGACTCCTTCGCCCTTCAGAGCTCTCTCCCAAGGGACTCTGTCAACCAGGCTCTTAAACAAGTCTGTCCTCTGGAGTTGCAAGGTAGTGGTTCTGCTGACCCCCTTCCTTACTTCTCTGAGAATCAAATAAACTATCATTTCATGATCGTTATGTCGAAGGCATCCTCTGACCAGCACATCACCCACCAGTCCTTCCCTGTCTGTCAACAGCAGGTCCAGCAGGGCATCTCCCCTGGCTGGCTCCCTGACCAGCTGTGTCAGGCAGTTATCTTCCACACACTCCAGGAACCTCCTAGACTGTTTCTTCTCAGCTGTGTTGTATTTCCAGCAGACATATGGTAGATGGAAGTCCCCCATGAGAACAAGGGCTAGCTATCTTGAGACTTCTCCCAGCTGCTTGTAGAATGTTTCATCTGCCTCCTCACCCTGGCCAGGTGGTCTATAACAGATGGATCCCCTTTTTCTGTTCCTTAAGACGGGAGTGGCATTTGCTTTCTCTTGGTCCTCAGGAGCCTCCTCCAGTTGCCTTGGCCTTTCACAGATAATCAAATGTGGCGTCACAATGACACACCAGCCAGTTCCGTCAGCATCCATGGGTGCATCTCGTTAGATCCCATAGACTTTCGTATGTACAGTTTGTTTCAATGTTCTCTGACCTGATCCTTGCCCATCAAAGTCTTCTTTGCTCCAGACTTTCCCTCTGGTCGCAGGATTATCTTGGCTGTCTGCACAGCCTTTGGGTATCCCACGATCCCTTTCAAAAGGCAAAATCAGGTAGACAAAGCAAAGGGGATCGTTTCCCTGGAGCACTGGGATTTTGAGCCAAGGGGCACAAGTGAGCTGTGTCAGCAGCCTGGACTGAGACTGACCATGGGATGCCTACAAAGACTGGCCAGTCTCTGGAGCAGCTCTGGGTTCAGGTGACTCCAGGAGCAACCTGTCAGCTACACATCTGAAATCCAGCACATGGGATCTTAAAAGGAGTTCAAATTAATGACAGCTTTGTACAGGAGAAACAGAGATCAGTCTGACAGGTAAACAAGCAGTTCTTTATTCTGGGCTTTGGCACTAGCCAGCTATAAGACTTAGACCCCACTATGAAGTCTCACCTCCAGTGACACATCATATGAAATGTAAAAGTCAACATGGGTTGATCAGTTGAGGTTCATATGGCAAATGTAGACTACAGTGGCCCAATTTACATGTAGTCACACCCTGACAAATAGATTTTTCCTTCCTGAAGGTACATTTTTCCACATTTTCTTTCTCTTCTGCCTCTGAAATTAGGAAAACATCATATCTTTTGCACCAAAAACTAGAAAAAACCCCCCACCTTAATTTCATTTCAGAAACTCTAAACCAGCTGAATTTGATGAGCGGCTTGGGCGTGAGTTATTAATGAAGCTGGCATAAAGTAGATAGGAGGTCAATAGGATACACATAGTAATTAAAATGCAAAGTTTGCATTGTTTTTAAGCAATGCCATTGGGATGCAGGATGCTAGTGGTGAATACAGTTTAAGAAACAACCCAATAACATCTATAAATAGCAGATAAAAGGATTTTTGGGGCATTACAGATAGTGAGAAAAAACTTATGGAAAAGAAAGATTAGGGTGTGGTTTTGGTTTTTTTTATTCAATGTTATTTCTTTTTATGGCAGTTTTTTATTAAAGTAAAACTGATCAAATCAGTAGCTGATCAAAACCTAAAATGAACTATTACAAATATTATCAATATGCACGTGTGCATGTGTTTTATGTGAATGTAATTTGCGTGACATAATTTAACTTCTAGTCAAAGTCAGTGGAGCCGTGATAGCCTCCTTTCCTTCCACACTGACAACCATATCTTTCTGCCGTAGCATATCATGAAGACTAATTATCTTGCATTACTTATTTTAATCATTTATCATTTGTTAGCCTCCCTATCAAATATATGTGTTCCTTTTAGATTTCACTATTTTAAGTTTTTTTGGTTTAGCACAAATTGTATTTAAAACAAAAATCTACTGAGCCCTTTCCCTATTGAATATTTTCTGAATTGCAGATACTACAATGGCAATGGTGAATTACTGCAGGATGGAGTTTTCTGTGTGTCTTCAAGGAAATTGCCAGCATGAGTATTTATGTAATTAGGTATTTGCATGAATATGCACAACACTTGCCTTGAACTTCTTTGCAAACCAAATGTTTTCTAACACAGATGTTAGTGTTGAATTAATAAAAAAGGTGTTCAATATCATGAAAGAAGACAGATTTCATTCTGGTAGCAGCTCAGAAAACCTGTTTCAATCTGTTCATTAATTTACTTGTTTCCAGAAACAAACTGCAACATATGAAAGATAGTAAGTGCTGCCCCAAGATGATGTCTTCTACTGCAGCCCTGCACCAAGGGGAAAGAGATCTAATGCACCCAAGGGATGCAGCACAATTTTCCAGCTCCCATTCCTTCTCTGGTGCATACCTGGGAAACCACAGCTTCCAGATGCTCACTGCTATGAATTAGAAATAGACTCTTAGTTTATCCCTGAAAAAATAAAGTGGCATGTGAAAGAGATTACACAGATCCAGAAAGATCCAATAAAAGAAAGTTCACTTGGGAGAAAAAGAAAAAAGGAAACAGAGTTTCCAAGCAGCATCTGATTATAAAGATAGGTAGCACTTGTGTTGCCAGTTCATTGCATTGCTAGGGTCGCTGAGTTTGACGAGAAAATACTGCAGCCTCTGCTAGAATTTCACACAAAATCATTACAATTCTCATCATTTTCTACGCAAATTGCCCATAAGGGAGGGCTTCTTTAAACAGTCAGCAGCAATCCAACTCATGCTCATTGTACAGTGGTTGCTGTTGCTAAGGTTATATCTACACAGTAGAGTGCATAATAAATTCATAGACTGTAGCGTGCAGGAGTGTTCCTGTTGAGTGTCTGCCAGTGCATCCGCAGTGTTTGAGCGTGATCGCAGTGAGCGGTTTCCTGGCTGGCTCACAGATTCCAATGCGCTGTTGCAGTCCATGCGCATATCTACATGGTGGATGAGATTAAAACAAAACAAAACAAAACAAAACAAACACCATTGGAAAAATAAAAGGCTACCTTTTGCCTAGCAGACCTCCTGCACTATCTCTTTACATAGGTGTGTGGGACAGGCACAGAAAAAAGATAGGAGGTAGAGGGACAGTGGCAGGTTTTCAGATTGGTGCATCTGTATTCAGCTGTCCTATAGGAAATTTAGCATGCCAGAATTGGATCCTCTAGTTTAGGACTTCAGACTGCAATTAAAGGTGATACTTCGAAGCAGGAAGGGAAGAAGTGTAACTGCACCTCTGTAAAAGTGCAAAATATATAGGTGAGTGGGACTGGGAAGGGCTGCTGGCGGTGATGATGAAAACCTTCAGTAAGGTGATGCATCTACAAAAAGCAGCCAACCTATATAAACAGGGCTTTCCTCTGCTTCGTTTAAGAGATCAGTGTTATAGTTTTTGTTTTGGTGCTGTTAATCATAGGCCCTGGGCAACTAAACCTAAGCTTAAAAAAATCAGATGATTCAATCAAAAAAACTGGATAGGTAGTAACCACACCAGAAGTGGCAATTTTCAGTTTGTAACAGTCCATGTCCAATCCTCAAACTAAGGCTTTATCAATCCTTTTTTTCCTTACCCCTTTTTTTTTTTTTTTTTTTTTTTTTTTCTAGACAGCGTAGACAGCAGAAAATCCTCAGTAGCAGCAGCTATTTAAAGTCCCTGGCCCAATATTGAATCCTCAGATTTGGCAGTAGCAGGTTTCAGCTGGATTTTCTGGGCAGTAAGTAACTCAGCAGCAAATTTACTCTTTTTAATACAATGGCAACAGCCCTTGGAAGTAACAGGAATGACTTCAGATGGTGCCAAAATTTAAATGAAAAATCTAACTATAGCTGGCCTTGCAGCTTGCTGGCAGCACACCCTGTGCTTCTGTGGGAGACCAGGGCTCAGGACCGAGCGGAGGGCTCCTGCCTGGCTGCCACAGGCGGCCCCGGGAGCACCGGGGTGACCAGCCCTCGCACTGCCATGGGCTGCTGTGTCAGCCTGACACAGCGCCTGAAAGAATGGGAGGTGTAAGCATCAGTGGCGGGCTATGGCAAAACATGTATTTTGCCGGACATTCAAGTATGTGTACGTCCAACAGGAAGACTCAAAAAAGCCTGAAGAACCCAGTCTTGGCTGCTTTCTAGTCCCCTGCTGCCATTTTTATTAATTTTTGTTTCTTATTCCTTTACACTGATGAACGCACTATTCCTTTACACAGAAAGGATGTAAGGATGACAAAAGTACCTCTCTTCAAGAACAGATTTTTCCTTTGGGAACTACAGAAACTAGATACTTAGCTTGTAAGATTTCTAAGATTTCTTTTAAATGCAGCTCACGTAGGTTTGCTATCTCTACAGCACAAGAGCACAAGTGCACACAGTCATCACTTTCTGAGAAAAAAATAATGGAAAAATGCCAGTGGAGAAGAAATACTTATAGTTGCAGGTAAACTTGCCTTTTCAGGTGCCCAATAGGAAGGTCCATGTCTTCTAGCCAGGCTAGTCCAGGCCGATACCTGCTTAGGATAAGCCTTAGCTTTCTCCTGGGGGATGCAGTGGGTATGTGAATACATACAGCAATATGTGTGCAGGCTGTGAGAATAGTCCTGGGAGTTGGGAAGCTGTTTCAGGTTTGCTAATACACACACAGCCTGCAAGGCTCTTCTTGCAATGAAATCCCCAGCAGTGTAACCAGGGAAAAGTAGTGCTTTCCCCTGCGTGGAAAAGACTAAGGGTCAGCACATAACTCCCAGTCTCTCGGCACTGTGGGAGCTGCACATTTTTACAACAGCTCAGTCTAATCAGTACAAACTTGAAGCATCTTCCACCACTGAGAAATAAAATATAGGTTGGAGAGTACTTAAGTGAGTCCAATAATCACTGCTTAAGTTAAGCACATGCCTCAGAGCTTTACTGTAATGTGGCTTTGGCAAAAGGACTGAGACATATTAACACAACTGCCTGGATTAAAGTGCACTATACTCACCTGCTTGCTCCTATTAAGAGCATATTATCAACAGACTTCTTTTAAATTTACTTGCTGTGATGCTGGGAAATTGTTTTACCTACTTTTGGGGAAAAAATCAGTTTCCAGTCCAAGTTGTAAACCCCTGAGAAAGGGATTTTTAACAGATCCCCCACTGTGATTGGAATGAAAACATATCGGAAAAAGCACATGTTGGGATGGCTGCCTCATAAGAAACAATGCCTTCTCCTTCTCAATCACATTGTGATTGCTATTCTTTTAATACATCTCAGTCACCTAGCTAGACACCTTGCTTCACTTCTATATGAGGTATTGCAAGTTTTGAAACACACCCTGCCTGGGAAAGAAAAAACACAACAGCAAAAATGCCTAATAAACCTAAAACTGATCGCTTATTTTCATTGTTTTAATGAACACAGAAAAAAAGGGATGGAGTCAATACAGATCGCAAAGCAAGAAAATACCAAAAAAAAAGTTCTTGGGAATCATGAATTAGTACCCAAGCAGAGCAGAGTCCGGTAGAAGTTTGTAGTGCAATGAGGGTTTTGAAACATTGAGCAGACCTTACCAATAAAATTTTGCTACAGGCATTCACAGGCACACATTGCCTCTTATTTCTCACCCCCACTCTTGTCAAACACTTAATGCAGAACACATTTCGCTCCACTTCAAACACTGAAATGTTTGACTGTGTAAACCAAACCTCTACAGTTTCAGCTCTTCTAAGTCCCTTTAGGATCTTAACTTTGCCTATTCTGTCTTCTGTGCATGTACTCTTGAACCTTTGAAATTATTTGAATGTAAATTCATTTAATTGTTTAAAACCAGAAAATTAAGAAAGAAGATGACTGACATATTTTCCTGTATGTGTATATGGTATGTATCAACACAATACACATTTGCTGGTACAATGTATGTTTCAGGATATACAATGCCTGAGAGAAGTATTAAAAGAATAGTCCACAGTAAGGGTCTATGACTGAGAAATATTTTTGTCCTAGATTAGGACATAGGATGAGGCAGAATCAAACTTAATGGGAATGATCTATTTTTTAAGTCCATAGCATAGTAGCATGCTGTTACTGTCCATGAAACACATTTGTTCCTCATTTGTTACAGACAAGCCATGAGCAAAAGCTGTTGCAAAGTGTTTTCATTAGAATGAAGGCAACTTGCACAGACGTTTCCTTGGGCAGCACGTTCACTACGACTTGACAACAATCAACCTTATCATCTTAATTATGGTTAATATCAAGCTTTTTATCAGGGTTTCTATGACAGATTTTTTTGTCCAGATTCCTTCCTGTCTTTTCAGGGGCATAGTAACAGTGTTTTATTACTACATTGTATGGAATATTTCATGTGCGTGTTTAAGAAACAGGCTCAGTAAGCAAGCAATGTGATCATCAGGAGGTTTACTGACTGCTTGAAAAGTTATTTAATTCAAAGCAAGTACATAAAGAAGAAACAAAGGCAGCTACAGTTCACATATTACAAGCCTATCAAGAAACTGAATGCTAATACTTTGTCTCCATTTATATATTATGGCAAAAGAGGTATAATGGAGCAGGAAGTAGGCTGATCCCCTGTCAAAGCCATTTAATATTTTCTTGTATTAATATTTCCTCTAAAAAGCATTTGTTTTCTCTAAACAGTGTTAATTCTGGATAAGTCTAAAAAAAACTTTTTTTAATTAATTTATCTAATATTTCAGGCTATAAAAAGGTATCTTCTCCTGGATTTAGCTGATGAAACTAGTTACCAGCCCAGCTCCCCTGGTTGTTCATTATCAGCTATAGGACTGAAGCTATCATTTCTTCAGACCTGCTAGTGGAACTGATTGTGTGTGCTCCCTAATGCATTTCACTCAAAATAAGCTAAGGTTGTAAAGCCCTCCTACATAGGATGATGCACATCTGACATTCTGAGAAATGCAGGTACGATATGGACCATTTTAATCACTTTTCACATGCATGCGTAGAAAGATTAAAGAAATTGTTAATTGTTCTCACACTTATGTCAGTTGAACACCCAGGAAATCGTGTTGTGAATGTTTTCCAGGAAACTCAAGAGGTCTAGGATAAGTGGGATATGCAGAGCAGAAAAAAGAGTCCTTATGGGACTAGCATTTGTATTAGCTTAATGGATCTGTTTTTTAATCACTTAGCATGCCAAAGTGACTTGGCAAATAAGAGAGTAAAAGAGTACTTGCTCCTAGAAAGAGTGTTCTAGGAAGATGGAAGATTGATTACATAATATCTGTAAGAGTACCACATTGTTTTTTCACTTCTTATTTCCCTTTCTCTTGTTATCATCTTGATAATAACAAATCCAGGACTGGATTAGTATAGCCTTACAAAATTGGGGGCTGGATTTTTTTCCAGTTAAGTATAGCAAAGGAGGAAGTATTTTTGGTAAGTGGAGAAGTTTTAGGGAGAAGTGGATTTTATTTGAGACTTTTTTATATTGAAGAAAGACAGATCTTTAATTTGAAAGTTTTCTGCTGATGCAATTGTTATAAATGCCTTTGGAGCTGGAAACTAGACATGGTGGAGGTGGAGGCAGAAGAGCATATGACCACTGCCATGAACCCTGCAGGGGCTGTTTTTCCAGCACAGTATGAACTTCGGTGTTGACTGAATGCCTGCCAAATCCTACCAAAATTCTAACACTATATCATAGAACTAATACCTCTTACTGGAGTTTGGCAGGTAACTTCTATGTGAGACATTGTGAATAGCTTTCTGAAGAAATAAAAACCTATTGTCTGATTATATTCTCTGCTTCAGTACTCACTTCTGGGTTAAAAGAGGGTGTGCCAATACAGATCTTTTGTTGCCTGGAAGTACCTGATTCTCTTCCTTACAGTTTCAGAGGCCTAGATGTGGTATGGAAATCGCACAAGCCTGTTCTTTGGCAGGTTCCGTCAAAGTTACCAACGGCCTTTGATGTTGCTTTCCAGCCTGACTTCATAAATTTGGCTTTGGCTTTTCTAGGAGAAGGATGACAGAGAATTCCTACAAGTTATTTTTCATTTGAAGCACTGATTTTAAACAGAACTGTTCCAATATTTTTACCTCCAGATTCAGCATGTTCTGAAGTTCCTGGTGGGCTGCCTAGGGAGGAACGGTTTGCAGCATATGTAGAAGGTGCAGGCCCACCCAAAGGTTTCTCTTTGAATGGGAAAGGGCTCCTGCCCCAGCAGCAACTCTGCCATCGAAGTGCAGAATCACAGGGCTAGTTGGCTTCATCAGACACTGTCTCATCCATCCTGCTATCCCGGAACAGATCCACTTTCCATGTTAGTCAGAAGTTTATCTAAGAGATCTTTTAGGATATCTGTGCTAAAAACACTGTGAACTTTCACCTTTCTTTCTAATTTATTATATCGTCACCATTAGAAAGTTTTCCTTAATATTTAGCACTTCTTGCTAGAATTCATGCACATTTCTTTCCATCCTATTTACCATGGACACGAAGTACAAATTTAGTCCCTTCCTTACTGAAGCAATCTCTGCATATTTGTTAACCTGTTCCCATCAGTCTTCTTCTGACTAAATAAACCCAGTGTATTCAATGTTTTATGTTAAGTCATCTTTTCTAAATTTCTGATAGTTCCTTTTGCTTCCCATTGGATTATCCCCATTTTCTCTAATCATTTTTAAAGGCCCGCTTTAAACTACACAGAATAACCCAGCTGAGGTATTGGGAAGATCAAAAAGATTGACCCCAAGACTGACCCTGTGCACCTTGTAGTCGTGCTCCTGTTTGTACATGGAAGGTACTGACAGGCTGCCTTTTCCACAACAGCGTGGCATTGCTGAGCTATGTTTTGATCCATTGTACAGCCAAACCTTTTCATGAACTACCATTAAACCAGTTATTTCTACCCTGCGTTTGTGTAGGCGAACAGCTGTGCCTAGCTGTGGCACCACTTACTAATTCCTAAAGGCCGTTTCTCCAGGATTATGTGATCAAGAGCTCAAGTGCCATAATGAATGGAAACAACAAGTAGGGGATACCTTCCCAGGTGGAATCTGTGCCTTGCACTGTGCACAACCAGGACTTCTCAGGCACATTTGCAGCTCAAGGCTCTTGTTAGACATGCTGCTATCTGCTCTTTGGATGAAAACTACAGTAAAGACCATTTCCTTGTATTTGTATTTGAAAAGCGGACCATTAATAGATATATTCTGTTTGTCTTTCATGTCTGTTCTTATTTCCTGAATATGAGAATACTATTACAAGAACCAGTTGAAATTTTGTTCAACGGTTACAAATGTTTTCTTTGAGACAAAAAGTTAATGGAAAAAATCAAAATTTCTATAAGATTTTTTGAATGACAAAAATTAAAGCTAGAGTATGCCCATTAGCATTTTAAAATACTTTTTTTTGAGTCTTCTAGTGGGAAAAAACATATTTGCTAATCTGGTGCACTTATATTAACTAACTGTTTTCAAAGAAAATATGAAAAGTTCATGTTTGAAAATTAGGGGCATTTTCTTTATCTTCCTGCCCCCTTTTTGACATTGTACTTATTTTAATATAATAAAATGGATTGTGTTCATAAGATGGGTGGACTATTTTAAATTTTTACTTGTACTTTTCCATCCTGTAACTTTTTTTAAAAATTCTGATTTTTTTGTAACATCCCAGTGAAATGCAATCTCTTGCTATGAGTCAGCTTGGGGGGAAACGAGCAGGAGAGCTGTGGGATTCTTGCTACTGGAAGGCACCCCAGCACTTGCTAGGTTGGGAGGGGCTCAGCTTGCAGAGGCTGAGACCCGTCTTGTTGAGTGTCCCCCAGTGAATATGGACAGCTCTGAATATGGAGGCTCAAAATCCTGCCAGTCCACATTCATTGCTGAGGGAGGTCAGCCAAGCTATGTGCAGAGCTGGCTCATAGAGGAAAGGGGCTAAATGCTCCAGCTGTTAAAAACTGAGGAAGCTCAGACCCAAATACCAAGCAAGAAGGAATTCTAAAATAAACATGCCCAATGGGACTAGAAGCAAAGGTAGGACTGATTCTATTTAAATCTCTGGTGCAGGCTCCAGTTTGAAAGGAACCATATTGCCACACCTTTGGGAAGAGCTCATTTGTACAGCAGGGTCCCCATCAGTGTCGTTCATTGTCTAAAGAACCCAGACAGCATCGCTGGCTGGTAGGAGATTTCTGAACACCACACAACTTGTACCATGCAGCATCTATTCCCACTCCCCTGCCTGGATGAGCACCTCCTTCAGTGAACGTGAACTATCCCTTTTGGTTTTGAATAGTTTCTTGGTGACGACTCTGAAGAACAAACACTAAAGAAGTACTACCTCCTGCTCTCAAGTGAAGCACGTCAAGAACTGTCCAAAGCTCATCTGGTCAGGTAAGCACCTAGCATCATCTGCACGTCATCTGAAGTGACTGTGGATATGCTGGTTTTACTGTTTCGTGCTTAATTCATGCATTCTTTTTAAGTTCATGTAATACCTGTACGTGGGTGACCTCCCTGCCGGCTCCTGTGACAAACCACAAGCTCTTGGGAACCACAGCTTCAGCTAAAGTGAACCTTCAGGCAGAGGAGGGCAGCAGTTAACGCACCGGGCTGGGACCTCCGCCTCTGTGGCTGTAAAACGCGATGCAAACAGCAGGGGGGAAAAAACAGTTATATTGACAAATACCAGCCATGATAACTGGCCTTATTCCCTCCTCTTCTGCAGTGTTAGTTACTGTGGTGGGGTGCTCTGAGTGTAGCATACCACCATTTTTAGACAAGTTGCATATTAACTTTTTTTAGTTTTTTTCAAGTTATATATAGATTTATAGCAACATCACGAAATTTGTTTCTTCCCTTTCTTAGTACAAAATATGTAGTAGGTACACATGCAATACTGCAGAGGTGCTTAGTTAGGGTACTTCTGCTGCTGCCATTAATTTAATTCAATGATTCCTGTGGTGTTTGGTGAAGGGTGTGTGACTTTATATCTATATTTAAATATTTGCTTTCTTACTCTACACTGTATTTCAAATCTTATTGAAATAAATAACAAGTTATTAAAACAATAAACCGATTAAAACAAAGTCTCCGGCAACAAAATGAAAAGATGAATGACCATCACAGTATTAATTGTAATTAAATTCACTTAATGAAATTAAAAAAGAAAACAATGTGAGAAGTAGCTTTTTTTCAGTGAGAATTTAGAGGTGAAAACAAGCTTTGGTGAAGCATTTGAAATGCAGCCCTATTGCAAAGCCTAAGACAAAAGCTGGCTCGGTGTAGATGAAGCACTGGTTGTGTTTGCCTCACGTGCAGAACCATGGACCAGGGCATGACACGCTCCCTGACCCTCGTGCCAGGCCTCCCCACCTGTAGCTCAGGCAAGCTCCTTCATCCCGTTCTCACTGCTCCTTCAGCACAGAAACCCTTTTTGTCTCCTACTGCCTTGGTGCAAATGAGGTCAGGCTGTCTGGGACAGGACACACACAATTTTTCCATCTACAACTCGATGGATCACAGTCACTATGCACTATGGATAACAGACCAAGCACAGGTGGTCGGGGCTGTAGCAATACCCATGGTGCTGACTGTATGCAGTAAACCTGTGCAAGAATTCAAGTATTTTTTTTTCCCCAAAAGTTCTTGGGATATGTGCCCAAAGCTCACTCTTGAGCACAGGCTTGCCACCAGTCACTTGGTCTGACTGCTACACTTAAAATATAAACTTTCAGCTGGCAATAGCAAAGAGAAAAACCACCTGATGAACAACAATACAAAAAAAAATTAATTACTTGGCCTGCATCTGCCCTGCAATAAAACCAGTGATTTTCACTTTGCATTTTTAATCCACGGAATCTTTCCCATTCCTGACAGTGGCATTCAGATGTTCCCCAACAGTCCAGAATAGTATCGTTACGGCCCATGTCAAGCCAAATCTAAGGCTGGGGATTTCTGAACTGCTGGGTTGGGGTTCGGATGCTTTGTGAAGGAGTACGTCTCACACAGCCTCACCTCTGCAGGCAGTGCTGCCCAGCCCAGCAATGCGGCGGGAGCGCTGCCCCGAGCAGCCAGGCCCGCCGCGCTCGAAGTGAGAAACCCGCCTAGACTTTTCACTTCGGTTTTGCTACGGCAGTAGCCTCAGGTGGCCACGAGATGGTGCTACTGTGCTTTGGTTGAGGCTGGAGAGGTGGCAAAGGCAGCGAAGCGCTTGAGCCGGGCACGTCAGAGGTGTTGCGTGTATGCACGTTGCACAGTTGACATTTTTTAATTTATTTTTTTGACAAGTATAGATGGATTTTAATTGCAGTGAACAAAACCTTCATAAAAATATCTTAGTGGAGGACACTGGAGTACAATAGACGACCATCTAGTATCTAACACATCTACAAGGGGAAGCCTAAAAGCAATTTTTAAATATCAATTTCAATTTATAACAAAGGATTCTTTTCCAACCAAATCTCGTCTAGATTAAAGCTCTCCGTGTTGGAATATACAGTAAAACAATACTACTGTTACAAAAAGAGGATATAGCTTTTTCGTTGTTGTTGCTTGTTTGTTAAGGATCAGAAGGGAAGACAGAGTCTCTTGTGTCATTTATATGGAAACTAATGACCCACTGGCATTCAAGAAGATCAACAAAATTAAAACACTCCCTTTTTGTCTTCCATATGTGCAGCTTTGAGGTCACTGTACTATTACTGTAATGCAGGGGCGGGGGGTGGGGTTGGGGGGTGGGGATTGGGGGAAGCCTAAGTACAAATTTAATCCAGTAGAAAATATTTGTATTAAACAGGAGGAGATTAACCTGGGCAACTGATATGTGGGAAATGACATGATTGTGCTTTAATTCCCAGGAGAGATGCTGAAGCCTGCCAGCTCCTGTGTTCCTGTGTCAATCTCTTTCCCAGAGTCACTTCACGCTGGCAGTTGGCACAGGTCAGCAAGTTGTGCCTCTGTCCTGAGGAACAGGGCAGGCAGTAATGTCACAGCTAGAGATTCCACATTTACTGCAAAGCTGAAGCTCTCAAAAGTGGGAGAAATGAGCTTGTGCCTTAAGCAAGGAACAGTCACCGTCCTGCCCTTCCCAGACTCATCAAGGAGGAGGAGTTTTGGCAGGAGCACAATATAGAGAAGACTGAGGACCTCACCTGCAATGAAAAGGAACAGAATGGGGACATTTCTCTCTTTCTTCTGGTAAGAATTGTCTTCACTATTTAAATGCATAAGGGAACCGAAAGCGAACAGTGACATAAACTGCAATAATCCAAAGAACAGGTCACTCATCTCTCTTCAGTGACATGACTGAATTTGTAACTGCTGTGCTGGGGTCACCATGCTATGAAGTGCATACAAATCCCATGTCAGTCACTGTGTAAAAAGTAGAGCTGGACAGTCTGTAATATAGAAATGGACAGGAACACCTGCTAACCATATTTGCCTCTCGTAACTTTTCCTGTAATACTCACGTAAGATGTATACAGTGGTTGTTTTTTCTTTCAGCACATAAAGGGAAATATTAGACATGCCAGTGACCTATGAGCCATACACTACCTGGTTGTCAGTCGAAATCCAGATGAGGTGAGTAGTGTCTCTTGACCAACATCGGTGCATAGGCTGGATGCTGCCCACATCGTCACAAATGACATCCTACTGCCGTGTGAAGTATGTTCCTCCCAGATCACACTACTGCTGGTGGAGCCAAGAAGCAGCACGACTCCTATCTGCATTCATAAGGTATTCGTGCAATTGGCTGTTGCTGTCAGATGGCCCAGGTATTCCAGTGTCCTTAGCAGTCTATGAGAGCCCAGGCATCACATATGATCCCATGTTTGCTATCACTGATAGGCTGAGTTGCTTTGTATGTTTTTCTCATGTTTTTTACTGCCTTAGTAAAGTTTGATTTATAATATGTTGTCAGACTCCATTACTGTTTGGACCACATTAATTGGCATCACAGACAGGATGGAGTCTTTTCAACACCTGCTGGAAGCTTTAGGAAAAAAGCAAAGTTGGAGCTCACCCCAATAGCAGTGGATTAGGTCTCAGATAACTGGACAAACCTGCAAGCTATCAGGAATTAATCTGAATGGTGGCAAAAAGCCAACCATTGCAAACAGGGTAAGGGCAAAGCTGCAGCCTTTTGAGTTGTGCTCTAGATGCAGCCTGGACTGAAATCACTGGGCAGCATGACACCCTTGGACAGGCAGGACAGCTAAGCAAGGGGCCAAGGGGGATGCAGCAGCATGGCGATCCTACTACCTGGCATCTTAAACCCCAGTATCAATGTTGGAGTATAAGTTATCCCCGTTCGCCCAACAGGCCCTTGAGGCACAGCACAATCATCCTGTTGCAACAGCCCAAGTTAGGGCCACCATCTACCAAGATGATAAAAATGATGGTAATTAGGATGAGGACATTTTTGGCCCTGGACCAGACCCTGACTCCTTTCAACTCTACAGAAGACAAACCTGCACCTATCCTGTGATTAAGGAGGAAGGTGCTGACCACACTCCTCAGCCTTGGCACAGTCATGGACTAGAAGTAGGAGCCCCTCCCCTATCTGCCTTGAACACTTGCTTAAGTGATGCTCCCTGGGTGACTGGTTTCATAAAAACCTAGGTTCTGGCACACTGGGCCAGCTCTAGCCTCAATAAGGTAGAAGTGGCCATCCTGCCCCTTGAACCCGGGGTGTAGTTGTAACCAGTCCCAGGGACAGGTAATGTTGCCATCCTGTGGAATGACACCCTTCCCACGGTGTGGGCTCTGCCCCATGACAACTGAGAATGCAAACGCGTATTATGCACCTGCCATAGTTTAAATCCATCTGTCAATTAAGCCCCACACAGCCGCTCACTCACTTCCCAATGGCAGGATGTGGAAGAGAATTGGAAGAGTAAAAGTGAGAAAACTTGTCAG
Source organism: Falco peregrinus (assembly GCF_023634155.1). Taxonomy (NCBI): domain Eukaryota; kingdom Metazoa; phylum Chordata; class Aves; order Falconiformes; family Falconidae; genus Falco; species Falco peregrinus. The sequence continues at coordinate 26,888,190 of NC_073723.1, read as the reverse complement.
TTGAGATAAAGACAGTTTAACAGGTAAAGAAAAAAACACACACGCAAACAAAGCAAAACAAGGAATTAATTCACCCCCTCCCATGGGCAGGCAGGTGTTCAGCCATCTCCAGGAGAGCAGGGCTCCATCATGCGTAACAGTTACTTGAGAAGAAAAATGCCATAACTCAAAACATCCTCCCTTCCTTCTTATTCCCCCAGCTCTATATGCTGAGCACGACATGATAAGGTACGGGATATCCCTTTGGTCAGTTGGGGTCAGCTGTCCCGGCTCAATCCCAGCTCCTTGTGCCCCCAGCCCACTCGCTGGTGGGGTGGGGTGAGGACCAGAAAAGCCCTTGGCTCTGGGTAAGCCCTGCTCAGCAGCAACGAAACCATCCCTGTGTTATCAGCGCTGTTCCCAGCACAAATCCAAAACAGCCCATACACGCTGCTGTGAAGAAAATTAACTGTCCCAGCCAAAACCAGCACAGTGCCCCAGATGAGCAGTATGAAACTACAATAGAGCGTGTTAGCCATTTGTGATTTACTTGACCAAGCTGGCATTGGAGGGAATCCCCTGGCCCTCTGGGCATCTGATGGGAGACAGCTAGCTCCCCAGCTCACACCCTTGGGTGTAGCTCTATGGCACCTACAGGCTACTAATGGCAGATCCCCACAGGGACAGAAATTGTTCAGAGAGCAGATTTATGGTCAGTTTTTGACAAGACCCCCACTTCCTGACTACATCCATGGCAATGGCTTCTGTGCCCAAAGGTCAGGTGTGGAGGAACCCTCATCCCCACAGAGGGTTGGGTACCTCCTCTAGCCAGAAGGGGACCACCTCCTGTTGGAAAGAGACTTCAGTCACTCAACAAAATCATAAATTGCAGAATGTTTTGTTGCAACTTTTGAATGGCCATCGGCAGGTGGCCCCCATGAGCCACGTTAGCCCCTCCTTGCATCCTGGTGTTAACCCCTCTGCCCATCCTTATTCTCTCTCTCGAAAGCACTGCCACAGAACTGCTGGGTGAGTTGTCCACTGCCAGATGGAGATTTGCCTCCTAGATCTGTTTTCCAGCAGATGCCTGTGCTTACCTCGTATCCTAGCCCTGATTATAAAGTGTCATGAATGACCAGCACCCAGTCACCTTTGTTGGAGACAGTGGGGCACAAATCTTGTTGTTGGATTTATGACTCGCCCCTTCAGTCTGTCCTGAGGGTAACCCCTATGTTAATGTGGTGGAAATCTCCCAAGCTCCCAGGCAAGAGCCCAATATTAAGGTCCAACTCTTTTCCTTCTGTCCTTAATGTCTATACAGGCATGGCACTGGGACCTTTTCTTAGGTATACACCTTCTCCAAACCCCTGCTCTAGGAGGCCAGTGGGGCAGATTTATCCCAGTCACTCTAAATGCTCTGGTGTTACTCCTTCCAACTGCACCACCTGTGCCACCCACTTCATTACAGCATGTGAAACAGTACCACATAGATCCCATGGCCACCAAGGCAGTAACTGCCCTCTTCAAGGACCTTTAGGCAAGAGGGATTGTTGTCACTACTGACTCCTCTTTTTAACTCACCCTTTTGGCCCATTCAGAAACCAAACAGTGACTGGCAGCTGATGGTGGATTACTGTTCTGTCCACAAGGCATCAAAAAATCCATTCAAGCAGCAGCCCCATCTATCCAGAACCAGAATTTTGCCGTTGAGTGGGTTGCCCATCCTTGGCTGGAGACCCTTGATGTTAAAGGTATGTCTTTTATGATTTCCCTGCAGCCCAACGGCTGTAAGCAGTTTGTGTTCACCTAGAAATCCATTCAATACACATTGACTCACCTTCCCCAGGGATTTATTCATAGTCCTGCAATTGCACATGCCATGTTAGCTAAAGAACTAGCTCCTGTAACCCTTCTGGTAGGGGTGTGCACATATCGATATATCGACAACATCCTTATCAGTCGTCCAGACTGCAATTCTGTACAAATTGCCGTGGACACTATGACCATGTATTTGCAGTCTCTTGGTATTGTCATTCCTGAGGGTAAGTGGAAAGAGCCTGCTCAGGAAGTTACATTTCTGGGACTTTGCTGGATTGGCAGCAGTCAGTACCTACTGAAACATTATCTGAACTCAAAGCTCTATCCTCCCCTAAGTGGCTAAACGATCTCAGTGACCTGTTAGGAACACTCAGGTTCTGGCATCACCACATCCCTGTGTTTGTGCTAGTAGCCAGTCCCTTGTACAATCTCCTAAAGAAGTGGTTGGTCTGGCACTGGGATGAAGTGCATGAGAACGCCCTGCAAATACTTCTTGAATCCGTGGAACAATTTCAAGTTCTGGATCCCATCCACTCTGGTCTCCCTTTTGATCTCCATATTAACATCTCTGATCAGTTTCTCTTTCGGTCTGTGACAGTGTCGACATAGCAACCCTGTAGACCTACCCAGTACATTTGGGAGTAAAGGGTGGCAAGGGACACAAGAGTGCTATATGGCATGGGAGAAAATGGTTGCTGCTACCCATGCAGCACTATTAGCTGCAGCCAACATTACCCAGGATGACCCAGTGGAACTTAGAGACCCTATCCCAATTTTGTGAAGCATTACCGACTCCAGCACCATTCGTCAGGGCATGGCAAACTCCAGCAACATGCATAAGTTCATAATATATATTGCCCATCATGCTTGGACTGAAGGCAAGCCCTCCTACCTAGCCACCTCACAGAGGTTCACATTCCCTGGAAGCAGGGTGAACCTGGCCTCTCCAATGACACAGCTTCACCCATCAGGGAAGCCCAAACGCCACCACATGGCATGGAATTCATTGACAGAGGCACATACCATCTAGCTTCCACCTGGAAGTGGGTAACTGCCTGTATCAGTGGATGGGGTTGTAGATTGTACTGTAAAGCATTTGCTCAGTCATGGTCAAGCTACTCCTTGAACTGAGTTGGTGGCCACTGGATATAAGCAAAACACCAACCTTACCTAGCTTATAACATAAATATAAAAACCTGCCAAATAATACCCTAGCCTAAAACTTCATGTCATGTGATGATTCGAGAGAATCAAGGGGTGGAAATGACACTCTGCCCCTTGACCAACATCAGTGCATAGGCAGGATGCTGCCCACATTATCCCAGATGACATGTAAAGTACACTGCCATGTAAGATATGATTCTCCCAAGTCACACTACCATTAGTGGAGCCAAAGTGTGGCAATTCTTACCTGCATTCAAAAGGCATTTGTGCAGTTGGCTATTGCTGTCAGATGACTGGATGTTCAGTGTCCCTGACACTCCACCAGAGCCATAGCACACATCCCATCCTCTGTTTCCTGTCAGTGGTAGTGTTTGTCATCTTGTGGGTGTAATGTTGCTCATCTTTCTTACTGCTTTGGTAAAGTTTTATTTATAACATGTTTTTAGACTCCATTACTATTTGCATGACGTAGTGTCATAAAATTATTCACATCTGTTGCCTTTAACCTACAGAAATTAACTCTAAAATCTTGCCCACTGTGTCCTGGATAAACAGTAAAAGGGAACCTCAATATTTGCAATGTTCTCTGTTCCTTTCCTACGCAGCTTGGGCCACATCTAGACAGCTGCAAATATCAAGATCATTTTACTTCATAATCTGATATATACAGCAATATTCCATAGGCAACTGAAGAGTAAAAAGGTATCTGATAAAAAGTAAAGTATAATATACCTCATAGAGACTCCAAGAATTAAATGGATGCAGAGCCTGAGGCATCATGCTATGAAGTCACGAGCTGAGGGTCAGCTTGCGTTCCTGGTACACTTATTTGGTAAACAGACTTACACTGTAGAGTTTATATGGGAATATCTGAAGTTGTTTATCCAGTTTTGCTATTTAAATACAGTGTCCTGATTTTTTAAGTCCTGAGGCCCTCAGTACCCTCCAGAGTGCCCAGGGGCCTCACCTGGGCTTTTCTGGGGCCCATTGGAGACCCCTGCTGAATCCCAGTGGTTTCCCCATTCTAAAAAAATCTAAAAGCCTAAAAAAAAATAAAATCACTTTCAAGTACAAATTTGCTTCTGTAGATATTCTGGAGGATTGTATAGGCTATGTTTATTGGTGCTTTTTAGCCCTTAGCACCCACATCTAAATCCTGTTCCTCCAGAACAGGTGCAAGACCAAAAATATAATAATGGGCATCATTCCAGTTCTTGTTTTCCAGGTCATCATCTGAAACTTCTTCAGCAAAATTAGAGGAGATGATTCCTCTTGTGCCATCCACCAGCTCTCCCACATACCGTCTTCATCCACCTGTTCAAAGACATTAGCATATTGACCAGCAGTTAGAGGAAGCTCTAGTTCACTGGAACCATCAAAAGGATCCAACATTCTATGAATGTTCAGAGCTTTCCCAGTTGCTGTTCCAGAGCCTGCAAGATGACAACCTGTTTTTCTGCTGCCGGTTCTTCTGCTTGACTCGCAGGGTCCTCCTCTGGAAGAAGGCAGGACCCAGGACTGTCCTCTACCCAAGCTGACTCTGAGGGGCTCTGAAACCAATTCTCTGGTTCAGTTACCCGGGCTTGAAACAGTTGTACGGCTTCTCTATTGTCCCTTTTTACTACTGCCAGAGCACTTTCTGCCATTTCTCTCCTGGCTTTCAGATTGTGCTTTGCATCTTCTAGCTGGGTTTGAAGACAGCCAATGGCTTGGATGACAGAATTTCTCTCCTCTGCCACACTTGTTAGTTGCCCCTTCAGGTTAGCATTTTCATCCTGAATCTTTTCTGCCCAGCGCATCTGCCCACAGAGGCAAGGATTTTCTTCAGCCAGTCTGGTGTTTTCACCCATCACCTCCATAAGCTGCACCTGTAACTTCTCACACCTTTGAGGGTGCTCAGATAATATGAGCCTTCTTCCTCTGCAGCCTGTTGCACATGAAGCTTCTCAGCTGCCTTCTGTAAAACTTCATTCTGCTGGTCCTGTGCCAGCAAAGCTCCAGCAGGCTCTCTGCTTTCTCCAGCCCTCTGCTGGAGCCAGCTGCAGGCATTCCCAAGAAGCACCAAGTCTTCCCCTAGAGGCTCTGGCACCTGGAGCATAGCACCTGCCACAGCTGAGCATATTGCCTGCTGCCAGGCACTGTGGCTTTTGGGGGGTGTCTCCTGTGATGCCAACCAGAAAGAGACTCAGTCTGGCAGCTGGCCTTTGCCGGGGCCCCGGGCCCATTTCCACTGGGGGAGCAGGAGTTCTGCGTCGCTGGATGGCCCTGGTGCACAGGAGGGTCTTTGGGCCAGGTGCAGTGGCACAGCTCGTGGGAGCGGAGGCACTCATCCCCCAGCTCAGCCTGCAGCACCTCCAGCTCCCACCGGTACTCCTCCTCCTGCACAGGGCTGCCAGGGGTCTGCGCCAGGCCCTGGCAGGGTGAGGGGCAGCTGCACACCACAGGTCCCCAGCTCATACCATCCCACCTCGTGGCTGAAGGCATGGGGAGCAGGCTGTCATCCACCAAACACTGCTGCTGCTACAGTCACCACCAGTCATGTTCCCTGGGTATGTGAGGGGCAGCAGCCCCCTGACCACATGTCTGCTGCTGCCTCCCTTCACCATGCAGGAGCAAAGAGATGATCTGCCATGGGCCAGGGGTGGGTGAGCGCAGCCTTGTATGGGATGTCCCAGCCCCCCTGCACACAATGTAGAGGTGGGCAGTATGGCCTTAGGTGGTGTGTCTTGGCCCCTTTTCTCTAAGTAACACTGATTAGCCAAGTCTGAGTGCCATACTTTTCAGCCGTACTAGCTTGCATTAATGTATTCTGGACTACCACGAGCGTCTTTGCACGGCACTGTGTTGCTTTGTGTAGCTACAGCCAAATATGAGTCTATACCAATGACAGCAACACAGACGTCTTCTGCATTCAGTTATTTTGTTGCCAGGACAGTTTGCAGAGCCGTTAAAGAACATAGTGTACTTTAAGATTATATGTTGCTGGCAAAGATATCTGAGATCACAAACCCTGCTTGTGACACATCTTACTTGTCTGCAAATGTCAGCCTACACCGAGTCCCATTTGGAAGAGATTAATGGACATGGGAGTCTGCAGTAACGCTGGCTTATGAGATGCATTTCATCAGGCTGTACCATAGCTCAGCTCCTGCCTGTATGGATTATTTTGGTCAGAAACAGGATCTTAATAGCAGGCTGACGACATACGTGCCAACATGAAATATACTTACACAGAGATATTCCGGAGACCACTCTCCAGAGACACCACTCATGTCTGATGCTGCTGGACCCGAAGCCGGTAAAGAATGTATCTATGAAAGCATGGCATCTTACTTATTCTGTACATAATTCATTCACCATGACCTCAAAACTGATACAATTTCCAGACTATTTTTAAATATCTCATCTCTTAGGAGACCGAGAAAGAGATGCATCCGTAGCACTCTGCCAGCTCATTCCCGGTCTGTGCTAGTTAGTGTGCTGCATCACTTTGCTATGAGGATTTATTTACAAAGAAGCAATTTCTCTGAAGGCAGGACAGATCCCACAAATTCAGGGTCTGAGATGAGTTCAGGTAAAGGTCTTTTGTCAGAATATCTGTGGTGCTTAGGGGTTCCTCAGTGAGCTCACTGTGCTCCTGGATCACTTCTTTTAACCTACAACTCACCTAGTACGAAGAAGATACCATTTCCCTCACGGTGGTAAAGGTTCACTGATGGCAATGGGATTTGTTACGTACGCAGCTGCTGTTATCAAGAGAAAGTACGACACCATCAGGGCCTTCTGCAGAGAAGCGTAGTTGTGTCCTAACCTTAACTGGAGAGGCTGATCAGAGCAGCCGCTCTGCTCTCCAGCACTTTTTCCGGAGACAGACTTTGTGGGCTACAAGAACCCGAGGACACAGTTCAGGATAAAGTCAATAGTGCTACCTTCACTGCATGTAGAGGATCTCAAAAACTCAGTGCTAGAGCAGCTTTACTGCTATTGACTCTGTTGCAGTGGTAGGCAGCAACTTCAACAGTAGCAGCACCTAATGTTAGTGTTTTCTAAAATTCTTTCCTAGGTTATTAACTCTGATGTTTTAAAGATTATTTTCTTGGTAATAATTCTTTATTGTAGGTGTATCTGTTATGCTGTGCACTAGCGATTTATCTGGTGGTACTGTGCAGAGTTTGACTTTCTAGAATATCTTCCTGTGCAATGGAAAAGAGGTGGATAAATTCAGGTTAATATTTTCCCAGTATATCTCATGAAGTAATTACAATGATTCTCTTTTGTCTCTAAACAAGAATGGACGATCACAAGGTTTTGTTGCTACATTTGATTACCAGTTTGGCTTCTTATTTTTCTGAAAGTATTCCTCAGCTTTAGTACAGAGCTTGCATATGCTTAGCCACCTTCCACCCTACAGAAACACTTCCACTAGGATGTCTGTCAGGCTTTTCACACTAAAAAGTCAGTCAACCCACCTGCAGACAGTTGGTCTGGGGCTGCCTGAATCACGAGAAAGCAAAGATTTTAAGCTGCTGATGAAGTCTTTTAACTTCTGCAGTTTCCAGCAAGACACTGAGAATGAATGTACACATCATCACAAAGATGAAAATTTCCACACCACTCCATGAAGGCCAGTTAGTAAGGCAATTATCTTTAACCTCGGCCCCAGGGAGGCAGCAGACTTCCCTAAGAAGTGGGTCCGGTCTGCGCACGGGACCTTCAGGAGAGAGTCTCCTACAACAATGTCCTGTCTTTTTTTTTTTTTTCTTTAAGGAAGCAGTTTTGGTGCAGGGCGTAGGCTGACTTAACCTCAGTGACGCCTCCAAGCTAGAGGAACCATTGTCACTGTTGGGTTCCACTTGCAGAGCTTCATACCTGCCATGCACAGGGCACCTGAGCTGGTGGGCAGTCACAGAGGAGACGAGCCAGCTGTGCCGGGCAGGAGCTGGCCGCCATTGCCCCCCGTCCCTTCAGTCACTGTGTTCAGCCAGGCGGAGTGAGGATGGGGAATCCTCCCTATCGTGCACCCTGCCTGCCCGTTGGGTCAGTCCCTGGGAAGAGAGGGTGCGATTCCAGTAGTCTGAATCTGCCTTGCGCTCCCTGATACCCCTCAGCCTACTGACGCCCTCCCGGAGCTCTGTCACCGAGTCACTGAGAGGGGCAGTTCCTCCCCCCAGAGGCACTTCCCTCGGGAGCGCTCCCGGCTGCTGCCCCGCGCTGGCATGAGAGCAGGGCACGGCCGGCAGCCCGGCACCGGGGTGGCAGCGTGTTGCCGCCGGGCTCTGCCTGGGCAGCTGCCTCAGGCCTGGCGGGCACAGAGCTCGGAGAGGCCGCGGTGCTCTGCCGGGCCGGTGCTGTTGCTCGCTGGTTGCGCTGGCAGAGCTTCGGTGCCCTTCCTGCACGCCCTTCTGCGCCAGCTGCTGCGCACACCGCCATGCCATGCCCTGTTGCCAGCCTCTTCTTTGGTAGGTAGGGCGGGGCTTGCCCACTGCGCTCCCGGCCTTGCCCACTGCCATCAGCCACTGCCACATGAGCTGGGGGGCTCCTGGTGGCTCTTTCGGCTTCCCTGGAGGTTCCCCCAGCCTGGGAAGCGCCCCCCGTGTGCTGCACTTGAGCCAGTCCTGCCGGCACCAGAGCTGCTCGCCTCAGTGACTGAGTGCTGGTTTTGACTAGTATCGGTTGTGGCTTTGGGGGCCCCTTCTCGGCAGAGAGCTATGTGACAGCCCCAGGGTCAAGGTGCCTATGTCTTGGCAGCATGTGGGTACTAAGCCTTTGCTCAGAGCTGCTGATGTCCTGGGGCCAGCAGAGCACACTTCTTGGGACACAGGCATCCTGCAGTCTGCTCCCAGCTCTGAAGCTTGCAAGGTGTGGGCTTCCACTGGAATTTCTTCCTTCCTGGAATGTTTTCTAATCACTGCAGTGTTAGCTAAGTGGAAGAGTGACTCATCCTCTTGTCTTCCTTTTTTTTTTTATTCACTTGCTAAAAATTTTTAAAGGCCTCAGTGTTATTATACGATGGATTGAAAACAAATTATGATTTCTGGAAATTTTCAGAAAACAAAACCTGTGTTTTCTGAGGAGCATTCTTATGAGAGCCTAAATATGGATATCAATTTAAACATGCGTTGAGTTTTATGTCTTATCACAGCTTTTTTTTTCCCATAGGAAAAAGGGCAAGAATTATAAACTTTCAGTTCCTAATAATGGAAGAATTCCTCCTTTGCTCCTATTACTATTACCAAATTACTACACACATAGTCTCTGCAGGCACTGTTCTGTACTGCTGAGATTTTGAGGCCAGCATAAATTCACTGATTTCAGTGGAGTTACTCTATGTTTACATAGAGTTTGTCACGTATCTGGTTCTGTGTACCTGCCTGCTCATGGAAGAGATTTTTAATCAGAATAATACAATTATTCTCCAGCTTTCTGTTAGCAAAGTGCATATAATGCTCACAAAACTGATACCCTTTCTGATACTTTCAGTACTGTTTTTTCTTTTGTTTACACCATTTCCACCAAGAAGGAATATAATTAATTGCATGAGGTATACCATATAGCCACACGATAAAAGTTTGCACATAGTAAAAATAAGAAGGCTGAGTTTTAATTTTTTTAGTAACTGCTACTAATTGCAATGAATACGCTGTTTCTTTGGACAGTGCAAAAAATTTATGTCAGTCAGGACTTTTGTACACTGTTGTAAGATATGGTTAAATATTTGGTAACCAAAAGGTAGGATGGTGGAAAAGAAGTAGATAGCATGACAAAGTCAGTAGAATAGTAGAGGGGTTACTCTGATAAAAGCTCTGGTCCTCTCTTTTGTCTAGCCCAGTAGTTTGAATCCAGACTGCACAAGGAGCAAATGAAATCTTCTCTTAACACCTAACCAGTGTTCATTAGTCTTTGTGAAATTAATATGGGATTTCAGTTAGTTTTTAAGTGGATAGGAGTTTCAACCCGTGAAGCTAGGGGCCACTGGGTATGTCCGAATCAGTCTCACCCTTCCCCAGCTTCTCAAACTGCTGGGTATCCAATGTTTGTTGGACCACTGCCAGCAGCAGGATAAATTATAAATGAAGGCTGCCCATCCAGAATGAGTCAGACATCCCCATGCCATGCCAGGGAGGGATGTGAGGGAAAGCATGTGTTTCCATGGCACAGGATTACCTATAAGACTTAGGCTGTAAATGCAGCCTAACTGGCTTTCTTCTGGCTGGGACATCACAGCTTTGCCAAACAAACGCATAGACAAATGGCATCCCAGCATGTGAAACTGGCTCTGTGTTATGCTGCAAATTCATAAATTGTATTCTGGGGACCAAAAGACTATGTTTCAAACTGGCAGCTGTGAGCAGACCTCCCAGACCACAGGCAACCTACAGTCAAGTGCAGAGTACAGGACCCCATGCTGGAACTCCCCAGGCTGTGCATATTCCCAGGGAGTGCTGCTTTCCAGGGCTGACACTTCTCCATCCGTTTTAACTTCTGAAACCAGCAAAGTAACAAAACACAGCAGATGGGTTAGCTGTCCTTTGCAGAATCTGCATACAATCTCTCGTATTCAACAAGCGTAGGGAGTGCTGGGCAGCTCAGCAATTACAGCTATAGCTGGGTCACTACATCTTAGGGGTGACAAGACAGACCCAGATAATAACTTTTTAATTACAATCTTAAGTTCATTATCATTAATCTTCTCTGAGTCATCTTCTATGTTGAGTAGAGACATAGATGAAAAGGACAAACAGAAGCCAAATAAAACTGAAGCAATGAAAAAAGAATATAATAACATTTTTGTGTTTAATAATTTCATTATTGTTCAGAATTTGTTGATTCTTTTTTTTGTATATAATTCATCACAGGCAATCAAGAAGCAGAATTAAAACACATAAAAATCCTGTTCATGCTGTAGCCATATTCTAGGAAGTTTGACAGCTGACTTTGTTTCAATCTTGTATTACTTGCACTTGTTAAATAAAATGCATTTCTTTGGCTAAACTCAAGAAAGTATTGGTACTACACCTAAGGTTTTCTGTATTGTCAGAATGTACCTTCAGCCAGCTAGGGACTGATAATACAATGTTTTTCCATTATAAATTCTGTGATTTATAGGATTTAGAATTGCAAGGAAATTGGATAAATTGCTGGGTCCAAGAGGTAATACATTTTGTGCCTAAGGTACCATAGGCCTAAATAGAATTAATAAAATTTTAGACCAAAATGATGAATGATATCATATCCCCAGAATATTTTAGTGCTTCTTTTTCATTTTTCGTTTCTGTGTAATTCTTGGATCTGCACAGATCTGTCAAAATAAGCAGTATTTTATAAATATGGATGAAAAGCTGAAAAGAAGGTAAGATGCAGTGAAGACCATAATCACACTAAGAAGCCATATGTTAGCAGTTGTATTTCTGAAGCAGTTGAGATTAATTATTAGTAAACTTTGTGCCATGTTCAACATTGCACAAAATTTAAATAACCTCAACAACTTATTTCAAGCATGAAAACTTTAAAAATAAGTTAACTAAGTAAAATCTTGTTAACTGAAAGCTATCTTCATGCAGATATTGGTAACAGTGCTGGAGAAGGTGAAGTGTGCAGTCCCAGGCATGTGCAGGTATGGCCAGAGATCACTGCAAACAGGCAAGTATGCAGCAGTGACGCTGGGGAGTTACAACAGGGCTATAGCTGTGTTGCAGCTCTAGCTTTTGACTCCTGAAGTCCATTTAAATTCTCCTGTAGGTATTCAAACTCCTCTGAAATTCCTGGTTTCACACAGTTACTATGGATTGAAACTAGGTCTTTCTTTTTTTTCTTTTTTTTTTTTTAATGTAATTTCACATCTACACAGAATACAGAGAATTATATTAAGAAGGATCATCACAGTGAGACCAGCAATTTCTCATCCACTTGATCTGGCCCGAGGAGCCTCTTTTTGCTGGAGAAAACATTCTGATAAATGTAGAGAAGCAGGTAATTTCAGTGAGAAGCACTGCTAACCCACCTTACAAATGTGTAGGTTTTGGCTTTTCATGCCAGACTTCTTACAGCTGAGATATTAATTGGTGATGGTCTTGGCTTTCTGGAAGGATATAATACTTGAGCGGTAAGACAGTGGAAGGATCCTGTCCTAAAATTAAGTAGCTGGATAGCATTTTGTAACACTCAACTGGCAAAATCACAATACTTTTTTCATTATTATGAAAGATGAAAAATTCATCGTTAGTCATACACTAGGTGATGTATTAAATTCTGGAAGAGAATATGCTAATTCGCTTATGCATGAGGCTACAAGAAAAACCCAACTCACTGAATTAGATAATAGTTCTCAACCATTTTGAAATGCGACATTAAAATACCTCTGACACCAACTGAAATGTAATTAGCTTTAATTAAAAGTTTTTCCATTGGTCTGTTGCATGTTAAGTTTATCAATATGCTCATTAGTTAGGCTTTGTTGTTGAGGTTTTTTGTTGTTACTGTTGTTTTTATCTCCTTGGTACACTTAAACTAGGGACTGCAGTTATAAGGCAAGGCTGCTGCATACAGTGAGATGATAAAAAGTCCCATCTTTCACTCTCTTCTTGTCAGGCAAAAAAACTGAATGCATGGAGTACAGGATTATGTATTAATCAAGTTCACAGATGAACTAACTGGGAAATGCTATAAAGCAAATATATGTATGGAAATCTATGGAGCTTAGACTGATTTATCATAAATTACAAAAAAAATATTAAAAATAATCTGGGAAGAGCATAGCTGGCTAGGAAAAGCAAAGTGTGCAGAAATGCACATTTTCCTGTAAGAAAGGAACCTGGAAGGCAGCTCCTCAAAACTACCCCTGACAGGATTGAGTAATGTAAATATCATATGCTGCAAAAAATGAAAAAATAATCTTGAACTGTCTTTGAAGAGGCATAAATTCAAAACAGAAGAAAAAGATTTATCTCTGTATATAGTCCTTGATTTGGCTATCTTTGAAGGCAGAATCACGGAGGCAGGCTGACAGAGACAATAAGGTGAAACACTTGTAAGAGAACTGGCCTCTGGGCATAACAGTTCAGAAGACCATGACGCAGGCTCATGCCTTTTGATGTCTAACATGAAATCTTGTTCGGGAAGAGGGGATGTAAACTACCTAAAGAAAAATAGCCTGGAAAGGATGAACTTAGTGGAAAGGAAAAGCTGCACTGCTCTGAAAGACTCTGAAGTAATGGTGAATCTTCCTCTGTCTGTTGATAATTATCTTTCAGTTTGCTTTACACACGACCTATGTTGCATACTTTTTGATAGTTCATGTGGTTCTTATGGCCTTTCAATTTCCTGTTGCAGCTTGGAAAATTAGCATCTTTCCGATAGAATGAAATGCTACATTTTACATTCTCTCTGTGAACCTGGTCCTCTAGTTTTAAGTGATACTGCACATGCATATTCACTTTGTTCTGTGCTTTATGATCCATGTCACCATAGAAGAACATAATTTGCCTGTAAATTGTAGTTAAAATGTTCTCTAGTGTCAATGAAATCCAGGTTTTCCTGTGGTCATCTTCTCAGCAAGGTGATATTTCCAAATGCACAGGGCACTGCAGCCACAGAGGCAGCCTGAAGGGAAATTCACCGTGGAGGGCAGTTCTATGAAACTTCCCATTTTCTACTATGGAACCTGGCCAGTTAAACCCAGGATTCAGCCTGTGCTTTGACCTTAACCTGTAGCATGCATCCGTGAAGACGTATTTGCATGTGGGAAAGGTCCGGGTCAGTCCAATAACTGAGGTGAACTGGAACAGGCTCACTGCATTTTTGTGTGCTCTGTGCCAAGATGGAAATAGCTGATATGAACTTTACGCCCATTTGTTTCTGGATTGGGCAGGGCAACCTTCACCATGTTTGCTAACAAGTTCTTCTCAGCCCTTTTGCATGTATGTGGCCCAAATGTTCCTACATCTTCACAGCTAATCATAGGGATAAGAAGTGAAATGACAAGGTGATCATAAAGATTCAAAAAGGGCTGGATTATGACCTGGATACTCACACAGTTCTGGCTGCAGTAAAGGCTAATAAAACATGAAAGAATTGATAGTTGTTGTGCATCAGGGTAACATCCTTAATATGGAGGTTGAGAAGGAGTCCTCATGCCTTAGTATAGATTATTCCCAGATCTTATTGCCAGAGAAAGGACACTGGATTGGATCTGGTCTGATCAGTTAACTCCATTCCTCTCTAATGGGTTAAAATAAATAGCCTCATGCCTGCCTATGTCAGCAAGGGAAGAAAAGGTGGTCTTTACTGCAGAACAGTAGTTTGAAGGGCTGTAGCAAAGGCTTGATGTCCTTCTCCACTGATGCCACACTTGTCACATTACCTTCCTTCACAGGTGAATACCTGTCTGTGATGATGAGGTTCCAGCAGCTGCAGGAATATGCTTTTACCCCACATTGCTGCATACTCCTTTGGTGGGAGCTATGCTTTGACAGAGACCAGGTATAAGGCACTAGGGACTGGCTTGGTCTGGGTAAATTAAGGTTTCACCCTCCAAACTGGATGCACACTGAAGAAATGCCATTGCAGAGCATAGTCTGATTGATGAGCCCTTTCTGCTTTTCAGGGAACTAGTGCTAGCTGCTGACTTTGACCAGAACAGCTTGGTGCCCCACAAAGTCACAGAGGCTCTTCTCAAAATCAGTAATGTTGAGTTCCCATTTGGGCTAACTGGAAAAATATTTTCCAATTACTGTTGCTGGATATCCTAAAGGACAACTTCTCCAAGGAGACTGCCAGATAAAAATAGGTGCAACCAATATTTTGACTGCAGTTTTAAAGCAGTTCTAAAATTTCATTACTTTATTTAAGACCCCCAACTAAAAGAAGATTTATCAGTCTGCAGTAAGCAGCATCTTCTCATAAGAGCTCAGCAGTAAGCAGACAGCAAACTGCTTTACTTGAATGAAAAACTGAAGTGTTATATAAGCTCTACTCTATTGGAAATGGATTAAAATGGAGCCTGTGGCCTTCTCACTAAATCACAAAAGAGACTTACTGCTGTGAATACTATTTTTCCCAGTTTTTCAAAGGAACCGTTCCTACTAAGAATTCTGGATTCTTTTTATCCACGCAGATTACCTCCAGAGAAAGCAAGAATGCCTCCAAGGGACAGAGAGGCCCAGGATATGCAAAGGACACTTGCTAATGTTTGGTGCTCAGGGGTCAAGAAGGCTGTCCTCTCCTTATGGGCGATGGTGCCTGCTGAGTGTTCTCCCTTGCAGAGAGAAAGCTAAGGGACAGCAACATAATTCATCCCCTCTGCCCTCAGCAAGATGAAGCTTCTGAAAAGGGTATACAGCTTTGAAGTTGGTCCTGCTAACGTAGCTTCTGGAATAGGAAGTGTCTTTTCAAAATATTTTTAAGCTCTCAAAATGGTGATCAGCAGCTGAAATGTAGGAGATTCAACAATTCCTGACCAAACAGCAAGCACCAACATTCAAGCATCTACATTTTAGTAGACAAACAGTTTACTAACTTTTTTGATGCCCAATTGTTTCCAAACATAAACACAGAATGCCCCCTGTAATGTGTCTTTGTCAGTGATTTAAGGGATGCTGCCTAACTTGGCACTGATGGAGCACATTGCAGATGTTTTGCCATCTGAATGGTGAGACAGCACAGGGCAGTACAAAGTCAGTAAATACTTGCAGCCAGCTCTGCACTGAATGCCCCATCATGATACTAATTAAAACAGAGGGTCAATCAAAGTGCAAAGTTCAGAAACGATGTGATTACAGCTTTGCGAGTTCTTCCGTAAGAACGACTCATGCTCGACAGCACTTTGTCTTATGTGCCCTGTCACTGTTTAGCTGCAAAAGAAGCAGGTAGCTCAGGGATTTATTAATTCCCTGCAGATTGAATACACCAGATTTTTCTGGTCTGGTTAGTTCTGATCCAGATAGATGGGGTCTGATAGGGGTTTTTCTGGTCAACATGATTTCATCTTGAGCTGAACAAAAAAGTACAGATAGTACTGAACATACTTTAATTCTCATAGCTTTCCTTATTTCTAGTTTATGATAGCTTTTATACTTTGTCAGGGTCAGTTTTGTATTGTATCTGTGGCCCAGCAGTCTTAATTTCAATCCAAGTGGGGAAAAAAATCCATAAATTTTGTATGGAAGAAAAAATATGGCAATATCCTCTACTGAAAACCAAAATACTTTTTAAATCTGAGCTGAAACAGACATTTCCCTCATTCTCATTTTTGTCCTGAGTATAAATTTCATCCTGCAGCTGAGTTTTTTGTTGTTGATGAAAGCTTAATTAAAAAGACTGAATTCCAGAGAACATCCAATTTATGAGGTGAGTCATATTCAAGCTCTAAAAATATTGACAATGTTTGATTCTGATTTTGATTTTAATCATATGCTTCCTCTGTATTCCATTAGTGAATGATGTCAACACGTATTGATTTATATGTAAAAAAGTACTGATTCACAGTAAAGGTCAACTGCACTGAAACAGATCTTACTGGCATGCAAAACTGATAGTTACTGTGACTAGACTTTAGCAGCTCTTACAGGGTGAAGAACATGGGGAGAACATTTATGTAATCTGCTGGGTTCTGTCCATGACAAGTGAATAAATGGGTAAATTATAAAAATCAAGACAAGCTGGTCATCTACTAGCCACCAAAGCTACCTTTTAGTTGTAGAATAAAATATCACACAATCTATTTATAAGCTTTTAAAAGATAAAATGGAAAAAGGAATCAAGAAAAAGCAATGTTAAAGCATATATTCCTTTATGTAACAGGGACTGCTCTAAGGAGTAAGGGTGGGGGAGCAGAATTTGACTTCAAAAACACTTTGGACACCATCCCACTTTACAATCCTGCCCCAAACCAGAGGCGCATGGTCTGGATGGAAGCACAGCCAGGTGGGACACAGTCATTTGGAAAGCTACTTTCAGAGATTTGCTGTCAAAAAGGTGTCTTAAGTGGAGTCCCAGGGGAATATGTCCAGAGCCAGTTCTATTTGATATTTCCATTAACCACCTGGATGATGGAAGAGAAAGTACGCTTATGAAATTCATTGACAGCTCCAAGCCAGGACGGATGGCAAGCAGTATGTGGGACAGGAACAGAATTCAAAATGAACTTGATGCACTGAAACAGAGTGGGGGAGGAGGAGAGAGAGAAGGGCAAGGGAAAAGCTCTACATTTAAAGAGGAGAAAAAATTAATAAACACAACATGAAGACTAATTGGATATTCATTAGCATAGCAGAAAAGAATGTAGAGCTAGCAGTGGATCAGAAACAGGTTGCAGGTCTGGCTGCACCAAGATGCTGTCATAGAAGAGGCAAGTGACATACTGGGAGCTATTAATGGGAGAGGCAAACCTGAAGAAAATCCTTTATTGTTGATCATGTTTTTCTCTTAAAGAGATTTTTCTAAGTGCATGTGGAAGTTCAGTTGAAATTATTCAGTTACCTCTTTCAGGAGCTCAGCCAGTCTTTTATACCTGAAACATCCCTATGGAAGAACACAGATAAAACACGGGGGGGGGTATGCTCAGTCCTGTAGCAGTGATGCTGCTAGCTGTTAAGAATTAGATGACTTCCATTACAGAATCTGATTTTCAAGAGTTTATGTAACTTGGAAATATAAAGAGAAAGTGGCACTGAGGTTAAGGAAGAGCTAGTTTTCCTGGCATACTTATCTTCTAATTTCTGAATCTTTCATTGCAGCCGCCCCCACACCTGGCACTGTCAGTACTTAAAGCACTGCTTTCTCGCAGCTGTATCATCTCTTCATTTATACTTTGTATCGAAACAAAAAACAAAGCAAAAAAACCCAAACAAAGCCCAACAACAAAACCCCTAGACATCCTGATTCAAAATGCTTTAAAATAATATGGTAAATATTTAATGTTTAACAATATTTAAAAAAATAAATATATGGTAAATATTTAAAGCTGGCTTAGACATAGGGAAGTACTACTTAATTCCCTTCAGTACTTGCATCAAAAGGAACGTAGCTCTGCTTTTAATATTAAAATAATTGCATTGTCATTGTGTTCTATTCCCAGAAAGAGGCATTTTGAGGTCTTCCCAATCTTCCATCAAGTATCTAGGTGCTGCTTATCTTGGCTTTGTCATTCAGAAACTGTAAGTCAATGTATACTTGATAATGACATTCATATTCATCATGGCAGTTGAGGGAAACACATCACTAAACTATATAGCTAAGTCAATTTATTCTCTGTACAGTTAAAAAGTTATAAAACAGTATTTATAACCTTTGTGCCTTCTCGTGTACAGGAGTGAGCCCTGGAGACAATTATTATTCCAGAGCAGGTAAGTCATCCTTTTTGCCATTCTAAACCTATTTACAAAATAAATTGTATCTTCATCTATTATCCACTGTGCCCATGCACAGAAGCTGAGAGGTCAGTGTGCTTGACTCATCACAAGTGATATAGATTACTTCTTGTATAGAACTACAAAAACTTATTTAAGATATGCAGAGCTTACACTTCAGAGGCTCTCAGCATAACACTTGTGCTTGAAGTATGCCTATCTTTGTTCTGGTCAGTTCTTGAATATTCACTGACTTAAATACCAACATACAGAAGTGGTAGAATTTGAGGTATTACTAGATATTATTGACCATGCTATAACCTGAGCAGAATCAGCATCTGTGGTAATACAGAACACAAACATCTATATAAATTACAGCACAAACTAGTAGGCTACAACAAGACTTTTACCATTGGTCAGGTTCTACTGTCTGTGCTGTTTCTCCTTCCTCCAAAAGCCAGACCACCTTTCCCACCATCCTCAGTGCTATTTAACTACTTAGTGCAACGAGCTACAGCTACACATCATCCATGTCAATCAACCCACTGCCTTCGAGGTAAAGCCACAGCTGCATATTATCAATGCTAACCAACCCACTGCCTGCATTCCTCTACATATATATTTAGTCTGAACCTTAATAATCTTTTCTCTAAATTCAAAGTATCTTCCCAGCCTTCCCTACTTTTCAAAAAAACAGAAGGCAGAGAAGGTATCTAGGCTGTCAAGCTATTTATCCTATTTGCTAAAAGGCAGGGAGGTTGATAAGCTTGAGTATGAAAGGAAGAATCTTTATAAGAATATTAACAGTCTAGGTAAAGTGTTTGTCTTTAGGCAGTATCTGGAGATGCTTACCTATTGGGTTTTCTTCTAGTAATCTATATATATGTACAGGTAAGTACTGATTTCATAGTACTTGGGCAGAGTTTTCATGCAGTGGGAAATTTTTCACCTTTACCTATAAGAGTTCTTCTTAAAATTTCATTTTCTGGTTTACATGAAGGCACAATGGCTCACAGGAGGGCTTACTGTGTACTTCACAAATGCACTGGCCAGGCTTTGTACAAAATTAAGCTTTCAGTGTGGCAAGACTCGTCTTGCACTGAAGATCGTTAGAAGAAATGCATGAAAAGCAGACAAGACTGAAAGAAGCATATGCAGTTCTAGTGCAGCTCCTTTGCTTTTGTAGCAATGCATCATTGTCTATGACAAATCCTTGTGTTTTCATCTATACATTTGTAATTTTGAAGGGAAGGCATGCCTGACATCCCTGTCAGTATACTGTCCTGTCAGACTGGGTGATGTTCTTTTAGAGACATAAATGTGTCCCTGTTCTGTAAGGCACCGTGAAATTCCTGAGCAGAATACAAGAAATTGCAATTACAATACAAGAAATTGCAATTACAATAACTTTGCTGGTGAGTGGCAGCAGCTCCTGACCCAAATCTTAACAAAATATTCGCTCTTTCCTTGCATTCTTCTTCACCTGTCCCCTAATATCAGCAGCCAAAGTTACCCTCTGTTTCACTAATCATTCCTGACTTGTGGTTGTCAGAATTATCTATGAGAGTATGTTTGCTTAGCCGGTGTCTTTGCATCACGGATCTGGAAAGATGGCTAAGATGTGTTTTCTCAGTCTTTAACACACATTATATGAAAGACCTCTTCAATTTTAGGTAACATGCCGTCCAAAAGGAATGAAATGGCCTCATCTGTCAGTTGGATGTGTTTTGCCTCTCAGAACGTTTGCCTCAATCACAAATGTGGTAGATATATTTACAATGGCACCACAAGGATGACTGCACAGCATTTGTTCTGACTTTTTCCAGAAGGCCTTGAGAAGGATGATGTACTAGCTTTCTACTAAGTTTAGTAGGTGATAAAGATGAGGAAACCTGGCCATCCATCACAAATGTGATTATGCTATGGAAAGTGGTCCATACGCTATGAGTTGGTCTTACACATGTAAGCAATGAGTCCTGCTTGAGCTGAAGTATTTCATTTGCTGTCCGCCAATAATAATTATCCCTTCAGTCTGGTGTGGCTATTTTTGCTTTCCCTGTCAGTGCACGCTTAAATGGAAACACTTGTCTCCATGAAAAGCAGATATGCTAAGATATTTAGTGCACACATTTTAGGCTACTGTTAGTTGGTAATTGAAGGTAATTGAAAGGAATGAAGAAAGTTCTTGTTTCTTTACTCCACTGTATATTTCTCACAGGGGCAAGGAGGGCACTGATGTTAAGATTAATTTTTCTGAAGCCATTTGCTCAATCCTGAACATTCAAGTTTATGATGACCTAGATAAATTGACAATACTGAACTCTCTGTAAATCCACTGATCTAAATGGATTTATGTCCCTGTACGTTAACTGTGAATCTGCATATGATGTGCAGAGCTGTTTTTCCCATATGAATCAGTTTAAAATTCACTGTTTTCCCTAGATCTTCTATGTATACTGCAGGCAATAACAGAGCTCCTTGTCTTTGTCTTTGCTTTCTTCATAGTCTTTTTCCATAGGGGGTTTATTCTTTGAACGTACAGCCATACCAGACTAGCATTATACCCTGAAAAATTCGGTTACAACTACTTGAAATATTATACAAATTACAATAAAGAAAAACCCACAGCAAGCAGCAGGAACTTCTCTGTTACAGCCTCAGCAAAACTTAGACAGGAATTCATGCAGCACTCGGGAGTTAAGATTGCTGTCTTAAATACTCAATTAGCTGATCTCTCTTTAGGAGTGCACAGAGCAAAAGTTCCGATACTGTAAAAGTATTGCTACTTCCCTCTGCCAGACCGAGTTTCATCGAGTCTCTCCATTGCAAATAAATCAAAACTGTTCTCCAATAAAAGTAAGAGATCTCAATACAACTGAAAGGATACTAAGAATTACATGTTTTCATATTTGGATTCATGGAATTGATCGTTTTATCAGACTAGGATCTGCTGCTTTCTGGCCTATTTGCTAAGTGACAACAGCTAGTAGCTGACAGACCCGTATATTTCAGACGCCCACAGAAAATAAAATTTTAAAGCTACTAATACTTTACCCAAGATACTCTATGAATTATCCAGCCCAATCCAATAAAAGCACACATAAACTACCAAAAATGCCATTTGGGTAAACATCCTCTTAAAAACTAAACAATAAAATCCATGAACAAGAATATTTAAGAACCTTGTCTATCTCAATTGAGTTTGGCTTTTGTTATGTTTGAGAGAAATGGAAGCTAAAAAATTGCAACAATATTAAGTGACTCTTCAGAATCACTTCTGTTTTGGTTTACAACTATCTAGGAAAATACAAAAATAACTAATGGAAGAGACCGCCTGCAGCATTTTGAGCTTCTCTGTGTAGGCACCACAGAGCATCTCAATAGAACTACTATTTCGACAAAGTTATCTACAGACTCATCCCCAAACTTAAATGCTTATCTAACTATGTAGAATGCCAAAATCTGGTCTCCTATCCCAGCCCCAGCACCAACAAGCTTAGTTCAAACTCTGCCCTAAATGTCTGATGATTCTGCTTTTTTTTTTCTTTTTTTCCTCACTTCTGCTTGGAAAGTCAGATTTTCAGGTTCATTTTCTACCAGGATCTACACAATGTTTTGAAGACTGTTTCTTTTGTCTGTAAAGCCATTCATTTTACTGGTGTCTGGCATGTCCCCATCTTTTCTGTGCCCCCAGCAGCATTTCTGGAACACTGTGGTACTGTATGGGCAATAAAAGTTTCAGACAAATCATAGAATTATTTCAGTTGGAAGAGACCCTAAAGATCAAGTCCAACTTAACCTAACACTGCCAAGTCCACCACTAACCATGTCCCTAAGTGCCACATCTACACATCTCTTAAATTCCTCCAGACATGGTGACTCACCCACTGCCCTGGGTAGGTAGCCTTTTCCAGTGCTTGAGAAACCTTCTGGTGAAGAAATTCTTCCTAATATCTAATTCAAACTTCCCCTGAAGCAACTTGAAACTGTTTCCTCTCATCCTAGTGCTTGATACTTGGGAGAAGAAGCAGACACACACCTCGTTACAACAATAAAAAGCTGATTGTACTAACTTTATGTTGCCCTGAAAAAAATAAGGAGGAATAAAACAAGAGCTGCTCATGCTGTCATCTTAGAAACTGCAGGAGAAGAGCAACCCAAGTGGCAGAAATCCCATTTCTCACCAAGAATCACCATAAGAAAAGAGTTGGGTTAGCTGGAGATCTTGCTGACACTCCTTTTTGGTGAGAAATGGTTTTCCTGATATGCACCTAGACAAATGTTTATACTGGAAAAAGACCTGGAAGATACAGTACTAGAAGACAGAAATAATGGGATTGCAAGGTTGGCAGTGGGGAAAACTATTTTACTTAAATATGGCTAGAATTAATTCACTTAGTGTGTCTGAGTGGGGTTTATATCTCTCCGTTAATTTAACAGCTAGTAGTAAACTGGTTGGGTAAAAGGTCATGGGAAACCCAGGTGGTAGTATGAGGGTGGAAAGGTGGAAAGCTCTTCAGATCTTCAGAGAGTTGCCTCTGTTTTATCCAGTTGCAGCATTAGGATTCTCCAGCTGTTAGAAGACAAATTCAATTCTAAATTACCAAATCTCAGCAACCTTATAATTTATGAGGAGCTACAGTACCTATTCAGACTATGTTGACTTTTGTCTCTCATGGTTTCTTACCTCCCCACCTACATAGAACTGTATCTTTTTAATGATCTCTCCAATCAGAATTGTGTTCATAGAACAGTCACTTGAGAAATTATTCCCACCAAGAGAGGTTACTTCTGACTATCAAGTCCCATGCCCCAAGGGAAAGTGAGAGTCAAGCACATTTACCTTACTGATGAAATGAACCTTTCTATCTAACGAGTTGTTTAAAAGTTAGAATAAAACAAATTTGAAGATCACTTATCTTCTAAAGTCATCTTGTGCGTCCTGAAAAGTAACTGATCTTAGAAAAGGTCTCTTGTGTATGTACCACCTTGTTTTACCTGGAAACGTGCTAGCATGCTTTTAAAACTTTTTCACTGTCTTCATCACAAAATGCTAAGAGTAAATAGTAACATTTGAATAAATTTAAAAGCCATTAGAGAGGTTTCTCAAATGTGAATAAGGCATGGAGCCCATGGAATCTTTGCAACTTCACATTTGCTTGGATGTCCCTTTAATCTGTTCTCTGATAGGATTGCACTGAAGGATGGGGGAACAAGGAAAATCTATACACAGGAATTATTTTTTCTGCTTGAGCCTGGAGTAGGTATTTAAACAGAATTGATAGGAAAAAAAAAAGGCATTCTACTCCTTTCCAATGTTTCCCCTCTATCCTATTTCCATATTGAAGTCCTGGCTCTGCGCACAAATGAAGTATGCCAGCGATAAGACTGATGTAACGCTGATGTTATGAGAGGGATGAGGCAAGCAATCTGGAAGGCTTCCAGCAGAATCAGATAATCAGGATGAAGCACTTCACATGTGAGTTTGTAAACCCCAGTTCAGCAGACAGCATGCATGTCTACGGCAGGGCAGACATACAGTGCAGAGGCTTTTCTTACACTGCCTACACTGTGCACGGGATCATGCTGAAAAGTGAATCGGAGAACCTGAGAGTGGCTAAAGCCACCTTGTTGTACGTGTGTGTTAAATCATGTATAAGCAGGGATTTTGTCCTGCCTTTGTGTCCCCTCAGCCGAGCAGTATGCAGATGTTTGTAGCAAGACCCTGCCAGGCAGCATACCTGTGAGAAAATACCGCAGTTCATCTGTTAGGTACAAGACCAGTTTTGTAAGCTCAGTTCTGCTACTGCTCTATCAAGGTCTCCAGTTTTCTTACTGACATCTCGGTCACTCCAGTTCTTGGTTGCTAAAGCCTGCAATTTTCTCTTGTGCTACAGGTCAGGTGTTTATCAGCTGTGCCTTTTCACTCCAGCAGCATTTCTGAAGCGTTGCTCACGTAGGATGTTATGTGGGTTTTGGCTGGCATAGCTTCACAGCAGCGTGTATGGGCTATGTTTGGGATTTGTACTGGGAACAGCGCTGATAACACAGGGATGGTTTTGTTACTGCTGAGCAGGGCTTACCCAGAGCCAAGGGCTTTTCTGCTCCTCACCCCACCCCACCAGCGAGTGGGCTGGGGGCACAAGGAGCTGGGAGGGGACACAGCCGGGACAGCTGACCCCAACTGACCAAAGGGATATCCCGTACCATGACACCGTGCTCAGCATATAGAGCTGGGGGAAGAAGAAGGAAGGGGGGGACGTTCAGAGTGATGGTGTTTGTCTTCCCAAGTAACCTCTATGCATGTTGGAGCCCTGCTCTCCTGGAGATGGCTGAACACCTGCCTGCCCATAGGGAGTGGTGAATGAATTCCTTGTTTTGCTTTGCTTGTGTGTGTGGCTTTTGCTTTACCTATTAAACTGTCTTTATCTCAACCCATGAATTTTCTCACTTTTACTCTTCCAATTCTCTCCTGCATCCTGCTATGGGAGGAGTGAGTGAGCGGCTGTGTGGGGCTTAGTTGCTAGCTAGGGTTAAACCACAACAAATGTCAGACACAACTCAATGACTTTTCATTCATTGCACTGCCGTGTTGCTGGCACTGGTCCAGACACCTAACTATAACAGCCTTGCCAGATTTCTGCTCCACTGACCATGTGGTAGAACCTGCTGGAGGAGTAAATTTTGGGCCAGTTGTAATCTTGGGTTGCATCAGTCATATCTCCTACTCCCATGCCAAAGGCACAGCTCTCTCCTGGGGGCCTGCAGAAGTGTGATGTTCTCAAGCTTTGCCTGTTCTATGGATACACTGTGTTTATGTGCATAATTTCTCCTCCTGTAGGTTTCACTTTGGATAGCATGAAAGATGTCACCAGAATTGTAAAAATTTGTTACTCTGTCTAATAAAAAAATGGTATTTCGGCTTCTGAAACATTTACCTTTGGATAGCTCTACCTAGCACAGAACTGAAGCAGGAGAGTGCCGATGTATCAGTATTTTATAGGTTGGCGCTGTGTTTGTACCAATCCAGAACATGTCCACTTGTATGAGGAGGCATCACACACACCCTGGGATGGCTGAGAGGAGGCAGGCACCGCTCATACCTCAGCCTTTGCTGACATGCAGGCTTCTGGCATGCTCTGTCTCCCACCACAGCTGACAGCAGCTGGTCTCTCACACAGGTGGGTGAAAGCTGACTATTGACTGTGAGACCTGGAGCACGGCTGATGGGATGGCATCAAGTCCTCTAGTGTTGTGTGCAGACAACAAATGTAGTGTTGCATTGCTTGTTAGAAATAAGATGCCAAACCCCAGCTTAAAACTGGCTAGGCATTTTTGCCTGATATCTCCTATTCAAAGGTTATTCTTGCACCCTATTCTGTCAACTAGATGGTTTCCTCCAGTTTCTAGAGTAATTTATGTTTCCTTAATTTCAGATTTCATTAAAATCTTATCTTTGACTGTAATTTTTCAAACTGATATTAAGATAGCAATCAAAATATAGTAGATGTTTTTACAGGTCAAGACTTATTTGTGAAGTGTCCGTTTAAGTTAGGCTCCAATACCATCTTGATTAGCTAATTAGAGATAAAGTATCCTACAGGATGTATTTCATTACTATTAATTATATCACTGTATTAAGATGCAACTGATCCATAAGGCAATGCTAAAAAATGATTAATTTCTGTGTTAATTATACAAAAGCTGCTTAACAGAGCCCTATGAACCCATCATCTCCCTTTTCATTAAAGTTGTCAAATTAAATTATATCACAGAAACATTATTATTTATAACTCTTTACAAAATAGCTAAGACATAAATCCAAATATCTTACGAAATCAAAATGCTGAAGAGTCTTTATGCTATTATTTCATTAGGATGGAGACACTATCATTAGGCTCATTCAGCTTAATTGTGTGTTTGGGGGAATCAGTGTAATTCCTATTCCTTTTGTTTAAACATAAAACCCTAAAATCTTATCAGGAAAATGGAACGTGTTTCATATGAGGAGAGACTAATGGAACTTGGATTATTTAGGTCAGTAAATAGAATCACTGTTTCTATAAGCAAAGTGCAGACCAGGGAAAGAAAAAAAAAATAATCTAATGGATGATGTTGGCAGAAAAATAAACGGACGTAGACAGGCCGTTATCACAGCTAAGATGAAAATCAGAAAATTTCTGAAGTCAAAGCATCAGGGGTTTGAAATAATTTCTCAATTGCTGCAATAACTGAAAAAAACCTTACTTTTAAGGTGCTGCTTAAAGAGTTTGTGGAGAAAATTATCTGATGCTGTTGCTAGTGATAGAGGAAGAGTAGATTTGTGACCTTGGCGATGTTTTTCCAGTCCTATGGATTAGGTTATCTTATTAAAAGCTAATCAAATCAACAACAGAGGCTAGGTGATGACCAGAGGAACAGTGACAGGTCAAGAAGCTCAAGTAACCTGAGCAAGCAGCACACTGAATGAGTACCAAAAAAGAAGGATCAGGCCACAGTCCCTGGCTTTAAAAAACATCTTTAAAAAAAAAAAAAAAAGTTAGGTCAAAAAAAGAAATGTTCTCTAGAGAATTCTGTGCAGACTAAGGGGGATTTTTGTGCAAAATGGTATAGGATTTACTATGGGATCAATATTAAGTGGAATGATAGTTTTTTTGTTGGAGCAGAGACAGTTTCGGAGTTGTGCAAAGCTTATTATGGGATGTTTAAGGCATGGATCAAAGGCAGGGAAAAAAGGGATCAGGATGGATCAGGGAGGACCAGGCATGGGAAAGTGGAGGAGGGGTATAAAAGGGGCCAGTGTCATGTAAGCCACTTGCTGCTCAGCACTCTTGTCTCGCATCATCGTCGCTGTCGATCATATGTTCTTATTAAATACCATGTCTAAGCATCCTCTGTGTGTGTGTGCTTACTCTGAGAATATTCATGTGAGCTGCTTGTGAACTTCAAGCAGGGTTGAGGGGAAACAGGGCAAGAGCTCTGAGTACCATCTTTTGGAGAGACTGGGGTCAGAAACGGAAGCATACTGTGGATCCTACAATCCACAGGATTCAGCTACCTCTAACCACATTCCTACGCTCCAATTCAGGTATATAGCTTTATTTTTTAAACTATTTTATCTTTATTTATTTTGTCTACCTTATTCTTCAAATTCTTCCCCCCACTAACTTGAAAAAAATTGTAGCATTAATGGATATAATGTATGAGGGTTTGATGGCTTTTTGCTTAGTCTTATGTTTCATCATCCTTTCATTCTGCTGTCAACAGAGTCTCTACTTCATGAAATGTTGAGAATACTGGACTTGGTTTTGGATAAGAAACTTTTGGTTAAGAAAGATAAACCCCCTCTCATTCCTTCTGGTACTGGTTGTATTTTTCATTACCTTTTATTTATGTTACTCTTCTTTTACAACCTCTGAAACTTTGTAAAGAGTACATTTTAGGAAGTTTCATGCTGTTGCTCATTAAAAATGAGCACTGACCCAAGTATGACAATCATCTTGGGTAGCTTTTAGAGGAGCTGTCAACAGGCTTAAGTTGAATGCTTAGAATAATCCTCAAGATTGTATTTATGACTAATTGCATGCACTAGAACTCCAGTACCAAGTTTGTCTTTTCATTGAGGACTCACACACGACATTTTCATGTATTGATGTTAACAGTAATCACAGGTTCTCTTCTTCTGGCAGTTTTATTCTAGGTTTATCTTTAAGTCTTGTAGTTTTATCTTTATAGAAGACTGACTGATTGAAACATTTAGATAAGTGTAAATAGGGCACGTCTCTTGTTTCAGCAACACAGTTTTCTTTTTAAATTCTTTAACAAGGTCTTAATCAATCTGGGAAGCACTGCACTAGATATTGTGTTTAATATCATGTCTGCTTATCTTTGCCTTCCAGAAAGAAATTCTGGGATAGTGCCTCAGCTTGAGTAAATCATTTCAACTGACTGACTTGAGTTAGCCAGTTGATTTGCATCAGTGGAGTAGTCAGTGATGCAACACTATGCAGACAGAGCTATCTATTGAAAGAAGTGTAATTTTTATATTTGATGTCTTTGTCAAACATAAAGACGTTTTTCTCTTGCTTTCCTTGCCATATTTCACAACCACTCCAGCTGGGGAACAGTCTTCCTTACAGTAGTCAGTAATTCCCTCCTACAATTTTGTATCCGTTATCTCCACCAGAATTAGCCCTTCTTTCTATTTTCTTCTCACAAGCTGTCATTTGTTATGAAATAACACCACCTTTGCTATCCACCATAAATACAGCCCTGTGTTTCAGACATAGGAAAGACCCCACATTTGACAGAGCCTGGTAAAAGAAAGGTTTATTCCACTATTTTCTAAGCCTTCAGTCAGGGATCCCCAGCTTGCAGCTGCCAGTTTCCTCCCACTGAGAATAATGCTAGAAGCCTTCTTTAAACCTGACTTGGAAAATAAAAATTCAGCTGCTTCTTTTTCACATTACACTAGAAAAGTCTGAAATATTTTTGAGGGCTTTCAGGCCTTGATTTTTTGCATTATGAATTCAGATCTTTGTCATTCAGTCTACCAGATTTGAAAGTCTGGTAATTTTAAGGGAAAACATAGACAACTGGAGGCATATGTATGATGTCTTCAAAATTATAAAGATGTATTAAAAAAAAAAAAAAAAGCATTACTTTTAGTTTGGGTTCAACCAGTAGCCCAAATAAACTATCAGAATTGCCTGTACCTACAGACAACCCAATCAGTAACCCAGTTCTTCAGAATGGATAGTTAGATTTTTCTCTTTGATTTGATTTTAAATTACAAATTTAACCTTTCCAGATTTTCTTCCTTATGTATTTCATCAATGAATGAATGAACAAGGCGTCATTTTTAAATATCATGCATATAAAAAAATATCAACTTTCTTTCAGCTTAAATAGTCAGACTGTTTACTACCACTGCATGAAAAGGCAGTGATACTAACCAGTGACACTGCTTCATTCTGTGTATTGTGCAATAACTTTTAAATATAATCAGATTATTTGAACAATATGACCTTGTGTTTTACTTTACTTACATAGGTGATCCTTAGAGTATCTTAGTTGTTGTAGTAGATTCCAGTTATTTTAGAGAGTACTTTTATTACATAATAACAGGCAAAACATTTTAGAGGCACTCAGTTTATTAGTCACAGACTTAAAAAATTCAGTGAAATAAATTTTCACTTTAAAATGTATCATGCAATAGCAGCAGTAAAACTCCTCTTAATACCTGGAAAAAAAGAAAACCAAAAAGTGTTCTCCAGAGGTATATTCAAAGCACCAGGAGCTGGGCTTTGAAATGCCATTTAAATAAGCTTCTTTCTCATCCCTGACAATAGAAGTAGCCCCTTTAGGTTCAGGTTGTTACTTTAATTGATATTTAGATGCTTAAGTCAGTCACAGTCATTGAAAAAATCCTGTCTTTCTTTTAATGCCTGTGTTCCTGATCAGTCTTTGTTCCAGATAATACAACTACTGTTTAATCAGTCAAACACACCTGATAATTTTTCTGTTTGCTCATAAAATGTCATTATTTGCCTATTAACATGTTCAGCTTGTGCATCTCACCACTTTTTTAAGGCTTTAACTGTATTATAGCAGAGCTGTCCCTCTGTCATCTTCTGTACAGCACATTTTTAGTATTTCTTCTGTTCATAGCAACTCATTTCCTTAAACAAATCTAAAACCTCACTGCATGGTCTGTAATGTAATTTTAAGCCAGGGGGTTGTTTTTCTCAAATCTTGAGAATGTGTATTTACATTCTAATCTTGAAAATCAGTAATTTCAAAAAGGAACTGTATTAAAAACATATATTAAAGACAGTAATAGTAATACAACTGATGGTCTAATTATCACCTCCTCTTTCTTTGCACAGTGTCTGGAAATATGGTCAGAAATGGCACAGACAGGAAAAGGTGAATGAGACAACAAGATTATGAAGGACACTAAAAATAAGAAGGTCCAAATTTGTTCTGACAAGACAAAGCCTGATGTGTAAACTTCAGAGTGGTTTGTCTTAGAAGACTGGTTACCATGCAAAGTCATGGCATATGTGGCTACACATACGGGCAACATATAGTGAGTCTAACTAGACCATATATACCACCTCTTCTATAGGGATTTTGCCTATGTGTATTCATATCACATGTAACAGGGTAACTATCTCGCACATGCTACAGGTTAAAAGCCTGAAAAGGTACAGATCCTGAGAAGCAGTCTGCCTTGCAGTAGCCTGCAGTGTTCACACGTGGTTTGTTGCTGTGAGGTGTTGCTAATATTAAAAACTGGTGTGTAGACAGCACCTCTAGATTAAGCAGTCCCTCAGCTGCAAGTAACTGGCCATAAGAAGTCTGTGCAGAAGAAGCATGGCACATTGCACCGTTTGGATACCCACTGGCAGGCACCAGAGTTTGCCCAGACTGCAACCAGGACACTGGACGGTCTGGTCAATGTGTCTCTGTGCTGCTCACCTGCACAGCCCAATAGAGGATGCACAAAAATGGCCTCTCCGCTGGAAAGGGAAAAGAAAAATCGCCTATGGGTTACTGGAGGATTATGTTGAATAAATAGTATTCTTCCAATTTTAAGGCAATTTAGTAGCTACTTAACTTTCTAAAAAAGTGAATGTCACTGACCTTTCCCTTTTAATGTATGAGCCCCCTGACCATGTCTGAGCTTCATAAAATTTAATTGCACTAGGGACCTCATTATTACATTACATTTCAGCATTGGTAGACTCAGGTATTAACTCAAGAATGTTATTTTTCAAGCCGTAAGATCTGTGAAAACAATATCTTCATCTTGGGAATGGAAAGAATAGAGAAGGCAGTTTAATCACACACCTCCGAAGAATCCATTTTGAATTGGTTTGTTTTTTCAAAAAGTCTGTTTTTCTGAGTTTTTACTTTACACACTAGTGTAGATAATGGCAAGTTTATTTTACGTTGGCACGTTCAATAAGACACATATTCTAATATATATTCATTAAGGATACTAACACATCAAAAATTTCTTCTTATAAATGTAGATGAGCTAACTTTCATCTGAAGTACTGAATATATTTATTCTAAAAATGTAGGGAAACAGACTAAACTTAAAATAGTCTTTGGCTCTGCACAGATGGGGTGAGGAAGTAGCAGAGGGATAGGTTTCTCCCTGTTGCAGACTTTTTCCATTTAATTATTTGCATGAATATAATTTAGTTTTCTGAATATCATTAAAATAAAATACCTTCCCATTTTCCTCATGCACTCTTCCTAAAAAACAGCAGGACAGAAAAAGCACTAGCATTTAGAGGTGATAGATAAAATTGCTGAAGCATTATCCTTAGAACTATATATCAAGACTGGAAACAAAAGAAAGTTATATTTTTAAAAGGTTGGGGGGGTTGGTTTTGGTTTTGGTTTTTTTTGTTTGTTTGGGGTTTTTTTTTGTGCCAGAAGAGTTAATCTGAAAGCTTCTCATTGAAAACTGCCCAAATTTTGTTTTTGCACATAACCTTGCAATGATGTTTCTTAAAAAACAATTCCTTCCATTCATTCCTCATTTGCAAATGAACGAGACTGTTTACCCCAGCAAGCACAGCATGTATCATTCTGTTGTCATCCTGTTTCTCCTTCTTCAGGCTGCTCCCTTCATTTTCCCTCAGTGCATTTCTGAAGAGCATATTATGTTCACAAAATCCTTATTTATTCAGTTAGTATTAGGTACTGCCTAAGATTGTTGATAATTCTTCCAGTGTTTACTGTCTGATTTCCTGCTCCATTGCACATGAGAAGCAGCACTAACGTGTTAGTAAATGAGCCAGCACAGTTGATGTGGTATATTCAGTATTAAAGTCTTGTTTAAAATATATCCCCGGAGGAAACCCTACAAGTAATGTTATTTTTTCTCTTGTGCTTTGATTGCTCTCTAATTATGTGACCAATGCTGAATATGTAAAATTTTACTGAGATTAATTTCTCTCCATTTACTGCAACCAAATTTTTTTGAAGTAGCGTGCAATTTGCCCATCTAATTCTTCAAATCATAGGATCTGGATCACATCGACATGCAACAATAAATTTCTATTAAAATCAGTGCAATTACAAGAGAAATCAGGCATTAAATATTAACTGTGCACAATTTTGCTCCATAAGTTAGTAGATATCAGTAATCAAAGTCTATAAGATGTTCTGACATATTTTTTATTAATTTCCATGCCTAGACTTCTGAAGAAAAGAGACTAATAAGATTTGTAGCCTTAATTTTAGCTTTAATGTTTGTTTTGAGAAATATATCCCGTCATGAGATAATCTGATATATTTTAAAATAACTGAATTAAGAAAAAGTCTTTTCTAAGTAATGTTGTACAGTGTGTAGATCCCCAAACTTGATTAAGGAACAGACAGAGGAGCCCGTTCCATGCCTTCCATCTATCACTGATTTGCACCTGCCGTTGGCAGGCACAGAGGCATGCAGGCAGCTGCCTGGAAGGGGCTCTCTCATATTTCAAACAGCAGGAATCTTCTGGCATTTGGCCATGGACTCACCTTTGTAATGACTGAAAATCCACATGCCGTCCTACTGCCAAGATGCCTCTGCTCATCCTTCTCACTCCAGAGCAGGGGAGGATTGAGAAGCCTTTTTATATTTCCTAGCTAACTGCTGAATGGAAAATACCAAACAGGTATTCAGTATTGTACAGACTTCTGAAAGAAAAACCCTGGTGATGCTAGATAGTGCAAACTGGGTTGAGCTGAGAAAAATACTGGAAAATCTACTTGACGTTATACAGATACTTTTCCAAAACAGAAAATGCCATGCAGAATATCTTCTTTGTTAAACACAATCTTGCTGCTTGTATAAGAACATCCGCAAGGAGTTTACTTTGGGAAGGAAGCAGCTCACTTGCTGAACTCATCCTTGACATTATGTTCCTCTGTTAGGAAATACTGTACTTGGCACTTCTACAGCACTAGGAAAGACAAATTTTATCAAATACTGAAAAATCCTCAACGGATTCTTCCCTTGTATCTGAGAACTCCATACAATTTGCCTCTTATATTTCAAGTCAGGAAAATTTAAAGCAATTATAACAATTATATACCTCACCAGACTCTGCCTGAGAAATAGGACTGCAGTGACCTCCTCATAGTTTCTCCCAGATACTACCTTTCTTACCACCGGTGCCATTAATCAAAGATGTGCAGTGCGTATAGAACTGGAAATGAGTCAGCCGCTATAGATATATGTGACTCCTTGCAGATGCTCAGGCACCACTGAGTCATGACTTGAGCAACTGACTGCTTCAAAGCCACACATTCTTTGAAGTATCCTTTCATAGAACAAAATGAGCAGCAAACTTGTTCCTAGTTTAGTTCTATTACATAACGAGATATGTCGGTGCCACATATTGCTGCACATAGATACCGCAAGGATGAAAATACGAATATGTGATTT
This sequence comes from Falco peregrinus, assembly GCF_023634155.1. Lineage (NCBI taxonomy): Eukaryota > Metazoa > Chordata > Aves > Falconiformes > Falconidae > Falco > Falco peregrinus. The sequence continues at coordinate 26,854,431 of NC_073723.1, read as the reverse complement.
TTCTCTTCCTTCTCCTGCTACTTGCAGCTAAGATGAAAGAAACATATATGTAAATTTTAGGTGTCTCTGATCATAAGAATATCACACGTTCGTTAAACAGAACTTGACTCTTACTGTGATAAGTTTTTAATCTTTCAGCCTGTTCAATAAAAGCAGATACATTGTTAATAAAGACATTGAACAACTGGAAATTATGGTTACAGGACATAAAGGCTTTCATTTACTGGTCATAAATTTTAGTGCAAAAGGGGTTATTAAATGCTAAAAGTTGATGCTCAGCCAGCTGACTTTAACCACCTAACAGCTAAGCTTCCAGTCCAAGCTGGGCACTCAGGATCTCTCCATAATCAAAGGTGAAACATTCTGCAGAAACTCTGATGAGCCAGTCACTCATTCCACCTATTATAACATTAAATGAAATGCCCTTGGATTTGCCTCTCTTTCTTGATTAACTAGTGTAGACTAGACGCTCATTTTTGGGTAGCTAAAATTAGTCGCCATGAATCCTAGCTTAGAAATTATGGAATATGCAGCCAGAGATACACTTTGAAAGGGTGCTTGCCTCAGTCCAGTTACTCTTGGCAAGATGTTCCTCATCAAATACTTAGCCCCATTGCTTTCATGTAAAACAGCCTTAGAAGGATAGCAAAACCACAGGCTTAAAAAGCCTGCTGGCAAAGAGTTGTTCTTTGTACCAGTGGACAGACATTTCCCAGTTTAGCGTAGCACTGCATTAAGCATCAAATATTTATTTCTGTTCTGAAAAAAAAAAAAGAAAAATATAATTTCTTAACATGTTTCAGTGAGATAGTTGTTGGCAAAGATAGTAAATGTCTAGTTACTTTAGACTGACTGGAAGCACAGCTCATCAGGGCTCATTGAGGATATACAATGTCCAGGTTATCCTAACACTGGAGTGACTGAAAATATTGTTCCTTCCTTCTCATTACATTTCTTTGCAAATGGGTTGGTTAAATCTGTATGTGCTTTTAGTCATCTCTCTGATTTTGCTGCCTGAGCTTACATAAAACCCAACCAAGTCTGTACGATCAGCTGGGGAACAGTAGTTAAGACTGCTTCTGGCTGTCTGAACTATTGTTAAGACAATAACAATAATATGTAAATTAAGAGCCTGTTCACTCATAATATTTCTTTCAGTGCTTTACCCATGCTGCAGTAAATATCACTGTTGGAATTAATGCAAAACTAAACAGTTTTTTGTTTGTTTTTTTTTTTTATCTTGATGGAAAAACTATGCTTTAACAAACTTAACTGAGTGTCCTTAAAATAACTAACTAGTTAGTAAAACCTGATTCTTTAGAAAGTAATTAAACCATTCTGTTCTAAGTACAGACCGAGGGAATGAAACAGTATGTAGGTTTGTTTTATAATAAAGGGCAAAAAAATCCTAACAAATCCTTAGAAATGTTAATAGTAAGAACAAAAGACGTTTTAGCATGCACTTCTTTTCTACTGGAAAAAATTAAATACCAGTCTACTACACATAATATTTCTATTAAATATATAAATGATATAAAACAGTATGTAAAAATAAGCAAATTCCTTTATCTGGGTGATGGTGTTTGATTTAACTGCCTTTATCAGAACTATAACCAAATCTATACTTTTTCAAAGAGTATCATTCAAAGAGTCAAAGACAAACAGTTTCCAGATTATATAAACAGAGATATTACCATAGATTTTGGACTTTATTAGATACCCTAAGAATCCTGACATGCTCGGAAAACTGATTATTTCATCAGTTCGTTGAGTCAGGTTGAGTTCTGTCAGAGCAGTCAATATTTTGATCATTTTCCCGGTCATACTTGCAGTCAAAAAAATGGAAATTCAGTCTACTTTTCAAAGAAGTAGAACTGCCAGTTTGACCAAAATATAGAGAAATAAAGCCCATTTCAAGTACGTTTAAAGTGATGCCACTGATCCAAATTAAATGTAGGGTAGGATCACCTCAAGTAATTTCAGACACATGCATCTTAGTCAATGTTTTTTACAGCCTATGTGAGAAACAGAAATCTACAAAGCAGAGTTCCTTTAGGTGCTTTAGACACATTTATCTACTTTACATACATATCGTAGGATAAAATCAATTGCATCCTAGAAGTATATATATTTTCTCCATTGACTCAAAAGGAACATATGGCAACTGCTCATATAGTATTACCTACTTTGCACATATCTGTATTTCACTCAAGGAAAAAAAAAAAAAAAAAAGCACCAAAATGTTCATGTCTTAGCCCCAAAAGGAAAGTCAACTGCTATTATTTCTAGAGGGTCTCATTAAGAAATAATTTTACATTTACTTTACAGAATGTTATCCAAAAGTGGTTGGGTTAAGAGAAAAAAATCATATTTAGAAACATGGCTGACTTGGACTTCTGCTGTGATTATCCCTATTGACACAGGGATTGAAAATGCCTTAGAGCTTGGTGCACCTGCAAGTGCACAATGACCTCAGCTGTAGTATTTGCAAACTTCAGCAATCATTACAAATTGGTACCACACAAACCAAGGTAATTATCTTACCTATGTTTTTCAGATTCTAAGTAACTATCTGATTTCAAATATGGCTGATTCTCAAACATGGATTATCCAAATCTGAAAGGCCTGTCAATCAAGATAGGAAAAATTAAACAGGAAACCATAGCTGATTTGGATAATGTGAGTAAAGAAATTTAGCCACACAAAGTGAATATATGCTTAAGATTTTATCATCTAGAATAATCTAGAAAGTCCAGGGGTTTAATCACATTGTCACTAATGAGGCATAAACTCAGATATGTCACAGCATTCAAAATAAACAGAGGTGCACCACAGGATGCATTTTCACTACAAAGAGGGAATTATCAGTACTGTTAGACAAGCTAATGAGTATAGTGCATATAAAATGCTCCACAGAGCTCTGGTCCAGAAAGACAAATGCCACCGAAGCTGAGGACTGGTATGACTGAGGAAGGTAAGAACATGTATTAGTGAGGGTATGCTAGAGAATCCAAATTAATTTAACAAGTTCAAGGTTGCCTAGACTATCCTAACTTCTTAAGTGAGAGACAATGTTGGCGTAAAATGGATAAATTCATTTAGTCTGAAAATTGAAGGAAGGCTCATTAACCACCTGTATTTTGGAACAAAGACTTTCCATATAAGTACCTGTTGGGAGCTAGCAAGTCACTTTAAATTGGAGCTAGATATGTTTACAGAAAAATATCTGAGGCAGCTGTTTCAAGCAGCAGGGGACTTGATCTAATGACCCTGTTAACCTGTGTTCCTCTTACCTTTTGTAAACACCAGACTCCTCCTCACTTCCATGTATTATTAGGTCTTGTGCGTTTCAAAAAGATCAGTAAAGAACAACTACCTTGTTCTATGCAGCAAAGTCTTTTATTTTGAGGCACAAAATTCCAAAGGCTTGAGACCCAAACTGAGATAGCACATTGTTAATAAAAGATATTACATATCTAACACTTCTTTTCATAACTGCATCTAGAAGTCAGGCTGCTTGCACCAGTCTCATTTTTATCTGTTATATTTTTAGTTTGTTTTCATCTTCAGCAAGCGTTTTGATTCAAAAATAAGTATTAACTTGTTTGTTTGTTTGTTTCTGAGAGTTATCAATGTTTTCTCTTCCTTTCTTGCACAAAACCAGCAGATTTAGGGATTCTCTTTCAGGAATGCAAACATGTCCCTACTTCCCAGCATGACCATATTTGTTGTTCTTATGTCTTGTTTTTCTCTCTTCAATGGGATTCTGGTTTTATATTAATATTATTCTTTAACTTTAACTAAAGTTATATTAATAAGATATTGCAACAATCTTCCTCATGGTTAACTAGAAAAGATATGTAGGTTCACAAGCTTTAGGTATAACATAATTCAAGTTTGTAGCTGAAGTGTCGAAGCTAGAGCAAATGCAATTTGAGGTAGCGACATCTAAATGAAAATGCAATTCCTTCATCTCATATCAGCCACATTCCATGCTATTAACAGTTTGATTATTTTTTTTTTTCTTTTTTTCAGGAGGAAAGAGCAATTTTCCAAGAGGCAGCTTGCCAGCAAATTTATCTGAGGTATTTGCTGTCATTTTCCTGCATGGCATGGTGCCTAGAAGTCTAGCAATAAAATGTGAGTTTAACCTAATAAAGACAAACTGATATGCACAATAATCCTTCTTCAATTATAAAGATTTTTGGTTGTTTTTTTCCTACTGTACAGGACAGTCCACCAGAGGGTTTTTTTGAGCTCTAGTTCCAGCTGCTGCTGTAGATGCACTGTTTGGGCTTGGATAAATCACTGTCTTTCGTCTTCACTCACATTAAAAATGTGGGCCCTGTTGGGTGTCCTAAATTAATTAAGAAAACATCTGAGACACAGGCCCAAGGCACTGATAAGGTTTGTAGCTAACCAAAGTGAAATAGTAAATAAAAACCAACTTGTTCTCTTCCTACCCTTAGTCTCTGGCAGGGAATTACAGCAGTTCTGGACATCACAACTGAAAGCCCTGGAACTGCAGAGGAACTTTTTTTTTTTTTGACAAGGGTTAAGTATATAATTTGTACTGTTTTATAGACAGTTCCTTAAACGGTGTTCCTTAAATTAAAAACCTAGCATATCCTGCTCTTCTTTTACCTCGATTACATGTTCTGGATGTGTTCACCTACCCTAGAGAAATAGGTCCAGATCTTTTGGAAAGAATATTTTAAAATTAGATTTATATAATTAAACTACACAAAACATGATGCAGAGGAATAGTGATATGTATTTTAACATCAAAGATTTGCAGATCTTTTCTACTGACCTTCTTTTTAATCACTTTGTCCTTTGGTAATAAAGTTAGCAGGGACTTTTTATTGCAGGATATTTGTACAAGATTAAAAAGATCCCCAGGAACTTGCACACTGTCAAGAGTAAATGAATATTCTATTCCTCTTGCTGTAACTGGAAGCATGGCAACTGAGTCAGGCATTAGCCTGTAACATTTTGACTTTCAGTAGTAGCCTTTAAATGGAATTAGTATGCTTCAAGAGTGCTTCAGGAGATCTTACTTCTAAAGTTTAATGTAGCTCAGAAAATGTAGGTGACATGGACAATATACATGCTACATATGCTTTTATATATTTGCATCTCTGGCTTTCCTTCACCTTTTATACACACAAACACTCCTCTCACATTGTGCATATGAAAGGTATATATAGTAATGAGAAAAGACAGAATGTTAAAATAGTCTAAAATACATGAATATGAATAGAAATTAAGAAGGATTTAATTTCATTTCTTTCTGTATACTTAACATCATATACTAAAATCCAGGACTAAGTCTATCTTGGTTGCAAAAAATGATGCAGTAATGCAGGATGTCAGCTCATACTGCATTACTTTCTTGGCATCTAAAACTTTTAGGCATTTCTTTCACACACATTTGTCCCCTAAACTTTGCAGTGATCCAGTTACAGGTGGAACACTTGCTAGGTCCTGTGTGAATAGCTGTGAGCTCTTAGTTTCTAATCATCAGTTTCTAGAACTCAGTAAATATGATGGGAAAACACAGGGTTGAGGGGTGGAAGAAAATCCAGAGCTTGTCTTCTCAACTTTATTGTGGCTGCCATTGTCATAGTCTTTAAAGATAAGGCTGCTTGGTCTTTGTTCTGCAGCATTCCTATTTTGTTTGCTGTGTAAGGTAATGGAAAGCAAAACCATTTTGTTTTGGTACTTCCTTGGATTAGGACCCTGGAAACCTGGATTCTGTTCATGCTTTTTTGTGGTAATGGGCATGCCTATATCACAATGCACAAATAAAGGGGAAGTAACTAGTTTTATTTGTTAATACTGACATTTCTGCACTTCTTAGTATGTAACTGAGAAACTGTAGCATCCTCTAAACATAATTGTATAGAATACAGTTCAAAATTTAAAGGAGATATGTTGGAAGTGGGGTGGGTAGGTGTCTTGGCTTTTTTTTTTTTTTTTTTTTCCCCCAATTTTCTGTCTCTAATTCATCAGATGTAAATTTTCCATCTAGCTAATGGCAGGAAAGCAAAAGTAAAAAAATGCTTAATAATCTTGTGGTTAGTCCAAATGTATCTATCTGAATGATGTAAAATTATATAGACTATAAATTGTATTAATTTCAAGGACTGATTCAGTAAATTGCCTCTACCATCAAATCAACATAGGTATGCATACAAGGGTATTTACACAACCATACTTGATGTTTGTGCCAAAGAATGCCATGAAACATTTATTATAGAGTGGCATTTTTTTGCCATATCTATGAAAGTCACACAAAAATAGAAATTGAAAACTACTTTCTTCTACCATCCACAGGAGTTTTCTGGCTGCATTCAACAGCCAATTTTTGGCGTGCTACTACTTAGGACCATGATGAACTGCTACATTATACCCTATGTGAGCGAGCCATTCATTGTTCTAAAATCATTCTTACCTGACCGGTACCATATCCATTAAGTAAGCAGATTTTTTTTTAAGCAAACGTTGTTGGTTAATCTTACCACTCATAGCTTTGCAAAAGGAAGATTGTTACTTAACTGCAGTAAACTGATCATGATAAAATCATGAAAGAAGACAGCAGAAACCTTTCAAACAGAAGTGGTCACTAACTACTAGACCTTGCTGTTATTCTAAGTTACTATGAAAAGCAATATCAAATTCTAAGAAATACCTGTAATATTAAATACTACGCAAGCTTGGAAAATACAGCTCATGTTGACAATACTAGTGTTTTCATTAAATGTGACAGATAGACAGATTAAAAAAAAATATATCTGCAGTGTGCTGACACTGCATTGGAAATAATTCAATGATTTGTGATGATATTTGCTCAAGGTATTGGAGTTCAATACTCAAAGAATGTTACAAATAGTTAAGAGTTGCTCATATTGCTGTTTAATTTTCAAAAGCACAGGAAGACAGGAAGACAGTCCTGTGGTTAATACATCAGACTGCAACTTGGGAGGCTGAAGCTGAACTTTAACATTAGTTACTGTCTGTATTGGGTTCTTCATTTGTAACAACATGGCTGACAGGACTGCCTTTCGCTAACCCTTTTCACACCCATCTTAATCATAAGTTCGCAAGAAGAGAAACAGTTTCTTACTGTGTGTGTGAAAATTACATGGTTTGTAACAAAGCTGTGATCTTGACTGGTCCCATTGACACTAGGATGTCACAAGAAACATAATAGCCTTGCTATTATTTGACTGCGTTTAGTATTTACAGTGTTAACAGTGATTGCATCTACTGCACTGTTACCTGCAATACCTGGTGCTTTCTTTGAGGTCCTTCCATAGGTCTTGGCAGGAACTTTCTCTGTTTGCCAGGTCTTGCAAACTAATGACCCAGTGTACAGACTGTGATGAGAGGATGTAGAGCAGAGCAGTATAACCATGTGACAGTTTTGCTCAGGTTAATTTTCAGTCTTTTGTGTGTCTTCTGGTACCTAAGCTAGCTTCTCTGTATTTGGTGCAGAGCCTGAGTAGTCAGATTTTCTTCTGAACTGAGTCCCTCAGAAGTCAGGGACTATTGCAAGAAGTATTTCTGAGCTGAGATGGGGCTAGAAATCAGAGAACACTCATAAGGATTTACAGTTTAGAAGTGATTCCACAAGGACAATTGAAGCAAACTTTTATTATTTGAAAATACCTCTAGGGATGTTAAAATATTAGAAATAGGATGGTTTAACCTTAGTGCAATGAAAGTCTTATATACAATTTTAATGAACAAGAACTTTTCAAGAAACGTGGTCTGACTGAAGGCATATACTCTCCTGTGGATTGATACCACATTAGCCTGTGGAATGCATCATGTTTCAGCTGAGATAATAGCACTTAGATTTTCAGAATGTTTCTCACATATGGACTGAGTCAAAGGTCCTTTGAAGTCAATGGCATTTTCCCTTTTTATAAGTACGCACTATTAAATCAGTAGAACTGAAATCATAGACTTAAGTGAAATTTTAGATGCAGATTGACATTAAATCTATGGTTCCTACCTCTGGAATAACTCAAAGACCTTTAATTCTAACTTCATATTACTCCACCCTGAATAATAACACTTCCAGGCACCTCTTGATCTGAAATGTAAACTTATATTGCATGAGCCAATAATTCAGAATTAATGCATCTTTGTCACAGGCAAATGCAATCTACTAAATTACCTAAATCACCAGAGGGAGACACATGCTGTACGTGGGTCACAGGCACTTTGTAGAGAAAAGCAGGTAAAAAGAGGTCTACACCTACCCAAAGAAACGTTTCCCTGTTTATCTAACCAGGTCCTGGCTGCACCTGGTATGATGTAGGTTGCATATAGGGTGTCTATATTAGTTACTTTGTCTACTTCAAAGGTTCCTTTGGTGGACAATTTTTTTTTTTTTTTTTTTTTTTCATCTACACTTGAGGAACCACATGGTACACTCTCAAGTACAGCACTGGTGTGCTCAAAACAGGTTCCTTTCTCACAGGACCAAGGTTGAAGTTTCACCATATGGAGAAACAGATACAACAGAAGTTCAACTGTATCTTCAGGTAGTAGAAAAGAAGTTTTTGTCTCTCTTTCTACCTCAATACAAAGTTCCTAAGGATAGCAGCGTTATTTGAGTTTTCTAACTATGCCTGATACCCTAATTAGCTACACAGCATGTATGAAGTAGAAGTCGTCCAGAGGGGAACTACCAATTTGAATTACTAAAGTTATTTTATAAGATTTAAAAAGAAAAAAAAAAAAAAGAGAGAAAATACTAACTTTGGTTCAAAGCAGAGACAGTATTTAAAGGCTAAATAATTATTTATAGTAGCTGCAGAAGATTGAGCTGAAAGAAATGTAAAAATTTGGTATTTTTAGAAAAATAAAACTTCAAAGGAAATATGAAAACCATATAACAAGGACCCTGCTTTTGCAGCATTTACAATATAAGTAGCAAGAACCTTTCTATTCAGGAACCTGAAATTTGAAATAAAAACCTAACTAAAGCTACTCATAAAAATAACTGCTTTTCAGAAATTGTTTCATCTCAAAAGAATGACTTTTTATGAAGGAAGTAAGGGATATTTTAAAGTGAATGAAAGTTTTGTTTTCAATAATTAAATCTATCTTTATCCACATTTCATAAGCAAACCCACAGGCATTTTTGTGCCTTTCATGGATGACAGCTTTCAAGTTGTGGAAAACAAATCATGCTCATCTTCTTCCACATCTTGTATAGCTCTAGGTATTAGCAACTACAAAACATGTTATTTGTTCCTCATTATCACATGTAAGACTTCCTATGGATTATATCGAAGCTCTTGGAAGTGGCAGCAAAAAAATCCCTGTGGTAGGAACACAAGCAAGCCTTCATACCCTGGTGATGTATCACTGCATTATGACATTTCACAGTGATGGCAGGAAGAGTGTGAAGTCTCACTGTCATTACACTGACCTGAATAATTATTTGCTTGCTTTATAATTAATTGGAGGAGATGAACTTGCATACATGCTCTGTTTCTATATTATCTTACTTCTAGCTATTGGAGAATGGACAATCTCTTAAAAGAACAGGCATAAATTTGTTGCAGAAGTTTCATTTTCTTAGCTAATTTTTGTAGTCATTATTTAGCACTTAATGTTTCAGTAAGAGCAGAGCTCCAGAAAACTAGAGGAGTGAATGCAGATGGAGCCACAATAATCCTTTCTCCCAATTTTGATACCTATTGAAGGAGCAGTGAGAGTAAAATCCTTGCTCCTGTTGTCTTGTTGAGGGAGAACTGTAGTTGAAATAGTTGTCAAGCCCCCAGCCTTCACAAGCCCTAAGTTACTAAGTTTTAAAGACAGGGTGTACTGGCTGCTAGTCAATGGGCAATGTCCAGTTAGACAAATCAACCTTGTACTTGAAGACTTAGTAGCACTGTGTTATGACAGCTATTTGTAAGTATTGATGCCTTGAAATCAAAATAATCTTAAAATAAAGCAGTCTCATAAACCACAAAACCATCTGTGCAATTGGGCATGAAACAGCTGACATGGATGGGTCAAACAGTTACATCAGTGTATGAAATCTACCTTCCCAAGGACACCTGAAGGAGAGTATTAATCACAGCAAGCAGAGCAACAGCAGCCACAATGACCTCCAAGTGAAGGAAACCCATGCTCATTAAAACCTCTGCCTGCATTTGGCCACTGGCAGTACAATATACTCATTGCACAAAAAAGCCAAAGGCAGAGCTGAACGTGACACCAACAGCAAAAGAACTTTAAAAGAGACATGTCTCCTCATGCAGAAGCAATAAGCTAAAGTCTGTGAGGCCCTTACCACTTTCTTCTTTAGATATTTGTACAGAGGGTATCTGAAGGAAAGACTGTCATCCAGCAGAACCGAAGCTTAAAACCAGAGCTATCATTTAATCTAGAAGCCAGTGAGTAATTCTTCCATTCTTGAACACTTCCTTAGAAAAAGAAATGCTGGTGTTGATTCAGCTAAATTGTCAGCAGCTACTAAGAATATACTGATATAATGCATTCTGCTGTGCCTTTAGTTTTCAGTAATATTACTCCTTATTATGATGTTCCTGTTGTACTGTTCTCGTGCCATGGTTTCTTCATACTGCCATCATAGCAATGCCCATCCAAAACGGCAAACAGAAATCTTCAGACCATTGGGTAGGAAAACATGTATCAGGAACATTTTTGTTCAGCTGTGTGGACTCTAATTTACTTTATATGGAGAAGTCCTGCCACATGTATCTAAGACCTCAGGGTATGTGCTTTACATTACACATAATGCTTATGCCAAGCATCCAAAAAGCACAAAAACACTTTAATGAAGGACAGTATCAGTTTGCCTCTAGCTTTTATCTAATTTGAGTATAACTGGAATTGTCTTGTGAGAATTATGCTTGTTTGGATAAAATCTGAATTTGTTTTGCCTGCATAAAGACACAGCTTAAAGAAAAACTGCTACATTATCTAATATCAAGCAGCTTAACTACTACATCTAATTATATTAAAGACTCAACTACTGAAGCAATGCGAACACTTCAAATTTGATTATAAACATGAAAGCAAATGGGAAGCAGCATGTTTAACATAGATTGTGCTCTAAGTACCCTTGAAAAAATCTATGTCCTTGCCATCCTTTCCAATACTAAGCTACATTTTGTGGGTCATACTGTAAACCATACTTGGAAGAAACCTCCCTGGAGGAAATTATCAGAATTGCCTCTAGCTATCGTCACTGCCTTTAGCAGCAGTACTGCCAATTTTTTAAAAAGAGTAAAAGTGCAGTCTGATTTTCTTTTCTTTCAAGTTCAGGAAGGAAACATTGCCTCAGTTTCCTGCAATTCGTCTTGAATGTTCAGCTCTTCACAAGAAGGGTTAGAAAATTGGTCTTTTCAAATTGAAGTCTGAATCTTAAAGATTAAGCACTTCAGATCTGAAAATTAAACAAAACTATCAGGTGGGCTGAATTTTTCAACAGACTAAGCCTTGCACTTGCATGGTGGGAGATGCAGTCATCTTCAGCAGCTGTAGTTATGTGGCCAGAAATACCCCCAGGTGTTACAGAGGTGTTACAGAGACAGGCTTGCAGTACCTGACAGACTTTTAGAAGCAGCTTAATCCGAAGAGAAGCATAACTCAAAAAAAAAAACCCCAATAAAACAAACTTTGTCTTCTTTTCTTCAATTCTCATTTCTTAGAATTTATTCTGCCAAAAAAACCCGATACAGGTGTGCTAATACATGATAGATGTCTAATATGACTGGAACTGGAGCTTGATACAGGATGATTTACTGTATGCTGACTTTCTGGGGTTGTCCTTCAAAGCTAGTGAGAGATGTAGTGAAAGCACAATATACAATATGCAAATATTCTGCAGTGGAATTTGGGGAGAAAAGTCAACAAACATGAATTAAAAGTTAAATATTTTTTTTCTTATGTTATTCTCTTATTACCATCCATTCCATATATTTTTCCTAGAATTTCTTTACTACTAGAATTTACTGTCATGAAGATTTTACTAAAATCACTTACAGGTTGCATTGGTTCTTTTTATTTCTGTGTGTTCTCCACGGGTGCTCCCAAGAGCTATTTGTTGATCAGTACGGACTGTGCGCACCCTGTGCATTTTCTTTGCTACATTTCTGTGGCAGCAGCCTTTTCTTGTTGTACAAGGTGCTAGGTTTTTTCTGATAAAAAGGTCCAGGCCTGCTTGTTTCCCTGACGTTATTCACACTATATTACCACACAGTGTAAAGGGCACCTGAGGCTGGACTCAGGCTGAGCAGTGATGGGGGGCCCTGCTCCTCCAGGCTGATTTGTGTCCAGGCAGTACAACACTTACCAGGCAGGAATTCAAGTTCTACTGTAGGCCTGTGCTTAAAGCACTGTAGACAGTATCTCTTTAGGTGTCTGAGTGTACTGCAATCTTTATCACCTGTACGCTAGGCTGCATCATTAAAAAGTTTATATTTATCCCTGTAATTTGCTCTAATTATTTTTAATCTAAAGGATCAAACGAAGAAGTGTAGCTGTTCTGACAGCTATTTTAGCAGTGAAGAATTTGCCATCTCAAGTGATCTAAACATTTTCGTTTGTCAGTCTCAATGACAGCAGTCATTGTCAGCTCTTTCAGAGATAAACCTCTGGAACATTATGCACAGTGAGAAATACCTTCCTTGTACTAGAAAAGTTTTTTTTTCAGAGGCTTAAGGAAACTTTTTGCATGAGTGAGTTTGGGGAGCAGGTATAAAATAACAGTCACTGTGCTATCTGAATGTAATTAAGAACTAAAGTCTTATAATTGTTTAGTTTGAATATTGTTTTATTCCTTTACAAAGTTTATGATTTTTTTCCCCTTTGTTTTGTGGCAGTGAGTTTCACAGGCTAATTGTGCGCATATGAGTACCTGGATGTGTGCAGTATTTATATACACTCTAACGAATATGCTGCCTTGGTATTCCTTTGTTCCCATATCGTAAAAGATAAATATCACTGTTCAATTAACATTGTTTGTAGGAGTGAGTGTGGGGGTTTTGCACCATGTTTTGCTTTCTGCCAGTTTCTAGTCAATATTGGTCCCTTTACAAGCCAAACTATCACCAAATCAGGAGTTTAACAAAATATTAATGGCAAATACTAATCCTGTGTAAAATATCCTAAGAAACCAATTAAATTCAAACCACAGCTGTATAAAAGCTGGTATGACACTGTTTTCATATAATTTCATATTCATAGCCTGGTGTCTACACTTGGGGAACTGTTCCTAACTACCACTCATTTTATGAAAACTTTGTGTAATCTTAATCACCAATTATTGTTATTTCTGGTTTGTAGAATATTACTGATCTACTTCAAAATCACCCCCTTTGCATTGTCCAGGTATGCTGATCAAAAGGAGAGAATTTACTGAAAAATGAGAGCTGCAAATGTTTTGGTGAAGCTTTCATGCAAAAATCAGAAAGAATAGAGATTATTCACTTGAACCAAGAGAACATGGTTTTGAGCATTAGACCTCTGTTCTTAGGTGTTCTTCTATATGTAACCATGGATGTAGAAAAGAGGTGTAATTATTTATAGCCTTAGATGAGATTTCTTGAAAGTGGTGTTGTTTTGCTAATTCCTTTCATAAATCTAGGAATTCAGCCAATCCCTGCCACTGCCCACCGCCAGGTTCTGAGCCAATGTGTGACAGATTGCCCCATACTTGTTTAAATGCTTGTAGAAGAGATGCTGGTGGGTGTAAAATTTTATTTGTCCACTTTGCTATTGGTTTACAGTAGTGGAAGGGCTAATCTTCTCAACTAACATGAACGGGCAGAACTGGCTTAATCCGTTATAGTGCCACTCTAAGTAGACCTGTAACAACAGAGACACTACAGTTTACTAATTTAAGCAACGTATAAAATAAGTTAGTAGTGATGACATAGTCCTGCATTATATGTCTGTCTTAGAGTTTCATAGTGGAAATACTACTGACATTTTTCCTTTTTAGAAACGATACATCTTCACATCACAGCTACAAAGGACACAAAATGCATCATCTCCCCAGGTGACACTTAGAACTCATATGTCAGATTCTATTTTTTCCTAATAGCTTTGCAGAGGTGATGCTGTATTAATTTCAGTAGTGTTCGTCCTGCTTCAGCTTGGAATATGCAGGTTTGGAATTTGCAATATTCATTTAGAAATGGTCATGTCTGATGATGAAAATCATGAAATCGATTCCATGAAAAAGGAAAACAAATGATCATGAGACATGTGCAGTGAAATACCATGAAACATATTTTGTGTGAATGCTACTGTGCTTAGGCAGATAGTATGTTATGCTTATATCTGTTCAAACACTTATGTTAAACTCAGAAAGAATTTCATAATACCTAAGTACTGACAGCAAGAGATTTGACCAAACTATAGATTTGCTTATTATTTTAGTTACTAAACTATCTCTGATATTCTTTCATGTATTACAGATACCACCAAAAATATAAAAGCAGACTGTTTCCAAACAGTACAAAAACACCTGTCTTAATTAAGAAATATCCACCTGTTTCTAATATGAAATAAGTCTCAAAGTAATTAACCTATGTAATATAAAACATGACTGAATGAAAAATAATAATCTATAAGAAGTGTGTGTATGTGTGTCCAGAGGGAAGTAATTGCACTTAAACCAAAGTACAGTCAGAATTTATTAGCCTTTTTTTACTTTTTTTTGCTGTCTCTACTAACTATTTATTTCAAAATAAAAGATGATAGGCTGTTATCCTAAAATTCTCTCAGATAAGCTTCTAAATTGGGATATGCTGTTTTTTCCCAGCAGGAATTCATTTGGTCAAATTGATCTATGAGTCAGTGAACTTTACATCAACATTGGAAATACAGAAAATTCATGACACAGTGTACGTTAATAGCAAGAAAGAATACAGAACTGTTCACAAATAAATTGGACAAATAATAATGTATTTTTGTTGTTGTTTTTGTTCTCTTGTCATCTATTCCTGCTGAGTTTCCTGTTAAATTTTAATGGCTTATTAAGGAAACTTCAACATAAATAAAGTAATAAATATCAACTACTAAAAGAAGGTGAACAAAAATGTCAAGAAGTTTAAGTCACTTTTTTCTTACCTATTTGTGTCACAGCAAAATGACTTAATGTCTATGCAAAATTCAGTTTCACCATAGTCTCAAAATAATTATTCCTGTTTATTTCTCCTAAAACTGAAAGCAGTATTTATATTATAGAATACAATTACTCCAACAAATTGGTTCCCACAAGATTTGTTTTATCTAAATTGATAGATTTATCCTTTCTTTCACAAAACAGTTGCACAGAAATTGGCCTCAAAAAAATGTCATATTTTACTTTTCATCATTTTGTTGTACTTTCCATACTCAGTGTAAGAAATGCTGCAGAGATGTACATACCTAACTCAAGCTCTGGCCTTTTAGTTATCTCAAAAACATTGAAGAGTACAAATATTTTGTCAGGACATCTACATTAAAGAGTACTTTTAACTCTGATTTAGAGATCTGGAGGTTGTTCTTTAAACATTTAATTGAAGACATCTTATTGCAATTTTTATTTAGAAAAGGAAGATGAAAAAATTAGCCATAGGAGAAAAAATCCGAAGGTAAGGGTCTGTTTTACTCATTATAGAATGTTTTCACATATCACAGGTGAGTTCACAAAAGGGTTCTTAACATATCAAGAGTTGTTTTTGTATTCATGCCAGGAATTATAAAAAAGCAGGAGTTAAGAACTGAATCTTAACTTTTAACTAATTTCTTCTTTTTTAAGATCAGCCCAGATTTAAAAGAAATGTGATTATTCAAGAGTCAAAGCATACTTAAACTTCTTTACATTTTAATTCTGCAGGACAGCTTCATGTGGACTTTCTTTAATGAGGATACTTTGTAATTGATGGTGTATTTCCTGTTTGCTACAGCAATAATTTTTAACAGTTACAGGTTTGGTTGGGTTAACTTAAATTTGTGAAAATGGCTTAATTATGGTGGATACAGAGGCTGTACCTATATTGTTCTGCTCCAGCATTCTGAGAAATTCTCAAATGCTCAGAGAAAGGGTCTGTGAACAGCTGGTGATTATTCAGTGCCTTCTTGCAGGTGTATGTCTAAGGTTCACAGAGGGGCACTGAAGCAAAGCCAAAGAACTCACAACCCATGTCTTTGATTAATATCTTTTGGGGAGCTCCCTGGTTCCCAGATTTACCTGTTACAACCCCTGGACAAGAAAGACTCTCTACTGCCAAAATTCTGAGGGGCTTGCAGGGCCGTGCAGGCATATGAACAGGACAGACATGTGGAAGAACAACTGCCTTGCAAGCACTTGCCGGGGAGCTCCAAAGATGGGCACCTGAGGGTGCCCAATGCAATGGGCATGAGTCCAAGGCAGTTCAGCTTCATTAGCTGCTCACAAGCTGGGCACAAGTGGAAAGCCTCAGCCCGGGGTGGGCCAGTCCTCCCTGCAGGACAAATGCTTCTCATACCATGGAGTAATTAACACCTGTCTTGGGGTTGCTCTCCCTTACCATGGGATGCACTCCATCAACCCAGCTACCAACAACAGTAACGGCAATGACCAAACTAACTATAGCGATATAGGCCTTCACTTGCTGCAGTCAGTCTCAGACGGAGGAGGGAGAAGACATCAGCTAATACAAGTCAGAGTTTGAATGCACTTCTCTAGTGGCATTCACAATACTTGTCCCATCATGTCCTTTCATGCTTCATAGCAGGTCTCTGCAAAAATGAAACTGGATTACACTGAAAAGATGACGTACAGTAAGCCATTTTAGGAGACAAAAGGGATGCTTTAAAGGACAGTTATTTGCCACTGGTTTATGATGACACCACGTAGTGGCATATTTCGAATGCAGGGACAACAGATACCACTTTAGCTCCTACTTCTCTGACTGTGCTAGAGCAGAAATATTGGGCATACAGAGACCACTTGCTGTAACATGCTAAGTATTCATTTCTGAAGTGTATTTGACAGCATATATAAGGGTTTTCTTCATTTACTGTGCACACATGTGTTTCAAGTCACAGACTATTTGTTTTGTGTTATCAGGGATTATTGCAAAGCACGTATTTCAGCCACTGTGGTAGGCTGGAGCTAGTGGCCAAGAAATAAGGTGTATCTTTTTCTCACCTACAGGAGACATCTTGATAAATAAAAAAATAAAACAGGCAAAACAGAGATGGTGCATCTCAGGAAAAAAGATTTCCACTCATAAATGGAAATTTACCTACTCTAGCTGAACGAAAATAATCAATATCATATGTGCCTTGTTCCAGGAGCCTGCTGGGACTGTGCATGAAATGAGCCAGTTATCAAGCTACACTGAAACTAAAATAAGTGAGTGTTAAATAATTCTCTAGTTCCTCTTGGCTTGTTTCAGTGACAAATTCCATTTTAAACAGTTAAATGATTACAAGCTTTGAAATTAAATTTCAGGATGAATAATTAAGCAGCAGTCTCCAGTGTCTGCGAGAAATCACATTCCCTGCTCTAGAAACACTTAGAGTAATAGATACAGGAGTAGATTGGTAACACACTTCTGATTGAGTTTAGTCAGTGTAGAATGACTTCTCATACATTACAGTCAACAGTACGTTGAAGTCAGCTGCATGTTTTATATAATTTAGTTTAATGTTAACAAATTAGAAGAATAAAAATTCTCCAAATTACATTTATATTTAAAAATTAGGTAAATTTAGCTGCTTCTGTGGGAAGTAGCCAAAAGTGTAATCATTTAAAATTAGATGTATCTTTAGCTGAGACACATAAATAGACTGGAGATTTTTCTTTGATGCCAGGTTGAAAACCTTGTTAGAAAGAAATGTTTGCATGTTTGATTTACAGACAAGAGTTGTTTCAACTTAGAAAAACTTTTCTTTTCCTCTTGGCAAAACTAAAAAAAAAGTACTTTACCTTGTTCTGAAATGGAGAGGAATTATCTGTAGTAGAAAAATTATTGACTGCTCCAGGCACTTTTGCAAGTCATCTAAACTGACATTTGTGTGGTATCAGTAGAATTTCAGCATGGTTCTAGAAAAGGAATTTCAGCCAGTCTAAATTTTAACTTCTCGAAGGAGACTGGGCAGCAAAGAAAATAAGTAAAGTTGAAAAAAATATGATTTTAAAACAGTTAGCAACTGATGATTAATGCCAAGAATCTGCTTTTCTCATGTGCATAAATGCTCTATTTCGGCTTTGGAAAGTAGGCTTATTGAAACACAGTATTTGCAAAACAGATTCTCATATGATGCAGCCATGCAAGCTACTAAAAAACTTTTCTACTCTTCTCCAGTGAGAAGTATTTTGGGGTTTACATCAAAGTTACTTGTTTTATGCTTCCTTTAAATCACACAGGTAACATTTCAAAAAATCATATGGATCACTGACAGTCCAACAAATACTGCATTAAGCCTTTTTAAGAACCACATTACTACAGGTGCAGTGTTACTACTGCATATAGTAAACTTAGAGCCAGCCTTCCAACGAACATTGTTAAGTTGAATAATTTAACTGAGAGCAGCCGCAGAGATTCCCCTTAAAGGTTAACAACATGCATGTTATAATAGTAATAATGCATATGTAAATTAGTAACCAAGCCTATAATTCCTAGTACCATGAAACGGCAAATCTAAGACCTCATAAAAGGCCTGACAATCTTCATCATTCCAACCACATTTCTTTCAGGTAGTTTCTGTAGAAGTGATTCCCTTTGCTACAATAATTTCAGAGTCTGTGCAGAACATCAGACTGAACACCTCTCTTCCAACCTTAAACGTCTAATATCACCATGAAAAACCCCAGTGAGCCAGGTAATGGATGCTTGGAAAGGTATCTGTGGCTGAAATTACTCTGCATTGTTTCTTAGAACATGATATTGTATGTTTGGAAGCACCAGGTCAACTCAACTTGTGATGTCATTGAAGTGTATGCAGTACCTGTCACTCCTTCCCTGCATCATTATGGAATTAATACAAGTCAAGAAAAAGCAAGTGACTGCTTGTCACTGGCTTTGCATGAGAACTGATGAATGAAACACAGTAAAAGAAATAATCACAAGGACATGAGTAGAGCATGTTTCTCAGAATTCATGTATTTATTGTCCTACATGTTTCCATGAAATGAAGTTGTCTTGCTGAACCCATGCTATAAAAAAAAAAAAAAAAAAAGCTTCTTTCCAACAAAACTCCAAATTCTCTCCTGGCCTTCCATACTGTTGTTGCTCTCTGGAAACCACATCAGTCAAACTTTTCCAATGGACCAGTGTACTGACCTTATTTTCTATCTTTATTTCTTTTTCTTTAACAAGTTTACATAGTCGTGTGTTTCAGAATAATGTCAACCCAGATGGAAATTAAAAGTGAATGTTCTTGACCCAGAGATTACTGAGTTCAGTGACTTTATTGCTTTTTGGTTACACCAAGATTCAAGGAGCAGAAGGATCTCATTAAGTGGTGCAGATTTTCAGAAGCTCACCTCTCATTAAAAATTAAAACAGTAACCAAGTTTTCGAAAGAGCTTAGCACCTTATCTACTGAGCTGTTTAATTAGCCTGACCAGAAGTGTCACAATGGGAGCTTCTGCATGCAGAACAGATTTGAAAACTGGCCTTTGAATTCTGATGATACGTCAGTATATTTCCCTGCATAGTTATTGTAAAGAACAGCCTATACCATCTCTGCTCTTCTCTAAAGCAGTGCATTGGTTCTCACACTTGCTTGAAAATTAGAAAATACTGCTGCTTCCTTCAGCCACTGTAAAGAAAACAGGAGAGCACTTTGTATTCTGGTATAATATTTTAGTATCAGATTCCTAATCCAATAGCATTGTTCCAATTTCAGTAGTTCAGTATTGGACCATTCTTTATTTCCATTTACAGTTTTTCATTTATACACAAATGACACTTTAAACTCTTCCAGTCATTATGCAGACTACATCATTACAACTATTTTATTTTCTTGTTTCACTTGCACAAAGTATTGACCTGCATCAATGTATAGAATGCATATGAGTGCCAAGAACTAATGACAGATTTTGTTTAATTGGAAATTATTACTGCACCTCACTTCCTGGCATAAGAACACAAATCAGTTTCAGAAATAAGCCAAATCATTTAGTTCAGGTAGAACGGTAATCCAGAGGTGAAACATTTTCAAAGGAAAGGAAAGTTTGGTTTCTTGCTGACAGTCTGCTGGAGCCGGAAGACAGGATGTTTGTGTAATGTGTTAGATAGGATTCAAACACTGAAAACATGTTGTCTGTTGTCAAAATCATTTAACATCTTGAAAGCATAAAGTACATGTAATTTATTAAGGTAAGGGGCTCATACCCTACTGCAAAATACCAGTAATTCCCAATGAATCCATACTTAGCCTCTCAAAGAGAACAGTAACAGAGGTGATACAGAATCATTCTATCCAGGAAAACTCTAAATGTAAAAGGGAACTCTAATACCTGCATGCAGACTTGTTAGTGAGCAGCAGTGTGAGCAGATAATCAGTACAGAAACACTTGAGACTACAAATAATCTGATCTACATCTTAAACCAAAATGGCTCACAGGGCTAGACATGTGTAAAGCACTTAAGTTTCTACCAGCAAAAATACATAAAAGAGTCATATGTCAAATATCACATCTAGCCAACTTTTGCTTATTAAACTGATGAGTCATACTTCTTCAATTCAGGCTTTAAAATGAGCCCAGAATAAAAATAAAACGCACAAAAACCTGATCCACAGCTGAAGGAGTTCATGGCTCTGCCCTGACATCCTGGAAGGCTATGTTGTATCAATTAATGTACCAGTTTGTAAAATAATGTAAAAGACTGTTTTTCTATTAAGACCTTGCAGACATAGACAGATGTTCATGCATCGAAAGTAATTTCACTGATGGCTTACATTTACTGCCAAAGTTAAATTCCATTGCAGTTAAATTTTTATGCATTGATTTTTTTTCCATTCATGATTTTGTTCCTGTAGTGTTTTTGCTTTAGTTTGCATCAGCAGAAAACCCTGCATAGTGTTTGCATATCTAATAATCTAAACAAAAGAATGAGCTTCGGGCTTCCATTCAACGTAGTTCAACCCAAGCATGTGCTTAATCTCAGAAAATAACTATCCAGCTTGTTCTTGTCATGTAGGCTATGTCTGAAGCCTTAGAAGACAGAGGTGCTTATTGCTACCATGTGCTGCTGAAAGTAAAATCATCTCCAGAATTATTTTATTTATTGATCAGCATTAATCTAGAACCACTATTGTTCCAAGTTACAAGACTAGTTTAAAGAGGGCAGGACTCCTTGTGCACATGATGCAGCATCCCAGGCTTCCACAAGTGCCACGCTCAGAATTCTGGGTGTAGTGAAGACCACCCTTCCTGGAAAGTCTCATGAGCCAAAGCATCCACATGAGCAGAAAAGGGCATAATTCACAAGAACTAGCTCATCAATATCTACAGAAGGTGATTCATTTGTGTAAGTGTAATGCCCAGAATTCCTCTTGCAAGGAATTGAGGAATATCTGTACCTATAAACAGTATTTGTTGCAGACTAGTAATGATTTTCAAGTTAGTAAGTTTGATTGGCTTAGGGTACAACTAAAGCGCATAATTCAGAATATGAAAGTCTGAAAACTTGGTTGATACCCTCCACAAAATATTATCTCCATCAAGTTGTTGCTTTAGTGCTTACTAGCACAACATCTGTTTCCTGGAGTCTACAATCAACAGCAACCTAGAAATGTATGAACCACTTAGGTGCTACCACAAAACCAACAATTACCTCAAACACAGTAAATAAAACAATCCTAATCTACTCATGGTTAGTTTATCTAAGCCTCTGGGTCAGAAATGCGGCTGCTCTGAGGACAGTACTCCATAGTTTCACAGGTGGTGTGTATTCCCCAGAAAATGACATTCTCCCAGGTAAACAAATTAATCTTTCAGCAGAGAATTTATGTACAATCTCAAAAAGCGGAAACAACTTCCTTTTCATACAGAGTAAGATTTCCTAAAACCAGTAAGTTAAATGGAAGTAAACTCTCAAATCAGCAAACTCACAGTTTACAAGCGCGTCTCATATACCACAGTAAAAGCAACCCACACAAAATTACTGACATTATAGATCTTACACATGCATCCCACAATTGAATCTTTTTCTTCTTGCACCAAGCACTCTTATGGAAACTTTCCAAATAAACACAAGCAATCCTTAAACACCAAATTAAGCTCTCATACAGTCACAGCAAGCAAACTCCCTCACTCTCAAAAAAAGTAACCAAGCCACCTCTGGTCTTTCAGTGCTGATCCTCAAGAGAAACCCAAAGAATACAGAAGTCTGTCTTCCAAAGACCATCTTTCCAGCTGAATTTCATTAGACTGTGAAAAACATTCTTCTATGGCCCGTTATGGTTTTCCCCAAACCTTTGTATGACTAATTTTGCACTATTCTAAAGATGTTGTTCCTGTCTTTACACTCCAGAGGCTGTTGTCTCTCCTTTTTTCTAATTTTATAGTGTATTTGTAACTATTCTCAAACTTTAATAAGCTTGATGTTTGTTTTGTCCATATCAGATCTGTTTGTGTGGCTAATAGCTTTTGTTTGCTCTTTTCCATTTAAAAATATTACCATTACCTTGTCTCCCTAATAGCTTCACTTCTGCTTTACATAGGTAATAAGTAATCATTCTCCCTCACTTTCTGCAACATAACCTCCTATGATTTGACATAATTTTGCTCTCTAGAGGGACTAGAGAGTGACTCTTCAGAAGCAGATCTTTAAAGCCTTTGTGCTTCAGGCTCCAGAAGAGGTCACTCGCAATATCTGTCTGTACCTCAACAGCATTTCAGTTAATCCTTTAATGACTGACACGATTAAATATTTTTTTTAGCACAGACTGATGATAATCTGATTCAATTTATGACCCATATTTTGCCTAGTAAAGAAGGACTTATTCTCCTGACTTGTTAGGGGGAATCTATAAAAGTGAAATCTTTAAATGGTGTCATAATCCTTTAAATCTGAAACCAATTTTGAATGGCTACCAACATTAACTATCACAAACACATTAAATCTTGTCCAGTTCAGGCAATATGGAGTTTGATAAACTTGCAGAAACCCACGTCTGACATTAAATGTATTATATATGGTCGTAAAGAAAAACTGATCTAAGAGTTTAACCATTGACTGCATGAACATTGTGATCACATCCCTGTGAATTTGCTCCTGCACCTACCTTATTTGAAAAAAAAGTAAGAACTCACAAAGCCCTACACTTCCCACCCTCTGGGGAAGCTTGATTTATCTTCTAATTGGACACAAGATGGCAGAGCTTCCCAATGGAACTAGTACAACTCTGAAAGTTTTGGCTATGCCTCCTTTCCAATTTTAAAAGTTTGCCAATCACCCCTGCAATGATTCACGGGAATGTGAGTGTCTTCTAGTGACTTACTGCGAGATTAGATTTTTGCTGTCACATCTGAGCATCTAAGCTAAAGCAAATTGTATTATAAGCCAATTTCTAACCCACTCACCCATTTCAACCTGATATCAGTTATTTCCATCAACTCAACCAGATGACAATTTAAATGGATAAGATGCAGCAGGAAAAAGAGGGATTTTTCTTGTGTCTTTTTTTTTTACTAGTAAATCCACCTCTGTTTTCTTAATAAAAGTATCTGTTTCATGTAATTGAATTATACAATACAATTTTTTTATTGCAGTGATACACATATTCTTTGAGGCAGCAAGAGTTGGAATCTAGGTGATCAAGATTTTATTCCTAATGATCTGCTAAAAAGGAGTAATGTCTTTTGCAGTGAGCAGTTTGCTCTTCTTAGAAACACCACTATGTAAAAAACCTGGAATCTTAATAATGTAGAACATTATGAGAATGAAATATTATATGAGCCAAAGTATGTGTGACAAAAGAGGTTGAATTATTTACTCTGCAAAAATGATGTGGTGACATTAATTTTAATTTAAGATTAACAAATTGGCTCCATTCTCTTAAACATTTACTACTCATTATTTCAGATGTATCATATTCTAACTTGATACATTTAAATTATTTTTTTTTTTTCTGGAAGACATTTTCCAAAAAGCCTAAGATGTCCCTGATTATTTTGCAAACTTAGCTTTAAACATCATCAGTGACAGTTACAGGTCACATTATTGGAGATCCTTTTCAGGCAAAGGATGCAAAACTGATTACCAGAAGGAAAAGTACATTGCATAAGCAAATTTCCAAGGTCATGTTCATTAAATTCATCATTGAGACAATTTGTTACTCAGAGTTGAATGAGATCAAAATAAAAAAATTAATTACAATTTGTCAGATATTTCAAGTTAAAAAAAACCCCAGTGATGCTAAAAAAGAAAAATCTATGAACAGGTACAAGAATGATACAGAAGACAGTATTATTTCTTGATTCTTAAATTGGAATTCTACATTAAAATATTAATATGTACAGCCTATTTTTTCCAGGGAGCATAAACATTTTAAGGAACTAATTACATAGAAGACAAAAAAAGAAACTTGTTGTATACCATATATACATTTTTAATACTAATCAATGGAAACACTTCAACACTCTTAAGAATCTAAAAGATGGCTCATTCATCAATATTTATCTGATGTTAGACCCAGAATGCCATTCACTATGACAAAGCAATTTAGACAAAAGGGTAAACATTTTTATTCCCCTTACCAATCTGCATTTTCTTGTTCCTTACTTTTAAATTAGCTTGCTATTACAGCTATCAAAGTTTTTTAAAGTATCTTACTTCGCTTTGACCTGGTCTATGAGAGCAGAGTATCAATAGATAATGACATGAATATGAGGAACCATTGTGTAATTCAAACAATTTGGTTTTGTGACCTTGGTACCGAGATTGGGAAACTGGGATGCTAATTCAGTCTCTCCTAGAACCCCTTCAATGAGGTGTGTGGATTAGCCACTAATCTCTTCCTTGTTTGCTACAAGGAAAATTTCATCACAGTAAGAAATAAATTGGCTCTTTCTCACAATGAATGGTGGTGTTTTAGTGGTCACCTCCTCCTGGTCAGCAACAGGAACCAAACTTGGAGATTAAACAAGCAAAAAAGTGTTCTAAATTTGTTTCCTTCTAACATTTTCAATGACTAAATTCAATTCAGCAATGCAAACACCCAGTTTACATGCATTTCATTATTCCCCAACCTTCTACTAGCCTCAGGTTCTTTCTTTTTTCTTTTTCCTGTGAGAAAAACATTTTAACCTGAACATTCTGCCTACAATATTAACACAATCTGTGTTAATGCTGCAGCAAATGCTTCTCTGCAAAGCTTCAGATCCAAATAGATCTCTCATCTAGGAACAGGATTTTCTGGTACAAGGGAGGAATTCATCCAGCGGCTCTCCAGGAGCGATTACATCCAGTCTAATATTAATAAAATTACAGCCATAATAGGATTAAGTTAAGTAAGTTTATTTATTTATTTATTTATTATTTTCTTTGGCATGACTGCATCTGACAGCAGAATTTTCTGTTTTCTAAAATCACAAATTCTCTGGCATACAGCTCTGTCCAGAAATGTACCCAAAAAATAAATACAGATGAAACAGCATGGGCAGGTATTTTTAATAGTTTATACAAAACAAGTCATAGTTTTTTTGCAAGTTAATTCCCATCTCATATTCTGCACATTCTATGAGAAATGAGCTATTTATGTGATTTAAATTATATTGCCTACATTATAAGAAAACACAGTGAATTATGGTGTGCTGGTTTTGGCTGGGATAGAGTTAATTTTCTTCACAGCAGCGTGTATGGGCTGTTTTGGATTTGTGCTGGGCTCAGTGCTGATAACACAGGGATGGTTTCGTTGCTGCTGAGCAGGGCTTACCCAGAGCCAAGGGCTTTTCTGCTCCTCACCCCACCCCACCAGCGAGTGGGCTGGGGGCACAAGGAGCTGGGAGGGGACACAGCCGGGACAGCTGACCCCAACTGACCAAAGGGATATCCCGTACCATGACACCATGACACCGTGCTCAGCATAGAGAGCCGGGGGAACAAGAAGGAAGGGGGGGATGTTCAGAGCGATGTCATTTGTCTTCCCAAGTAACTGGTACACGTGATGGAGCCCTGCTCTCCTGGAGATGGCTGAACACCTGCCTGCCCATGGGAGGGGGTGAATTAATTCCTTGTTTTGCTTTGCTTGTGTGTGTGGCTCTTCTTTTACCTATTAAACTGTCTTTATCTCAGCCCACAAGTTTTCTCACTTTTACACTTCTGATTGTCTCCCCCATCCCACTGATGAGAAGTGAGTGAGCGGCTGTGTGGGGCTTAGTTGATGGCTGGGATTAAACAATGACACTGGGAAGTTCCATATCAACAAATAAGAAAAGCTAATATATCAGACTGACGTTGGGAAATGTTTAACTTATCAGAGTTTATACTAATCAGATTTATTCACTTGGAAGAAAAAGAAAATTGCATGAATTTTAGAATCCTGAGACAAAAAGGAAAAGGTCTGGTGAATAGAGAAGTGTGTTATTTTATTAGTGGGTTTAAGACAGAAATAAGAATCTAAACGGAGTTTCCTTTCTCATAAGCTCATTTTATGAACTCCACAGTGTAGTCCATGGGATAGCAAACTTGAGAAGTGGAATCTGTGATCCTAACTATAAGGCAGCCATGTTGAGGGCACAACTTATGAACATGATAGAAAATAGGTCTGAATCACAGACTACTTTTACAGAGCTTCAAAACCTAAGACTTAAGCTTCAAAATATCTGATAGACACTTCTTCACTGTTCAAGAGAAATAAATCTGAAAGCAGCACAAATGCTGATACCCAGGCACAGTACTTATCTATATTCCTTCAATGTAATATACAATTTATATGCTACCTGGAATGCTAATATTTCTCAGAAAATCTAAAACCTTTCCTCTCTGCTACTGAGATATTTCATTTCAAGCAGCATTTGTTTTGTCTCTCATCCACATATTTCCACCTTCAGTTACTCCATGTTTTGAAATTGCATTAGACTGCCTAGTAATTCCCAAGAGGGTTTTCTGTCAGAATCCCAGGATAAATGAAAATGTGGCCCTTCTATTAAAGTATCTTTATAAATGAAGGAGACAAAATAAATATAATTGCGCCAATAAATAAATAAATATGAAACCCATCCTCTAAAAGATAATAAATTCACTGTTACATTACATAGAAAACTGCCCAGTGAAATTCCATTGCACGAGTTCAACATAAAGGACATAGAGAATGAGCTTTTTATTAGAATGTTTCTACAACACTTCCTGAATGAAAATGAGTGGACCATGGAAACACTTTTTTTTTAATTCATTCACAATGTTAAAGAAGGGATGGCTTTTTTCCCTCAGTGTCTGAACCCTGAGGTAGTGAATATTTTGGTTCATTTCAGGGAAAATCCTATCTGCAGTGGCCTTTTTTAGGTATATCATAACCTCTTAGTCTAACTTCCATCTCTCAGTAATTCTGTATTTTGCATTCTTCATTAGTCTTTATTCTTCTAGACCACGAAGTCTCTACCCTAATTAATGGACACCTTATGTGCTTGGTAGCTGGGTTGCATGCACTGGGTGGGGTGTTCTCACAGTTTCTTGCAGCCTGCAGGGATCATAATGTCTATTAAGTTACATAAATCGTCAAGACTGTATTTGTTCTCCAGATCAATACACAATGAAATCACCCTCTTCAGATTGTATTCTTTCTAAATACAGAACTAAAATGTCCACAGTTATAATTCACTCAAGAACTTGATCTCCTACTCCTATGATGATATCGCTTGCTTCCCCTCCAGAACACACATTTTTAGGAGGAAGCTTGCCTGGATAGTGCACAATCAATTTATTAATTTCCGGAGACAAAGCTGCTTGTTATTTGTAGAAGCAGACACAATAAAGTGGAAGAGTTTGTCCTATTCCTTTGGATGAAAAAATAATACTATTGAATAGTTTATTTTGACAGATATGATAACCACAACCACATTAAGAAAACTGCTGACTGATACTGCATACATTAAACTGCTATTAGCTGTGGCTTAAATCTAAGCCAAAACCAATCATGACAGTAGCTCTGCTATTAGATTCCTTTGTTGATAGGACAGTTTGCACTGAACTGGCTATCATAATTTCAGGAATGAGTGTAAACACTTTTTCTCCAACCTGCCCATCAAAATGCCATTTGCTTGCATAATTACTGGCCTCTAAATGAAGCTGGTTTATTCTAATACAGACGTGAAATATAAAACATGAGCTACCAAGAGTATCTGTGTGAGACTAAATGTGAGTGATAATTGGAGAGTGATTGCACAGCTGCTGAATATGGCTCCTTGTTTCTTTGAAATGTAAATATAATGTAGAAAGTTGATTACATTACAATTACAAAAAAAGGACAAGTGATAATCCTAGCATTTAGTGTTATTTGAAGACTCCCCTTTCCCACTGGAAATTTTGAGATGCTTCAGTGTGTGTAAGAATATATTCCATGGGTTACTAATGACTCAAGCTGTGTAAGAACTTCTATCACAGCTACCTATACATTAACACATGCAAAC
The DNA here is from genome assembly GCF_023634155.1 of Falco peregrinus. Classification (NCBI taxonomy): domain Eukaryota; kingdom Metazoa; phylum Chordata; class Aves; order Falconiformes; family Falconidae; genus Falco; species Falco peregrinus. Next base: position 26,825,813 of record NC_073723.1, on the reverse strand, counting down.
ACACATACAAACACACATGTGTACACAAATAAACACAAGTTCATTAGCAGCAGATATGACAATAACAATCCTTTTGAATTTATCAATAAAACTAACAAAATATCCCACAATGTGACTGAGAAGGCTATGTTCAAAGAATTCCTTCCTCTGTAACAAGAGGGTGTTGGGTTTTTTTTTAAATTTTTCCCAGAGTTGGTCTATTGAAACTCGTTCAAAGGCACTGGAGAAAACAAGTAGGAAATCAATTTGGGGGAGTAGATGTATCTAAATGACATCTGGGTCACTGCCTTTCATCACCTCATCTTATCTCTACCTCTGTGATATGATTCACATAGCTGAATTACTAATGAAAAATAATCTGTAAAGACCAGTGCCTGTATATACCTCTAAGAAACACAATACAGATAGGGATTAGGCTTACGTTGCCGCTTGCCTTCAAAACATAAGCATAATACTTGAACAATTTGATTTGGGTCTGTTTCACTACATGCAGAGTTTCTGAAAGCCGGTTCATACGCTATTTATGAGTATATAGCAGATATTTATACAGTAGAAAAGCAAGACTAAAGTGATATAAGGCTAAGCATAAATTTCTTCCACACCCTGAAAAAGGCACTTGAGGAATGCATGCCAGTGACTGATGACTGATGAGTCAGCAGGGAAGTGCTGTCTTACATCACTCATTGCAATGGGATGAGCTTCAAAACCTGAGCTAACCCTCCAACTCTGCTTTTTTTCCCCTCATGATTTTATACCTTTTCCTCACTCTGCTTTTTCCTGAGTTTCTGGCTTACTCATACTGGCTTAATAATAATTTCTATCTTTGTTTTTTGTTTCCTTCCCTCACATAGCTTTAGCTCATGAATTCACTTGCAGCTCAACAACATTTTCTTCTTCAGGAATGCTGAGTTGAAGTTACCCAGCTGCCCTTCACCAGAATGGGCCTTGCTCATGGGCAGCAACTTGGGTTGGCAGCTCCAAAAGGGAGCAGCCAAGCATTCGTTGGTTCCCGTGTTTGTTCTGGTGCTAATGTGAGATAACAGCTTCAAGGAATTCACACAGCTGAAAATTATTAACACAGATACTGCATATTCACCAACACACTTTTGTTATAAGATTTTTGGGGGCTACTGGGTGGGTACTTTTGTATACCTACCATGCTTCAGCTGTAGAGAAGACTGGAAAACTACCGGCTACGATAAGCAATAATACAATCAATATTTACCTGCAGAAATAAAACTGTGATATGACTCCTATGAAAATTGTTCGCCTGTTAGAAGCAGGTGTCTAAAAATCTAATCTGCTGTAATAATGAACAAGGCAGATAGCAAGTTAACATGCAGTACAAAGCTTGTATCTGTACTAGATGTATTGATTTAATCTATAAGCAATGGGTTACATGATGCACTTGTTTTTCATTCCTGCACTGCAGCAAAGGTTAACTTGTAGTTACCAGGAAGACAGGAAAAGAAAGTATGCTGGCTCAATGAATCACTTAAAGGATAAAAATACATTCTTTAAAAAGTACATATGGTTTTCAGATGACAGAAATGTCCAGGAAAAAGATTTAATGGTACAAGTGAAACAGCACCAGCTGCATCAGAGCCCTGTAGCTAGAAAGAAACGTTTGGATCGGCATAATTTATAAAGGAAAAAATTACATGAACATTTGATGGGCTTTCTGGTGCTATAAACAAGGATATAGAGCAATACTGAAATATATGTGCATTGATTTGCCCTAGAATGCTATAATGTGGGTAGAAAGGGATTCTGAAATGAACATTATTACAATTACAGAATATTTGTTTGACATGATGTACACTGTACTTTGTGCCAGTTTTTTTATTGCTACTAAAATCAACTATTGTTTCTAGACAATGGCTTTCTGAAGGTGAAGCATTAACTGCCATTGAGGGGCTTATTTCTTAGGGCTCGTTTCTACAGACATAATGTCCCCAAGCAGAATCAAGGTATGGTTTAGGATTCAAATATTTCATCTTCTTAAAATGGACATATATTACCAACCAAGGTGGTAAACTGCCACAATTTGAGAGACTTCTACACGAGATGGAGAGCTCTCGAGAGCTCTATGGCCCTGTTGCACAAGGAGACCCATGGAAAAGCATATATTAGAATAGCCAGATACAAAATGAAACATCCACAAGCAAAGGCTGGACATACTCTTGCATGAGCAGATGCAACATTTGAGAAAAAAAGAAAAATATTTAAGATTTCTGAAAGATCTATGTCCCTAGTGCCTAAGAGACCTAATGCAACTGTTGGACATACGAAGGTGAAACACTGAGAAGCTAAGGGTACCTACATTCCATTTCTGCAGCATATGGCACTGCTGAAGACATTGCTGGAAAACTGTTTTCTGTTAAGCTGTAAGCACTGCAGAAAGGATGCTAGAAAAGTAGAAGAGGTTTACAAGATAGGTACAAGGATTTTTTGAATAATATTTTTTTAATATTATGAATATAATGAATATGAATGAAAAAAATTTTGAACTGGGTAATTTGCTTACCAGTTCCATTCCCTCATCCAACAAGATGCAATTGCTAGAAATTAAAGTCAAGCAAATCCAAGTTAGAAACAGAAGTGATTATCAATTGGCATAACTTCTCTCGAGCAACAGGATCATTCATCTGATGTATGAAAACTTGGAATAGCATTATTTACCCCACCAGCTACCTCAATACCTAAAGTACCTAATTTAGGAGTTTTATAGTAAGCACGGAGGAATAATCATCTTCAAGGGACAACTGAAATTTTAGAAAGCCTGAATCACTGAAGTTCTTTCTTGATGCATCATAAATTCCTAAATTGGGAACCTTAAATGCTTAAAATTCAGTGAGATAAATCAAGGTTTCACTCTCCTAAGTTAACTTGCACAACTAACTGAATACAGTAAAGAGGAAATTAAATGAAAACAAGGGGGGAAATCGGGAAGCAAATGGGTATGAAGGGAAACCAGACAGAAAGAAAGAAGAAATACATTTTAAAAACTAGAGAGACAACACCACCTCACCAAAAAACTTGTCTCAGGGAAAATGATACTGGTGATTGGTCTTGAGTCAGTGGACCCAGGAATGGAAAGCTATTCAATGGATACAATAATAGCTATTTAGGGAAATAAGTAACCTGAAATGCATCATGTAATAAAAAGCAGCAGATATGATTACTCTTCTGCAGATGTGTGAAAACCAATTTTTGCTATCTTTGCACTAAAAATAACTGGTAATATGCCAATTGATTTCAATGGAAGTGAGTAATAATGGAGTAAATGACTGCTCATTTTAAATAAGCATGTCAAAATAAGGTCTCCAACAAGTCAAAGGATCGGATAAATGATAGAAGACAGGGTCTGCGTCAGCAAATACAGCCTGGGGATTGGGTAAGAAAAAAAGACATCTTAAAGAAAATTAAATGCAAGTGAAGAAAATGTAGTCTTGCAGAACTGTCACTGATGCTGAACTTCTACACAATAACAAAGTTGATGTTATTTTTGCCCCATAAATGTAGAAGCAAAATGGAAGTAGGATCTATTTAGAGGGCATTCACCAATGTTCTGCGCATCAGTCTCTTTAGCAAAAATTTGAAAACCTAAAGCTAGCAATTCCTCCAGCATTGATATTCTGTCACTAGAGAGGTGTTCTGTCAAAAACAAAATTTTAACTCAGTTCTCACTAAGTATAGCAGGGAGAGGGAATTAAGTAGAGAAACAAACCTAATGGACGTGACAACAAATTCAGATATCAGAAATCTAAAAGAAATATCAAGAAACACACATACTGCATTGCATTGGCAGAAGAAAAAAAGTAGACAGAAGGGAGATTGCATGCTTACAGTGCTAGAAGATATACAAACTCTTCCAAGAGAGATAAAGCATGTTGTAAACGCCTGGCCATTTCAATTATGTAAAACTTTGAAAATAAAGAGCTTTCAGAAGGTTTTTATCTAGATGTGATGATAAAGGTGAATAACAACGATAAGTGACAGACTTGTGTGTTTCATCAATATTTTATCTCCAGTTTTAAAGACAGGCTCATCTGACCTGAAAAGTAATTAAGGGTTTCTGCACTACTAAGTATCTACATATTTGCACAACTGTAAGGAGGATGCCACGTATTTAAATTCAAATACAAAATTGATAAAACCAGCTGGCATATAATCAATATTTCTATCAGTGTAGTTACCTTAGTAGAATTTGCTAAGTGTGGGGGGCTGACCCTGGCTGAATGCCAGGTACCCACCAAAGCCATTCTATCACTCCCCTCCTCAACCAGACAAGGGAGAGAAAATATAATGAAAGGCTTGTGAGTCAAGATAAAGACAGGGAGAGATCATTCACCAATTACCATCACGTGCAAAACAGACTCAACTTGGGGAAATTAGTTTAATTCATTACCAATCAAATCAGAGTAGAATAATGAGAAACAAAACCATATTTTAAAAACACCTTCCCCTCACCCACTTTTCTTCTTGGATTAACTTTACTCTTAGTTTTCTTTTTCTCCTCCAGCCACCCACCCACCCCCACTGCCCCCAGTAGCACAGGGGGATGGGGAATGGGGGTTGCAGTCAGTTCAACACATTCTGCCCTTGCTCCAGAGTGGGGTCCCTCCCACAGGAGACAGTCCTCCGTGAACTTCTCTAATGTTCTTCATGAACTGCTCCAGCCTGGGCCGCCCGTGGGGTCACAAGCCCTGCCAGGAAACCTGCTCCAGCCTGGGCTACTCTTTCCACAAGTACACAGGTCCTGCCAGGACCCTGCTCCAGCATGGGCTTCCCATGGGCTCACAGCCTCCTTCAGGCACCCACCTGCTCCAGCGTGGGGTCCTCCACGGGCTGCAGGTGGGGATCTGCTCCCCTGCCATTCTCCATGGGCTGCAGGCCACAGCCTGCCTCACCAGGGGCTGCACCACGGGCTGGGGGGGGATCTCTGCTCCAGCACCTGGACACCTTCCTGCCTCCTTCTGCACTGACCTGGGGGGCTGCAGAGTTGTTGCTCTCACATATTCTCACTCCTCTTCAAAGGTGCAATTACAGTTTTGTCCCCCCTTAAAAACGTTGTCCCAGAGGCACTACCACTGTCTCTGATGGGTTCAGCCTTGGCCAGTGGCAGGTCCATCTTGGAGCCAGCTGGCATTTGCTCCATCAGACACAGGGGAAGCTTCTAGCAGCTTCTCACAGAAGACTGTAGTCCCTTGCTACCAAAACCTTGCTACACAAACCCCGTACACTAAGAACTGGATGCTACATACCATCTCCAAAAAGTTGCACTTGAGAGACATTGTACAGATGTAGCTGATAACACACTTTAGAGTGTATTATATCCATGTACACTACTGAAAAATATTCAGTGGTAGCCTGGACTACCTATTTGGCTGACTTTTTCTCCCATTTGTTCTCACAGCAGTTTTATGGGCTGTTACAAGACCTGATTCTCCACCTTATATCAAGTAAGAAATAATTAAGCTTGCATAACCATAGAGACAAATTCTGGAATGTCCTGACAAACCTACACAATTTCATGCACAGTTCTTACAGTGTGCTCACTTGTGATGCACAGCTGCAGGTTCAGGGAACTACCTCTACAGTCATGAGAGAATGTTTGATCATACAGTGCAGCTCCCTTGCTGCTACCTATATTGACCTGCAAACAACTGGGATGCAACTCTGAATTTGGGGAAATCTGCACACTCTCAATCTGTGTTTGTCCTGGTTTCTCATACTGCAGTCAGAGTACCAATGAATGCAGGAAAAGCCTGCACAGATTTCAGAAAGAGCCCTTATACTGTCTAAATACTGCAGAGTTAATACCTGTATTCTGTCTGGGCACATTGTCATTAGTCCATCAAAAAAATACGCAATAAATATAAATATTTTAGTAAATATCAACCACTCACTTCTGGCAAAGTTAGAGCAATAGTAGTACCAAGGTGTCATGTGTGAAGAGTGCTAAGTGCTTCAACAAAGGCTAGGTTTCCACAGACCCAGTCCTGAATTAACTTCCCAGACAAGTACACTTGCAACCCTGGAAGACGGTGTCCCTAAGCCTTAAAACTCTACAAGTGATTTGAGGTCAAAGAAGACCCTGCCTCGGTGCACTTGAACTCACACAGGGGATCAGAGGTAAAATTTCTACATGCAAGGAAGCAAGGACTAGTTTCCCTTAAACTGCCTATAACTAAGCCTATGAATGTTTCTCCATGTTAGTTATCAGCTGTTAATTTACTATTTTTTCATTCATCTTCTGTGAATGAGTTACAAGGCAGAAGCGATGGGATGGGATTTATCCATGGGAGCTGCAGACTTTCCCCATCCTCCCTGCAGGCTCCTCTAGTGAGGCTCACCACAAGTCATGCCTCAGAGCCCAGGGCTGTGCATTGAAAACTGACAGAAAACCCTAATTCTTCTCAATTTAGAAACTAACCAAGGGCCATCTTGTACAGTATTGATTTCACACTCAAAATGGGCACCCTGTGTCCTTGAGGCTTAGTTCAAAAATTCAGGTGGAGAAAGGAGTGAGGAGCAGAAGCCATGCTGGCACTGGCAGGATAGAGGAAGCATGTCCATGAGCCTGCTTTCCCCCAGGCTCAGTCACTCATCTTCAGTGAGCAACTTGGTCTGCTTTCCCTAGGCAGCTGGGGAGTAAAGCAAAGACATTCCGGTCAAAATGAATTGTGGAAGGGTTTATACTTTCTCTATTAAAAAGGGGGTTAATCACCCCCTTAAAAATTACTCTGTCCATCTCAAAAATGGAAAAATTGTTTTGAGGAGAAAAAGTACAGTTAACAAAGGACAGAGAAATTACATCAATCATAGCTGTGACTGAATGAGAAGCAATGGCCAATACAAGGTGATGTTCAGCAGCCTGGTAAAGGAAACTCCCAGTTAGTTTGTGCTTGCAGTTAAATAATTTGAATTAGGTTTAATCTTAAAGATGATTAAATAATAAGTAAGCCAGTAAATCATAGTGCAAATATTTCATTATTTTGTAGAGTGTTTTAGCATATACCTCTGAGCACGTGAATTCAGATTTGGACTATATATACCCACACAGACAATACAAATGAGCATATTGACATATGCATAGAATGCTTCCCAGTCAGATGGACCCACTAGACTTCATTAATTTAAGAAGACCTTGCTGAAATTATGCCATGTTCAGCAGATTAGAAAGAAAAAATTAAATATTCATATTTGTTTAATTGCTTGATCGTAGGGTGTCAGTTAGTTTGCTGGTAGATTTTCAGTCATAACAATTAACCTTCCAGGTAACTTTTCCTTTATTTGTTTTAGAAGTTAGTAATTTGGGGCTGGAAAATAATTTCATGCTTCAGATATAACAATATATTGAGGCTTCTTATCCTCTCCTTGCACAGGGAAACGAGCTGTTATTATCAGACACGGTGCACCCACTATGCACTCAAAGTCTACTCCTGCTAAATTATAAGAAGAATTTTCCTGGTGCCACTAGGTTTTGATTTTAACACCCATAATTTATTCATTCTTGGTTAAGATGACTGATAATGTTAGAATGAATGGAAATGTCTCAAAAGAAATTATTTTTTTTGAACTGTAGCATAAGTTTATCCTGATTTACCATGTCTTTAATATGATAACACTGGCAACCCTTATGAAAAGCAAAACCATAGCCTTTGCCTGCCTGCTCATAATGGTTTGCTACTCCAAAATCATTAACAGTATTTTAGCTTCTGGAACAACAAACTTGGAAGTCAGACTGGATGTATATTCCATTTATAGTAATTATAATAGAAATATTAAATATAATAGAAATAATATTAATAGAGTATTTTTATGGAGAAAAGGGAAACAGACATTTCTACAAGGTAATAAAACCATTCTTCTTTGAGTACATAGTCCTTTTGCCACTGATTCTGTCTCCATCATGTTTCTTCCAAAGTTTCAAATATCATTTCCTTTTCAAACTGTCAAAAAAAAAATAGGCATAAAAAGAAACAGGTGTCAACAATGCACAATCCACCTGTTAGCTGACATCTTTGGCATTGCATCATTGTATTATTTGCTGTGAAAAAAGGTTCTTTGGGCAATGTCACATTCCCTGATTTAAAATTGAGAAAGAAAAAACCCAGAACTTGTAATTTGTTCCTGTTTTTTTGTTTTGGTGGGGTTTTTTTTTGGTTGTTGTTGTTGTTGTTGCTGTTGTTTGTTTTGTTTAGGTGGGGGTTTTTTTGTGTGTGTGTACTATATACTATATATATAAATATATGTAAATTGCAGCATGAATGGGAAAGCGCAAGAGATCTCCCCCCCCCCCCCCCGTTAAAAGAACATTTTATGAAGCAAGGGTCTGTGGAGTAAAGGGATTGTAGTAAGCATAGGGGAGTGTGGTACAATGTATTGGAACAAGTGTAGCTGGCAGATTGGTGGAAGCACAAACAAACAAACAGTTGGTTATGCTGACATTCTTTCTCTAATGTGACTGTTTTGTCTGTCTGTTTATATTTGGCTGTGTAATGCTCAGATCACAGCAATGACAGATCAGGAATATGTATCCTCTGTAACCATGAGCAAAAGCCTTAATGTCATGTTAATTTAGTCATGTATTTAACATACTGGTTTGCACTACATTTCTAAAAAAGGGCTCCCAAAAGCTACAATTGCAGTCTACTAGTTCAGTACATGAAAAGCAAGTGCCTGCATTTTTCCTGGTTTACTGACACATCACAGGTGATATGCCAGGGTGATGGGACATTGCCAGTTTTGCCCTCACTAAAATTATGCATGTAAAATACCAGTCAGGTGTCTAATATATTGGATCTGTGATCATCAACCATAAACCTAGAATTCAAACCACTGCCAGCAGTGAGAAAAATAAGTCACTGTCACGACTGCAGATCTTGTAACCTCTGTGTGCTCTTGTATACCACAGAAATCTGTTAGAAAAACTTGATGTTATTGATTCTTTCTCTCCTTCCTGCTTTTTTTTAGAACATCAGCAAGGATTATGTAACAGAAGAGAATCTTCTATGGAACAGTTTTGAGATCATTCCTGCATTAAAAAAAAGGGGATAGCTATACTGCCAGTTCCATACATTGTGAATTTATTGTAGTAAGGTGTATTTAGTTTACAGAATTTTGTATAAATTTCCCTGAGTAAAACAAGTAATTCTGGATTTTGTAGAGGCTGATATATCTTACTTTGAAGGGAAGCAAGCTATAATGAAAGATCTAATTCATCTTACTCTCCATACTGCCACAGATCTGGAGACAAACCTAACAGCAGCAGTGAGTATGGGCTTTAAGAAACCAATTATACTAGTGAAGACACGATGGGCTCAGTACCTGCAGTGCTGCTTCACTAAAAAAAACAGAATCAAAAGTCAAGGAACCAAGGAAGATTCTATTATATTGGATGCACTAAATCTTTGAAGTCTCACTTTATCTGTAAGAAAGCTGTAAGACAAAATATCAGTTGTTCTACCTGACCCTTTCATTAGGGGTTTTGGGGAAGCTGTCCTTGGACTGCCAGCTCAAAGCTTTTCTTCTCTTAACTTTGAGAGGTCTTAACCAGTGCTTCTCATGGAGCCTTTCTCCCTGAACCACTTTTAATAATTTTTAAACTTAAACTTTGAAATGTCTCTGCTAGTTTTTGAACTTATAGCTTGATTTTGTTCCCATTTCCTACCTACATTCAGGCTGGATGATGAAATATTTACTTCCAACTTTAGGATATCCAACTGAACCAAGGTTCTTTACCTGAAATACAAACCTGTGTAGTTCAGAACATGCATTCCCTTCAACCCAGCAGAACACTGGCTCTACCTTCTCACCTTTCTCTCCTAATATTATGGGCCTGACTCTGGACATTTTTTTGGGATGACAATTCAGTTCTGCCTTCATTACTGAGAAGTCTTGACCTGCTTCTGAAGAGTGTTCTGTAAGGTAAAGTCAAAAGGCCTTATAAAACCTTTGACCTAACCAATATGAGCTGTGGGCTTAGGCCTAGATCCAGACATGTTCTGAACTTTACTGAATTTAGCACAAAGCTACAGATTAAAAGTGTAATAAAACTCTGAAGTATTTTTCAGCTTCTTCTCTTATGATTGCAATTGTCAGCTGCCCCAGTAAATAGTCAAAGCTATGCAAGACATAGTATGGGCCAGATTTTCTAAGCCATTGAGATCACATTGGGGTATTTATGCTGTATAAAGTGAATTTGCAGAGCACTATGATGCATAGATTTAAAATTCAGAAAGATGCTGTAGTTTGAGTTCTGTGCAGTTGTGAACAAGCTACCACATTAAATAAACCAGTGGCCTAATCAAGCCTGGGAGCTCTTGTATCGATTTTTGTTATATCAAGAAATCTAGCAAAAAAACCCCTACCAACCCTCTCTTCACCTCTGCAGATCTTGTAAATGTATATTCACTATTCCCTTAAATCCGTATCTGGAAGAGAATTAATAGCTAGGATACCACTAAACTGATGCTGTACAATATTGCAGGCTGTAGAGGTTTTGGAGATAAAAAAATACAAGCTCCTTGTTAGCTTTAGAAAAAAAGTTGTGAACCTTTACCACTATCACAGAAGCCATTAACCTAGCCATTTTAAAAGTATGTGTACTTTTTTTCCTCTCAACCATGCCAAGTAACACAAGTTATATCACTAGCTTTAGTGAGCATACAACACCTTCTGTGCTCCCAGTAATGACTGTGGTAGAAAGTCACACCTCAGGGTGTAAATTAATCACCTGCATTTAGACACTGAAAGAGAATCAATAAAAAACCTGTAGTACTCGTTGCTTTAACAAATTTCTTTCTAAATGCGCTTCAGCTCATTTTGGCTCATTATAACGAAAGTTTTCACTTAAAACTTGCAGCCTCTTTTTAACCCGAACCTTGCCAGGGCCCTGAGCATGTTCCCCTCCCAGGGGCGCAGCTGGAGGGCGAACGCAGAGGCTAGCGGTGGCCCAGGGCCAGCTCCCTGGCTGAGGGGGAGCAGGGGGCTTGCCATAGCTCCTCAGCACTGACTCTGACCCCAGACCCCCTGCCTGGGCTTTCTGGCTCGGCCTCAGAGCCATCCCATCACTGCGGACTGCTGGGCTGTCACAAGGCTGTGCCTAACCCCGGTCACTCTCTCTAGCCCTGATCTGACCTTGGCATGCCACTCAGCTTCCTGGCTCCTTCTTGCTGAGATCAGGGCTCCTGACAGCCATATTGCCTCTCCAGGCTCCCTTTCACCTTAGCTGATAGAGCAGCCAGCCCTCGTAGCACCCTGATGGTGCTGGCTGCCTCTTCTGCTCTGAAGAGGGTGACAGTGCTATAGAAAGTCTCCATGTAAGCTTATGGAAGCCAGAATCCACGTCATAAAAATGGCAAGACTTCTTAAACGAGTGAAGTGTATGAAAGAGCTGTAGAGGGAAGGGGATTAGTTTCCAGTAGGCTGGTTTGGTTCCATCTGAATAAACACCTTTGGTTCACAACATACTGTGAAGTGCAACAGTTGCGCAGCATGTACCAGTGTTATGTAAGGTGATAAAATAATAGAAATTATAAGGTTAATTACTAATTCATGTGTCAACTGTTCTTGAAGTCAGGAGGAGTTCAGCCAGCAATGTATCTGTAACTGCCTCGGCTTTGTTCTCTTTTTCCTGGGAACCCACAGGAAAGGGCAGTGAACTGCCAGCACTAAAATGGAGCCTTTTTTGTTTTGTTTTTGAAACATTATTCTTCCTTTCAGTCAGTAGTATTCAAATGGATTAGAGGCACAATCCTTGCAATACCTTTATGATCTGCTGAAGTATTACAGTTCCCATGGTAAAGGTGAAGCAGTGAAACACAGAAATCTAACACAAGCTCCAGAGACCCTTGGGTTTATTGGCGGTGTTATGAAATTTAGCCTAGTCCTGGAAACTGTCTCAATCTCCCTCTGAGGGAGTCCATCTCTCTACAGTGATTAAAATTCCTGGTGCTTTGTTCTGAAGGGCCTGAATTCCAGGTCACCACAGTGGACCAGTGTGCTGTTACAGAAACAGATAACACAATTTGTGTGGGGTTCTCCCACCTGAGGAACCCGGGGAATCCCACTTTTCCCTGGACAATCAGTATGGCAGGGAGCTGCATGGGCAGGCAGTTCCCAGGGGCTGGGGCCTGGCAGGCAGGACCTGTCCCAGCCCCAGCCAGGAGCAGCCTAAGGTGGTCCCAGGGAAGGCCCAGCACCAGGCGTCGAGCACCCCACTGAGGATGGGGAAAGGGTGGGCTGGGAGGTGGGCCTGCAGGTGGGCCCGCCACAGTGGGGCCCCTGGCCAGGCTGGGCAGGGCTGTGGCGGGTGAAGATCAGCCCTGCTGTGGGATCGCTGGGGCAGGGGCTGCAGGTCGGCAGGGCTGTGGTGGGGTCCTGGCCTCTGGGCTGGGTGGGAGACACCCAGGGAGGCTCGGCAGGGACAGTAAGGTCCATTGGTGCCTTTAGGGCCCTGACATACTGATTGATTAATATATGTTGATCCTTTAAAATACAATTCATTTTCCCTTGACTTGTATGGAATTGACTTGAAGGAATTAAATAGTTTTAAATTGAAGTGTAATAGATCTTTTCTTATCTGAAATCATGATTATTCTTTTTCTATCCAATGTGGGCACAATAAAGATTTTTAGTAGGTATTGTTTTGAAGGCCTTTTTTAGCACAGGCAATTTTTTTTCCTCTTTGGAATATTTCAGTTTATATTTCTGGAAGGCATTCTAAAAAGCCCTCAATTTAAATACTAACACTTTAAAACACCTTAATTTTTCTGGAACAATTCCCACACGTTTTTTAACTTCAGGTAATGAAAAAACTGTTCCATGGGATAGTAGTTAATAATCCTTTCAGCACATAGAAGCCCACCGCACAGGATACTGCATTGGTGGAGCTAGGGAAGCAGTGAATGGTTCATCTCATCCTGACGTTATACATTACATATTAGCTTGTAATCCAGTACTTATAGAAAAGTGTTTTATATACGAGCTAAGTTGAAATGTCCGGATCATGTCTTTGCTCCTACAGTTGCTTTCTGGAATTTAAACCACACCACCAAGAAATACAGCTTTCTGGGGTCATCTCACACAACTAAATGGAAAAAGGATGAAAAGACAGACATAGTGAATGACAATAGTGAAGCAACCCATCATGTGCCCAGTGCAGGGAGTGAACCTGGGCTTCATAGCATGAATTTTTCCCACCTTTTTACTTGACTACGTGATAGCGCACTGGTCCATTGTGGTGACCTGGAATTCAGGTCCTTCTGAGCAAAGCACCAGGAATTTTGATTACTGTAGAGAGATGGACTCCTTCAGAGAGAGAATGAGACAGATTCCAAGCTAGGTTCCTGTATAACTACTGCCAGCTCAAAAAGCTTCATATTATGAAGGACCAACTGAGTGCTTCAAAGCCTTAACCATTCACATTCCAAGTCAGGCTTTTAGGTTGCCAACAGAATATGCTAGGAATACTACATGATAACCATCTGTAAATTAGTCACAGCAAGCCCTAAAAAAAGGGGGTGTGAATCAGATGTATCCTAAGGAACTAGACACCTTCTACCCCTTGAATTTCCTAGTGAGGAACCAGGGATTTTATTTCTTCCATTTGTGGTTGAAAGTCAACATTTCAAGTACTGCACAGGGCTTTATTAACTGGGGAGCGCCAAGCCCAGAGGTTTTACTTCCTTGAAAAAATGCCTTTAAAACAGGTACAGAAAAGTAAATCATTGTGTCACCTGCTACAGATTTCTGTTTGAAACTTGGAAATTTTTAAAATACCTAGTGGAAAGAATCAACAGCAAGAAAAGTCAATCGTGTTTGATCTTCTAGCTGCTAAGTCCAAAAGCTGCAGGTATCTAGCAGTCAATTCAGTGCTTGTAAAGTCTTAGAAGGGAGCAAAAGGGAATCTGTCCCTCTCATAAATATGAACAGGAAAAGCAATTTACCTTCACACTCAAAAGATATTGGTTTGGTAGAGGTTTTTTTTCTTTCTTAAGCCTTGTATGAAATAAGATCTTTTCCTAGGGTTATTTTAAAATATGATCTGCTTGAAGGCAATGTGCTCAGTCCCTGGGTGGGAAATATCTTTCATTTAAGTCAACAGCAATCTGTACTGCTGATTAAAAAACAAGTGCCGATGGGCTTCACAGGGAGTCTCATCGATCTTGCCTTAGCTATGAAGTTGATAGAGAAAATGGTGGTGGGAGGAGCGCAAGGATGGTAGACAGTGTTCCATGAAACACTGAACAACAGCAACAACAGCAGATCATGAATTATCTATACTTAAAAGTTCTATCAGTGTGGAAAACTGGCTCTGAAAAGATAATTTCAAACTGTTTGATGACTGCGTATCCAGGGAATTCAAATGAACTTTGTCACCACTGCCAGTTTCATAAAAGAATGAAGTCTCCAGAAAGGCACAGATGGTATTTCTGAATGAACAGATGATTATGCCAAAAGAATATTATGCTTGGAAACATATTTTATTGATATATGAGTAAAGCTCTTAGAAGGACAGCTATGGGAAAGAGGACCTAGCTCTATATGTAACACCTGAATACAATAAGAAAATTAGGCAATGGGTAAAGGTTATTTAGTGCATTCCTCAGTCATACTTACTGGGAATTAATTGGAAAACTATCCAAATGTCCTAAAGATTAAAATGGTACTATAAATAATGAGAACCGCAAGAAGATGTGTGAACAACAACAATTAGATAGTAATCTGTATTTTCCAAAAGTGAAAAGAGATTATGCACTAGCTATTGGATTTCCAGACAGCACCAGTATGGAGAACTTAGAAGAGGGGACAAATTCCACGTTGATTCTGAGTATAGGTTCATTTCAGTGAAGCAAAAAAAAGTTATGCTCATTGATGTTTGTGGATTACAAGCCCAAACATATGCCCCTTGTTGTGCTATAAATTAATGGGGTTACAGTGATTACATGCATGGACTTGGTTAGTAGAGTTATCTCGGATTACAGCTGTGTCATCCACAGCCACAGTGGGTTCACTGACTTCAGTGAAAATGCTGTGACTGTAAACCAAGGATCTGATGTGACAAAAGGCTAGAAAAGGAATGTATGATCTTTGCATTACTGGGTTTAAAACTTCATACTTGATATGACTATTTCTAAGTGAAGGCTGGAAACAACAGGTTTGGATTCTGCACTGGTTTTAAATCCAGAGTAGCTTGCTTGAGGTCCATCAGCTTTTTCTGGCAACTTTAAGATAGTTTATGTAAGGGAAGAAATGTATCACATGAGATTTTTCTCAGGGGTGAAAGGTATGCTGTAGTATATCTTGCAGGGCAACATCATAGGTGTCAGCCTCAGCTTTTCCCATACATTTTCTTGGGCATAGAGGGAAAGCCTTGGAGGCAGATGACCCTGGTGAAATAGTACAATCTCTGTAGTTTGAAGAAACTGCATTAATCACCAACATGACAGAAAAAAGAATACATACCCCTCAGACAATATTTATCTTGATGCCCGTGATGAAAATATGTGAGGGGTTACCTAAACTATTTAAAAAGTATTTGTGTTCAGTTACAAAATTATTTATGATATTAGGAATAACCAAGGGATTTGGCGCAGGGCAGGGGGGGACAGCAGAGATTAAACACACTTTTACAGGCTTCTTATCCAATGTGAGACAAATGCAAATTTTAGTGAGAGAAAAATTAGAAGGAAAAGAAGAGATTACAGGAATCCCTTCCTCCCACATGCTCTCCTGCTGCTGTAACTGACTTTTTTATGTTATCAAATGGAATACATGGGTCAGATTCCAACTCCATTTTTGCATTGGCGTAGGTTGATTTCAATGCCAATAAAGTCATATTAGTGCAAAGCAGTGAGACATCACCCACAAACCCATTTGTATGTGTGAGATGAATACATTAGCTTCTCAGCAGATGTCTGTGAATTCTTCCAGACAGAGCATGTCTCCAGCTTTCAAGAAATGTTTGTCAAAAGGAACATTGAATTGTCTTCAGCTCTGCAGCAACCACTCCAGGGGAGCAAGTGCTGAATGTTTTAAAGATAAGAGGCAATCATACTGCAGGCCATTGTCAGCTCCAAATACAGTGCCCATTGGCCTATGCATCACATCCTTTAGGACTTCATCGACACCTATGGTTGCTTTGTGTTGCCAGAGATATATCTTTTTAGGTATTCCTTTAGAAAATATCCTTCTTTTAGTCAGAGGGGGAAAGAGGGTGTGTAAATTACATTTTGAATATCCAGAGTTATTCACTAGCTCCATTTCCTGTGTTACTTCTGTCATTCCACCATTTTGAAGGAAGAAGTGGCTGGCGGAATTTCAGAAACAGGAGATCTTCATTAAGTAAGCAAGGAAAATATTTCCTAGCTTTCTAAATAGAACTTTTTAATGAATCACAGAAATTTTTTTGGTAATTAGAGTTTAGCTAAAGAGATTCTGTAAAATATTGGTGAAATCATAGGATTATCATTTGTGGTTTTAAAACACCTTCTACTGAACAATGTCAACACAGTGTGCAGACCTAAACTTAAATGACCTCCTAGGAGTCTACTGATGTAGACAAATTTAGTCTACATTTCTCCTGCTCATGTAGGATGAAGGCACACAGCACATGGGGAGGCAAGTCCTGAAACTCAGAGAATTAATAGTGGTATTCTTAATGTGGATTTTCATGGAGTCAGCACAGGATATTCTAAGTGGCTGATATAATACCATATTTTAATTTTTAGAGATCCCATAGTGGTGTCCCACAGGCAGGCTCAATACCTGCTGCGCAGCACCAATTCATACACCGAGGCAAGGTATTCCTTATTTCTTTATTCTAGTTTGCACAAATAGGGAACTAGGTGGTAACCCACAAATGCCTAGCTCCCCAGCTGTAAAAACTTTACACTATTTATACATTTCAGCACACAAAGAAATCACCCCTCCTTGGTTACACGTTACCCAACACCTTCATTACAAAGTACTACGTTTCCCATTTGTCAAATAATTCTCTCATTTCCCATGTTAATTAGTTTGCATGCTCAGTCTTAGCTTCTTTGGGGTCTGGGAGATGTCTTGAGTCAGTGGTCACGATCTCCCCCCACTGGAATTACCTTTCACCTAGTTTTGCTGAGCTCAGTGCCTGTGCTGAGCTTCCTATCAACCCATCCATCCTGTGGAGGTGCTGCCTTTGTGAAGTTCCTTTTCTGAACAAAAGGATTTGCTGGTACCTAACTAAGTGCCTAGCAGGACATACAAAGTAACCTGAATTAACCCTTAACAACTCATTCACTCCAGCTGTCTCAAAGTCAAACCGCCAACAACACATTCAATTCCATCAACCACCCAATATCAATGGTAGGCACAGTATGTAGGAAATGTATAATGAGGCATTAGAAAAGTTGAAGCATGAAAATATCTGCAGGGCATTGGTTATGTTTATTCACTGCCATTTAGGCAA
Source organism: Falco peregrinus (assembly GCF_023634155.1). Lineage (NCBI taxonomy): Eukaryota > Metazoa > Chordata > Aves > Falconiformes > Falconidae > Falco > Falco peregrinus. The sequence continues at coordinate 26,808,355 of NC_073723.1, read as the reverse complement.
CAGGAAACAGCTGCTATAGTACAAAGTGAAATCTCAGAATCTTTTAATCAATTTAATATACATATAGGAGGGGTATGCAAAGTCTGGAACAGACAGAACCAGTGACTTCCTCCCCTAATCGCTAGCAATCCCACCTACAGCACTCTGTCACAAACACCTTTCATTTGTTATTTGGTGAATACAACAGACATCATGCCATGATGTACTATGAATGTTAAATAATGCAAGTAACAGTTGAAGTTTATTTTACTGTGTATCAGTGTGCAATTAACTTGGCAAAGATTAGACAAAAATAATCAAATAGTGGCATTATGAGATAAGGCTGTGCATTGTTTTACTAAATGAAAATGTCAGGACAGTTGGCATTTAGAGAATGATGGACTTCCCAGCCCTTCCCAGTCTCTTTTTTCCCTCTGTGCCAGCACAAGTCCACGGTGTCAGCTGATTTTGGTGAGAATAATAGAGTTAGTGATGATTTATTTGTGAATAAATAAATGGAAAATCAGATTTTTTTTTGCAATATCAAATAATAGTACCAATTTCCTTCGTAGGTATATCTCACTGTATACAAAATTTTATATAGATAATTAAAGTATACTTTTCTGATTTTTTAAAAACAAATTGAATTTTATTGACAGAAAATGTCCATCAAGATTTGGATATAATGGTTCCAAAACCTAAAGTATGCACCAAGATTTCTGTAGCTCCCATGGAAAGTAATATGATCAGATGTTCAAATAACCACCAAAGGAAGCCAATATCATAAGTAATTGAAGAATTCTGCTAGTGCTAAGGACTAATACAGAAACAACAAGAAGCAAAAGAAACATTATTCAAGCTGGGCAAAAGGACAAAGCTCTTTTCCACACAGAGTTTTATAAGTACAACTGTTTCATGCAGAAAAGCTTTTATTAAGTATACTTTTATCTATTTCAGTAGACAAATATACAGAATCTAACACCAGATATTTTCTATATAAGAGAAAAAAAAACCCTACTCATTCATTTTCTGACCATTCCTTTCTCTCCCATGGTATAGAGGAAACAGAAAACAAAACTTCTTCGGTTTATACCAACTTATCAGAGAAACTGTATGCAAAAAAGTCTGACCCTTTATTCAAAGGAGTGAAAGTTCACAGAACCACCCCATAGAAGAGAAAGACCGAACGAAAACTCTGTGTCTTCATTTAGTGATGATGAGAGGAATAACAGGTCATATCCTTTAATAAAGAACTTCTTTCTTGTCAGGAATGAAGAAGATAAAGTTTTCTTATCCTGTAGCTTTTGCTCCATAAGAGTGGAGTATCTGTGAAAATGTACCTCAACAATTGTTAGTCATACTTCAATTCTTTACCATATTTAAAAAAAAAAAAAAATAAAAGAAAAGGGGGGGGGGGGTGTGTTGAAGGCTAGAGGAGGTTGACAAGCTGTATCATCACACCAAGCACTCATTGCTCCCTGGTCCTACTAAACTCATCTGGTACCAATAGACTGCACTGCTCAGAAGACTGTCAGCAACCACCAGGAAGCCTTGTAAAATCAAGGTCTGCTTCATTTCAGAAACTCAGTAAGCCTAATGGATCTGGGTATGTTTGGCTTGAATTGGAATTGATTAGGGTAACACCTATGAGGCAAGAAAAATAGCAATTAACACATTAGTTCCTTAGGAAATAAGCACATCAGTTCAAATTAGCTGGGACCTGCTCTGATTATTACCTTTTTTTTTTCCTTTCCTATTTTCCTGTTTGTCGTCCCTTAACTGTATACCAAGAGAATGGATATTGATTTTTGAAATGCTAGTCTCCAAAACCAAACAATATTAAAAAATAATACCTGGCCAAAAGGTCTAAAGTAAAATCTTACTTTCTGATTTCTCTTGGAGAAATAGTGTATTAAAATATTGAATAAACCAAAACACCTTAAGAATTCAAATGCAGAAGATACCATTTATATATGTGGAGAGAATGAAGCTGTGACTGGCATTAGAATAAGAATGTCAGTATCTTCTCCATAAAGCAATGAAGGTAGTTGATGTATATTGTTGCAACAGTGTTCAGTTTAAATAGTGACCTAAGTATTAATTTGGGATTAGTGATCTACTACACAGTGGGTCGGGTTCATTACTTCCCACACATGCCTCCTGAACATTATCAGCAAACCCTTTAATGTATTCTAAGCACTGGATTCACTTCTGTGCAAGGAACAGATCAGTGAGAATCTTAGGTGATGCAGTGATTGTGGATTACTTTTATTTCATTGACTTCTCTTTGTGCTTGAGGAGAATTTTTTTGTTTTTACCTTGAACATTTCGTTTACACTGCATTGTGGAAATACATCAAATACAGCAGGCTATATAAAACTAATGTAAATGTATGTCCTGGTCTCAGCTGGGATGGACTTAATTACCTTCTTAGGAGCTAGCGCGGTGCTGTGTTTTGGCTTTGATGTGAGACTTTTCAGTTCCTCAGGCCTCGCCAGCAAAAAGGCTGGAGGGGCACAAGGAACTGGGAGGGGACACAGCCAGGCCAGCCAACCCCAACTAGCCAAAGTGGTACTCCATACCATGGGATGTCATGCCTGGTATATATACCTGGGGGGCTGGCCGGGGCGGGCAGGTCATTGCTCAGGGACTGGCTGGGCATCGGTCAGCGGGTGGTGAGCAGTTGCATCGTGCACCGTGTGTTTCCTTTCTTCCTTTCCCTCCGGATTTTATTCTTTCCCTTACCCTTTTTTTTTGGGGGGGGGGGGGGGGCAACAACTGTTATTGTCATCATTGTTATTGTTGTCTTTCATTTTTATTCTATTTCAATTATTAAATTGTTCTTATCTCAATGCTCAGGTTTTACATTCCCTTCCACCTCTCCTCCCCATCCCTCTGGGTGAGGGAGAGTAAGCGAGCAGCTGTGTGGTACTTAATTACCAGCTGGGGTTAAACCACAACAGTGTATGATGAAGTTGAAATTTCTGGAGTCCAGACTTATTGTAAAACAGAATTTTCATTGTGCACTGAGCTAAACACAACTTTAGAAAACATACATAGGCTATCCCACCAGACGTATTTGTGCAATTTGTTCTTAAGAGATTAAAGATCTGATGAATATTCTGCAAATATTTATGATTAACAAACACTGACCAAGCAAAGAAATGCTTAAAAATACATATGACTAACATGTAATTTTGATCTAAAATTAGGGGTTTTGATTGGGATAAAATGATTAATTAGAAAGGATCATTTGCATAACTTGTCTGCCAGGCCAGGACTTTAGGCATGACAAATAACAGAGTAAAAAAAGCACTGACACAAAACTGTTAACAGTTTGAGACTTCTGTCCTCTATGGAGGATCATGACCTGGTGATTAGGGATGAAAAATGAAAAAACCAGCAACAATTTTAGAAGCTTGGTGGAAGGAGGACAATCACCCCTTTAACATATATGGATACAAGATTTAAAGTATTCAAACACTACTGACAGAATAACGTGCTGGGAACATCAGGAAACAATTCTGGAAAGGAACAGTACAATTTAGGTCCTGACCTAAAAAGTTCTTTTTATATTTTGGCTTTGAACCAGTTGACCACGTAGAAGAGATTGTGATCTCTTCAGCAGTAGACCCTAAATATAATTACAGAAGCATAACAAAGTTAATCAGCCACAAAGCATACATCTATCTGCAGGGAGCTGCCCACAGAGTTTTAGATTGTTAAACAAAAAATTTAGTGCAACTGTGCAGAAAATCTATTACCGCTTATTTTCCTCTTTTAAAACTGTGTTTCTAAAAGAAGTTGTATCTTCAAGTATATTTTGTTCAAAGAGTTAGTTTTATTTGAAAGTACAGCCTACTAAACTGTAATGATTTTTATGTGTTCTGTACCTTACCAGATTGTGGTAATGGCCACATTACATTCTGCTTCCTATAAATGCTTCAGAGTTGACAGCTTCTTAACAAAGTGAACTGGAATCTTTTTTCTTCTCAATCACCAAGTAATTGGTTATCTATTACAAACAACGGGGTTTTATTAGTACCTATAAGTGATGTATGTAATCCCTGTACAATCTGACTTTCACTTACAAAATGAGGCATTAGCTGAAACATCTTTTCACTTGCAAGACCACTGCATTTGTTACAGAAATCCCTGTGTGGCAGTTTAACCCCAGCCCACAATTAAGCATCACACAGCCGCTCACTCACTCCCCCCCGGTGGGATGGGGGAGAGAACTGGAAGAGCAAAAGTGAGAAAACTCATTGTTGAGATAAAGACAGTTTAATAGGTAAAGCAAAAGCCAAATGTGCAAAAGGAAAGCAAAACAAGTGATTCATTTACCACTTCCCATTGGTGAGCAGGTGTTCAGCCATCTCCAGGAAGGCAGGGCTCCATCATGCATAACAGTTACTTGGGAAGACAAACACCACAACTCCAAATGTTCCCCTGACTTTGGGCTTTATCTGCTATGGCAGTGACTCAGGACAGAAAAGGTGGTGTGTTGCAGAGTTCTTGGACCAAAGCCAGCTCAGGTTGAGTCACTGTTGCACTTGCACTGCTTCTTGTAAGGCTTGTTCTCCACTGGTTTGGGTGGTTCTTGCTGTAGCATTCCTATAACACACAACTCAAATCATGGGTTACAACAGTTTAAAGGTATTTCCTTGACAGTCGCCACCCCTGGTCCCTTTGGACCAGACCGTAGGGTTTAACATTGCAATGAATTCCTCCCTGTGTCCAGGCTCCAGCTTGTATTTATGCACAAAGTGGACCATCATCTGTGAGCCACAGTCTCTCCTTTGGTATACCTGCTGTGGCATAGACTTATCCACAGTCAGAATTTTTCTGAGGTGCATCTGGTCCAATGTGGCCTTATCCATGGGCCATAGTCCCATCAGAAGTAAATCTGTGCCGACATGGCCTTACCCCTGGCTGCAGTCCCTTCAGGGGTGTACCTGCTCTGTCATGGGCTTATCCACAGGTCACAGTCCCTTCCACTTGAGTTCACACTGCATTCCTGCCTGTCCAGTACAGCAGCACAGAAACAGGAGTGATGCCCTGGCCTTATGCCAGCCCAGGCACATCACCATTGCTGTTATTAAAATGCTCCCAGGCAAAGCACAGTAAGATGATAAGCAGTGCAGCAGGAGGGCAAGCAGCAAAAGCAAAATGCAGCCACTAACAAGCACTAGACTAACATACAGCAAGGCAAGCAAGCCCTATGGCAACCACAGAAACCTGCCAATTACTAGCGAAACAGCAGTAACAACTGTAAATTTAATCTAACACATTCCAATTGAATCTGTCATTATCGCGAACCCTTTGAGCCCCACACTGGGAGCCACAAAGGACTGTCATGGTTTAACCCCAGCCAGCAACTAAGCACCACACAGCTTCTCGCCTGCTCATTCCCCACTAGTGGGATAGGAGGAAGAACTGGAAGAGTAAAAGTGAGAAAACTTGTGGGCTGAGATAAAGACAGTTTAATAGGTACAGCAGGGCAGGCAGGTGTTCAGCCATCTCCAGGAGAGTAGGGCTCCACCACATGGAATGATTACTTGCAAAGACAAACACCATCACTCTGAACATCCCCCCCTTCCTTCTTCTTCCCCCAGCTCCACATCCTGAGCATGACATCATATGGTATGAGATATCCCTTTGGTCAGTTGGGGTCAGCTGTCCGGGCTGTGTCCCCTCCCAGCTCCTTGTGCCCCCAGCCCACTCGCTGGTGGGGTGGGGTGAGGAGCAGAAAAGCCCTTGGCTCTGGGTAAGCCCTGCTCAGCAGCAACGAAACCATCCCTGTGTTATCAGCGCTGTTCCCAGCACAAATCCAAAACAGCCCATACACACTGCTGTGAAGAAAATTAACTCTATCCCAGCCAAAACCAGCACACCCTGAGAGACAACAAAACCCACAGGGCTGTTATTTGCAGTGCTACTTTTCAGAGTAGAGCAGCATCTTCAAAGATCTGTTTCCCAACAAGTCAAAGGAAGGAGCAGCCGTGTAACTGTCACTTGCTTTCCCCTTCAGATGTGTCTGTGTTTGGAATTGTCAACTAATGATGAAATAATTTTACTGTGAGGTCACCCCACTGCAGTATTTCTTCTTTATGCATTATATAAAGGTCTCCACAGATGTGTCCAAAACATTTCGATGTTGAGACTGACAAAATCATTTTGCATGGTATTTCGTCTGCCTGCAGCAGCTCTATTGAATGCAAAAACAGAAAAGGCTTTTCTATGAGCAAGTCAGGAATGCCTGGCAACTGTCCACAGGTGCAATTCAGTCTTCATCTTGTGAGGGGAGAGGCAGGGAGGTGTGCAGGGAACCCTTCCCTCTGAATTTTACATTTCTTGGAGCTCATGTCAGCATCAGAACTTCTGCTGATACAAGAAACAGCCAGGTAGGAAGTAGCACCTGATGTGGGAGAATACAGGGTGTTTGGTTCAGGGACAAACCTTCTACTAAAATATAAATATGTGAGTATATTTCAGGAAAAGCTGGACTGGGCCTTGACAGAGGGATTGCATGATAGTGGAATACAGAAAAGTAGAGGAAAGTTTCAGCCTGCTGAGTACAGGTGAGCAAAAATAGTTAAGTGGTTCACTTACAGTTAAAACCATTGTCCTATCCCACTGTGTGCAACTGGGGAATCATAAAGCATGCTGGGCACATAAGATAATTTCCACAGCTGCAAAAAAAGGTGATGTGTGAAAATATGGATTTGGGGATTTGAGGAATGCAGGTTCCAAAAGAGAAGACATGCCTTAGTGCTGATCCTGAGGTTAGTATAACAACATCAAATATTGAAGAGTACTACAAATCTCACAGGATTTTGCATAGTCAAATGTTGGTAACAGTAGAGTAAGATTGTAGTTTTCAAGAAGGAAGCCTGAACCACTCAGAAAAACAGGTATCAGTTCTGAACAATACTTTCTCATTAGGGAAAAAACTTGTACTTCACACACAGAGCTCATGATAGCAAAATCTAGAACTGCTTATCGCCATGAGTTCTGCTCCTTTACATTTCCTGAAGCCTTTATACTGACTTAGGTAGCGGTGAACCTAGGCTTGTAGTGAAAGTAAGCTGACACTAATAAATACAGATTGTTTGTGCTGCCTTCAAGTAAGTCTTTCACTGCTCGTATTGAATGCTAACAATGAAAGGCTGTATGGATCTATGAGCCTGCCTCATTGGTAAATTATGACAATCTAAATTAGGAATAGTAGTACTTCAGGAATAATGATAGCAAAACTAAAGTAAATAAAACAAAGCCTTGCCTCAAACTTTAGAAAAGTTAGTAAGGCATAATACAAGGGCAAAAATGGCATTTGAATTTTAAGGCCCTTCTAAACCAATGACAGAAATAGATCAGCCATTGTGGCTTCACTTATTTTTCCTTATAAGACAAAACCCAGATCTCTGGTATGGGATTCTTCTCTTATCCTCATTGGTTTACAGTTCAATCTGTTAAATAAACCATTTTATTTTAGCTCAAAATTACCTGATTTTCTTCCTCTGTCGGTATTTTTTACATTGCCATACAATCAGCTGTAGATGAGCAATTTTCATTAATGAAAACTGTGATGAACTTAGTGCATTGAAATTAGCTATCTGGGGAAAAATCCTGACAAAACTGATACTCTCAAGCCATTGATTGCTGTCTTTGTGACCTCCATTGCATGACCAGATATTTTTTAAAAGAAGTAACTACAAAGATCAGATATAGCAGTGCTGTGAACTCATGATAAATCTATACTGAGACCTTGTGGCTGGCTCAAGGGTATTCTTACTAATTAGTCTGATGAGGCTTTTAGCATTCTTAGTGCTTTTATTGAAGATGAGAGGCATTAATCATCAAGCCACATGATCTGTTCTTGTTAAAGAGGTACAAATCACTAACGCACATTCCCAACCAGAAGACACCAAGAACGATGACACAATAACTAGCTAAAGACAGAACAGAAAAATTATTTGGATATGAAGCAGGCCAGAAATATTCAAAAACTACCAGCTGAATTTTCAGAGTAACTTTGAATAATTATTGGACTCCTCCTGATGTGTAAGTTCATAAGTGAACATGAAAGAAGAACTGGAGGTGAGATCAAGATCTCTTTAAGTCAGCATTTTAACCCAAATGTGTTTCCAGATTCTAAATAATGATCAGTAGTTATTAACAGTGCCATTCGTCTTTCCTCTAATAATTGAAAATGCTTGCAATCATTGCAAAGTAAAGCTACTATTTGACTAATGTGAAGCTTGCCACACTGGATCATGCCATTTGTTTGAACTAAAGAAAATAGTGCTGGGAGGAACTGTGAAATGTCATCCAATCCACCTTTGTACTCTACTGGTCCATTTATTTTAGTACCTTGCCTGTAGTAGCTGCCCAGCCTATGTGACTAATTCCTGATTTTACCAGTTTATACTGTTTACATGAACTAACAAAAGTTAATGAAAAAAAAATGTATCTGACAGTCTTTTAATTTTCATTTCAGAACTGTAATTATTTCTACTTCTATCTCTTTACATGTAAAGTAGCACTTAACTGTATATTTAACTAATATCTATTGTAAGGGAAAATGTGGGCAAATATGCTTATAGGCTTTAATCCAGCTACAGAAAATTGAGGGTTTCCAGATCAAGGCAGTCAAGACCCTGCAAGAAAAATGTTTCATAAATACTCTAGAATATTGCTTTTTAGTTTGGGCACCACGGGAGGTGGGGTGGGGGGTGGGGGTGGTTGGTGGTAGCAGGAAAACTAATTGCATAGAACTACATAATGATTGCAAAAAAACTTGCCTCTGGTGATTTGTATCTTTCACTTCATACATCATTTAAACCATGTTGCAGTGAGGCTCATAAATCAGAATATATCCTTAAAACAGGACTGAAAAGAAGTGAGTCAGTGCTCTCTGAGGTTTTGTGAATACCTGCAGTGTTCCTGCCTGGACTTCCTAGGTATGACTCAGTTGTCCAGGCATAAGCTTGTACTGGCATTTGAGATGCCCTAGGTATCTTACCTGTCTTACACCTACACCTTCTGAAGGGTAGTGGTCTGTTGTACCAGGTCCAGTGTCATTTTTGCCAGGCCCATGCAGATGTCTTGAAAACAGCATCTCATCTACAGCATCTTAAATAGCTGCAGACTGAATGCCACCTACTGTGTTCAGTTCTAGCCATAAGCCACAACTCATGCTAGAATAGCGAAAAATGGCCCGAGAGTGCCATTGGCAGTCCTGAGAGAGTACATGACGTCAGCCCTTTTGCAGGGCAGGAACTACACAGACATCTCATATTTGTCTTCTGTCTTGTCAAGATTTGATGATGGTTTTGGTAGTAGTGGAATCTGATCTCTGTGTCCTTCTATACTGTACAGTAGTTCAGGAAACTTCCCTGAAGTTAACAATTTGATAGTGTCTTTGTCATATCTTTTCTTCCAGCTATAGCTGCACCGTTAGATGGACTCCCAACAGTAGCATCATAATTTTGTTTTATTACAGTGTGTAAAGTAACTGTGATTCCAAAACAGGCTGCCAGCACCCTCTGATATGTTCACCCTTTATTACAGCAGATTTCAATATCTGACCCTCCCTGTAAAGTATGGCTTGCTAAGAAGTTGTTTCCAGCTGTTGAAATAGATATTGTTTATAGCCTGAGAGGCTTTGAAGGCACCTTAGACCATTGTAATTTTTTTTACTTACTTACATGTCTTTTCATAACTGTCAGTGAATAACTGATTAAGGGTCATATCAATACATGTATACCAAGAAAAGTGGTATTTTTCATTAATCATGGGTTATCCTCAAACTACTGTAAATTAATCTCTATGGAAGTATGCATCAGTTCAGACCACTATTGCAAGGAAAAGGTCTCTCTTCAATTCTAGACATTAACACCTTGTCTTTGTTCATTTTAAGAGTGAAAACATATAGTTTTATTCCTGCATGGGTCATCTTAAGTTTTTGTCTGCTTTTTTATTGTCTTCTTACCTTTTTTTATATGTTCTTTCATTTCCCACTGAAAGAAGATTCTATTCAAAAATCTCATTATAGGGGTTATTGAAAACTTTTCCACAGCATGATTACCTTAGTGATAAGAAAGTTAAGAAAGTCTTTTAGAATCCCAATTGACTTAAAGCTCAGAAGTCCTTATAGCATCTTGAAAAAAAATCTGTCTAATCAAATGTATTGAGGGAGCAAGAAAAGGAATTAGGTCTCAAGTTATAGCTGGTATGGACTGAAGAAAATAAAAAATAACCTTACCCTTTACTGACCCATTTTCATTTGTATTAGACTTTGCCTTGCTCACCATTCTAGCAGTGTCGTGGTTTAACCCCAGCCAGCAACCAAGCACCACACAGCTGTTCACCCACTCCCCCCTCACCCAGAGGGATGGGGAGAAGAGTTGGAAAGGAATGTAAAACTCAAGGGTTGAGATAAGAGCAAGTTAATAGGTAAAACAAAACCCGCACATGTAAGCAAAGCAATCCAAGGAATTAATTCACTGCTTCCCATGGGCAGGCTGGTGTTCAGCCATCCCCAGGAAATCAGGGTTCTGTCACACGTAATGGTTACTTGGGAAGACAAACACCATAATGCCGGGCGTTGCCACCTTCCTTCTTCCCCCAGTTCATATACTCAGCATGACGTCACATGGTATGGAATATCCCTTTGGCTAGTTGGGGTCACCTGTCCTGGCTGTGTCCCCTCCCAATGTCCCGTGCCCCTCCAGCTCTCTTGCTGGTGGGCTCAAGAAACTGAAAAGTCCTTAACTTAGTGTAAACATCACCCAGCAACAACTAAAAACATCAGTGCGCTATCAACGTTGTTCTCACACCAAAACTGAAACACAGCACTGCTCCAGCTACTAAGAAGAAAATTAACGCTGTCCCAGCTGAAACCAGAACAGGCAGATAAACGCAGAGTATAGAGCTGCTGCTTAAAACACCATTAAAACATGAGAATCATAGAATCATAGAATATTTCAAGTTGGAAGGGATCCATAAAGACCATTGAGTCCAACTCTCTGCTCATAGAACTACCTAAACCTAAACCATATTGACTAGAAGAATCATCCAGATGCTCCTTGAACTCTGACAGGCTTGTTGCTGTGACCACTTCCCTGAGGAGCCTGTTCCAGTGACCAACTAACATCCCAGTGAAGAACCTTTTCCCAATGTCCAATCTGAACTTCCCCTGACACAGCTTCATTCTATTTCTTGTGTCCTATCCCTGGTCACCAGAAAGGAGATCAGCACCACTCACTTCGCTGAGAAGGTTGTAGGCTGTGATGAAGCTGCATGGCTGAAGAGGTGACGACATATAAAAGGGTGAAGAACATATAAATACAAAGTGAGGGTAAGTAGACAAAGGTTGAATTTTCAGTCTAATTACACGCACTAGGCAAGATTTCGTTTTCCTTGTGCTTGTTCCTGCTCTTAAATCTCTATGTATATATGCCCCCAAGTGAAGAACACTCTGTAGTGTGCCAACTATCTAGGTATCCTAGGTGAAAAATATGTTTATGCTCATAAGGAGGCTGTTTGGACTGCTGCCGGTCATGTGACATGTAATGCTGACCACAAGTGACAGAGATGAAGGGGGCTACAGCCCTCTAACTGTTACTAGTACTGCCTTATTGCTTATATTTTCTGTCCCTCTTTCTTCCCGTGGTGCTTTAGACTTACGCAGCCTCTGAAATTCTTGTCTCACAGTTTTCCAACATTGTTATGCTTGTGTCCAAAGACACTAAATAAACTCAGTGGGAGTTTATTGTGTAAATGTGGGATGCTTAATACCATCTTATGTGAAGCAGAGATTTCTGCTCTGGCAAATTACCTTTATCCCTGGTTTATTGCCTTTGCAATGTCATGTAAGTGCTCCTCTATAAATAGAGTGTACTTAAAAACAATGGCTATAAGCTGTTGATTCACAAGTTCACTCTATTGGAGAGGTCTTCTTTCAGAAAAACAACGTATAACCAGCTCTCTGTTTTATAAGAAGGATTATTTCCACTGAAAAATAATGTGTTTTACACAAACAAGTCAGCTTCTGAAAGCATGATTAAATTACTCAAAAGGAAAGAAAAGGAGTCATGTATTCCTTCTGTACATCTATATATTTCCATGCAGTTTTCCTTTCAAAATATGATGAAAGGTATGTCAGGTTCAGTTTGGGTTAAACAGCACACAGCTGGGGGGTTCTCAGCCTTCACTGAATACTGTGCACTACAGGCATACTCTGCTACTTGAAACATCAGTATGAAGGTTAGGTTCCAGCAACAGCGTAGTACACATCCACAGTCTGTGCACCATTTAATGTGTTTCAGCAGACTCTTCTTCGGTAATTCTTAAGTAAAGAAAGGAAGAGGCAGAACCACTACTTTAGGATGGTCCATGGCCTGTCTTTCTCCTTACATTTTTTAGTTTTTTAGGAAGGTGTCATGCCTCTGCTAGCTATTTCCAGTTTCAGGATCATTGTTAAGGTATTTAGATAAACAAACAAAATAATGGCACAGGGAGAGACAGACAACTAGGAACTCTGAAGAAAGCCTTTATTAGCATACGAGATATCTTTCAGAACAGCTATGCCAATTTCTTTCCAAAAAATTTGATAAGAAAGTCTAATGGTTCCAGTTCTCCTGTTTCACTGTAAATTAAGAGTTACTCCACCACATAAAGCAACATAATTGGCATAGTTAAGCATAGGATTAGTCCCAAGGACTATTGCCTCAAAAAAAAACACAAAAAAACCCCAGCTGAAAATACAACTAACAATTTAATTTGTTCCAGATATTTGTTTTTAATATGGGCTGCCTAATACATCTGTACTTTTAGGTTTTTTCAATACTATATATGACATGTAGAAATGTAGGAGGAGGTTTTACAAGCTGTATTGAAGTAACACCCTTAACATCCAAAGAAGGAAAAATTATGTGAGACAGTGGATGTGAAATCCAGGGAAGCCTAGCAATAACATGGACCAGCTCCATCAGCACTGGTGCGTGCATCCCATCCAGTCCAATGGACTTGTGCATGACCAATTTGTTTAAACGCTTCCCAAACTGATGCTCCTCTACTGATCCTGTCTTTGTTGCCACAGCCTCGGGTATGAGAAATTTGTGCTGGAACCCTGGGTTTGTGGTGAGACCCTAAGAGATATTGTCTTATCATGAGCCTTTTATGTAAAATGGAAACAATACCGAACACCTTTTCAAAACAGTTTGGATGCACATGTGAATGCTATAGAAGAATGACTTTTTATTATTACTCTCAGTGTGTACAAGTGAAAATGCTAGTAGAGTTAGAATCACATGTGCTAATTAGTCATGCTATTTTTTATTGCTTTCAAGTCTGCTGTAGTCCTGTCTTCTCTCATATGAACCATATTGTCAACACACTCAATACACCTCAAAGATCCTGTGGGGAATAATCTATGAAGTGTAAGCATTTAAACAAATTGCCTCCTCTACACTTCATGTACGTTACTGGGTGCATACTATTATGCAAATGCAGAATGGAGATTGCCCTTATATTTTTGCACTTGGGCATATTCCCATTAACATATTATTTTCTCATTTTACTGTGAGGAAAGCTTGGGCATTATTGTCACTCTAATCTAGTGTAGGTATTACCCTGACATTTGAGAAGACTGGCAGCATGTTGTTTCCTTCCAGATTTCATAAATCTTCTAGAGAATAAGCAGACTGAGATCTCCATAGTTAATGTTCCCCATACCTATGTCCATGGCCAACTGGTTCTAACCTGTGGCGAAACAGGATTGCTAGTAGCCTGCTGCTGGCATTTCTCAATGTCATTCCCTGGATTCCTACAGTATTGTAGCCCAGATGCTATGATTTTCACATAAACTCAAAGAAGATTGTGAGAATGCAATATCTGCAGCACAGCTCTATGAAATATCTACGGTAAGATCCTCAAAGATAATTAGGCCTAACTGCAGACTAGGTGAACGTCTAAACCAGAGTGAGGTGCCAGGCTTCCCACAAAACACAGACAGCTCTAGTTTTTAAAACAGGGCTCTTTAGAAATCAGATTGTACAGGACGCTGCCTCTGAGTGATATCCAGAGCAGGATTTTCTGATGTAGCACCACCCAGAACAAGCAGAAAATACAGCATGGATGTTTGAGTAAAGCACTCTGTCAGTCTTTTACTTCTTTTACTAGTGTGTGATGAGCAATTCCCAACATTAACAACTCAGCGAATTGTTCAGCTGCAAAAATATTGCAAATCCAGGCCAGAGTTTGTCAGTGCATATTGTACTGCCTAGAAAGAGAGAGGCTAATGAAAGCTGAAGTTTTATGGACTCCTTGATCATGAATGTGAAATCAGAGAGGAAAATCAACATTCCTAAGAAATTTTTGAATACCAAAGATAGCCACCCCCTCTGCAGGTTTGAAAGCTATATATCGGTTATTCTGCTGAGGGCTCCTTCAATTAATATTTTATTGCACTGGAGATAGCTGAGAAGGGTCTTTGATCCTAAAATATCATAAATTATGTACCCTTTTCAGGTGCTATGACTTATTCAATGGGAAAAAAAGGAAAAATAAACACACCCCTGGACAGACATGGTTATTGGGTTCAGGATCATAATTTACTGACTGTCCTTACTTTAGAAATTCCCTAAGGTTAATGGCCAACATGGCAAAATATTTGTCATCACCTGCAGCAGATATACAGCCAAGATAACACAGAATTTACATCCAAATGTCTGCTGAGGCTTAATCCAGTGAAGTGCCCCATTCAAGGAAACTTTTTTGGAGGTCAGGCAAACCTGTATGACTAAATGTGTAAGATTCAGACCAGAATCATATCCCAGGTCAGTCCCCCAAAGTATTTAATGCACTAAACCAGGTAACTGTCAGTCTCAACTAAATATCTCTTATGCATATTTATTGCAACACAAACACTCCAATCTTTTCACCCCTTAACTGATGTCTTAACTAGTAAGGTACTTCCTCCCCTTTCTCATTATCTCCTGCCCTGCCCCTGTTGTAATAAGTAATTATTTATACAAAGTATAGCAGGTTGAATGGGTAAAAAAGGTGGTCTTCCCTAGCACAGCCAGTTCTCTTAGGATATGGGGGATTGAGACTCAAATGCTGTTTCTGAAGTTGATCTAGGTGTAGC
This sequence comes from Falco peregrinus, assembly GCF_023634155.1. Classification (NCBI taxonomy): domain Eukaryota; kingdom Metazoa; phylum Chordata; class Aves; order Falconiformes; family Falconidae; genus Falco; species Falco peregrinus. The sequence goes on along the minus strand of NC_073723.1, from coordinate 26,793,222 downwards.
TAAACTTATCACCAGAAGAACATATGGGGTTGGGTGTGGATTAAATTTAAATCTGTTAAATAAGCAAAAGCATGCCTATTTTGAGAAAACTCTTTTGAACTTCTGAGGTTTCAGCTTGAGCCATGGCTCTAAGGTGCTTGTTGGGTAGCAGTGAAGTATCATTTTGACAGCCTGAACCCAAGCTAACATACAAATGTAAAAAAAAAAAAAAAAATCCATTCATCTTCCTCTCTTCTTTCTTGAATCAAAAAAGCAAAAAGAGGAAATTAATCAAATGCCGCAGTACAACATGTGTGAGTTACATAAGTAATGGTTAAGAACAGCAGAAGTTTCAGAACAAGCCAAAAGGACAGATGTGAGGAGTTCTGAATAAATTATATAATTAAATGTATGTCTAAAGTGAACAGATGATCAGTGACTTGCGGAAGTTATTAATGATTATAGAACATTTTAGTTAGAATCTCCAGAAACCAAGAAAAAAATGTGTGTAATTCTAGGTTTTGGTCAATGAATGTTGGTTTTGAAGTTTTTTGGTTGTTTTTGAAGAAAGCTGTTTCAAAAGATCCTGTCATCCTGAACTTATCACTCATAAAGATAGACGGTGAATGTGCGACACTTGGAAGGAGATACCATAAGCAATTAGTCAAGTCTAAATGGAGCTTTGTGTGTGCTCAGATATACCTTGCTATGTTAAAACATTTTTGAGTAAAAGCTGCAATGGCAATATAACTCCAATATTGTGCCAGCCCATTGCACACTATAGCAATGGGTAAGGTAAGTTAGACAAATGCAAGAGGAATGCAGAAGGAGAGCTGAAAATTTCTGATTTGTAAAACAAGTGTAATTAAAGAAACAAGGTTTTTTGGGGGAGATGTAGAATAACTTCCACAGTGGAGACCATTTCCTTCTCAGTGTACTCAGCTCTGATTGCAAATAAGTAATAACAACTGTAGAGTGCTCTCCATCCAGCACTGAAGACTGCCATTTCAGAAAGCATTTGGGAATAACCTTTTCTCACTTTGATCCTTCTGAATCCTTTCTATCTTTTTCTATTTGATCTGCCTCAGGCTTATATTTTCTTTTTCTTATAAGTGCTTAGGAACACATGAAGAGATGAATCAGTTACAGAAAACTTTCACTCAATACTCAGTAGGTGACTATGCCAGTTTCGTAATAGTGGTCAATGGAGATGATCTGATCCAGCCTATCCAAATCTAAAATGGAAAAGACATTTCCTTCTGAACAGTGAGCTGCCTGATAATGAAAGGCCAAAGAAATAGAGATTTATGGGTCAGCAATATACCCATCTTCACAAATAACTGTCACACAACTATATGTCTTGAGTAATTTCAGTGATGACATACCAATATTATCATTAGCACAGTTGTTAGCACAAGATATTAACACAATGTTGTAATTGTATTGCCATCTGAATATGGTTTCAGTCTCGTGGTGGTCAATGGTAAGCTTTCACTTACTTTCACACAAGCAGATTCAGGTTGTTAAAGAAGCACGCTGTTTGGATTGGATGAATCTCATCCAACTTTAGAAATGTGGATGTTAACCATCATATCTAAGCTACATGTCTATGTTTCCAGTGTAATGAATGGCTGGGTGCATCTCCAGTGTGCTTCATTTCATTCTGAATTTAGCATCTACGAGAGGTGGGAGGAATCACCCACTCTTCTTCCCTTTATTATAGCGAAACCTTTATCACTGTCTTGACTTGCTGCCTAAGTCTTAGATGAATAAAGCTGGATCATTTCTGTGGAATACAAATCCAATCACAACAGCATCACAGCCATGTCATTGTAACAGTATACTTTTCTTCAGATAGCAGAAGAAGTAGATGATTTTCATATTTTTTGGCTTAGTCAGGTTACAAAAGATTAACAGGAATAATATGATGTGGCAGAAAGAAAAAGTCAATATTAGAAAAGCAACCAATAGTAATACTAATGTTATGGATTTTTTTACTTACTAGGATGAGGGTCATCAGCTAATCTATTTCTTGGCTGCCAGTGGTAGCACTTACTTAAAATAACAATATTTCTGATGATATATAGAGAGTTACATCAGTACATCTCACATCCATTACATTGGTAAAGCTCTGTAATACAAAGAGAAGGTTGGTAATAGGTCAAGTTAGTAGCATTACATCAGTAGTATATTTCTAATTAACAACTGAATGACTGCCAAGCTCTGCAAATGGAGTCAACACCAAATGGATCTCTCCATCTCCCACCACTTATTTTATTACCAGATAGAGCTAGCATAATGCATTTCCCTGCAACTCTACAGTCATGATAAAGGTCAAAGTAAGAAAGAAGGAAAGCCTAAAAAGGGATATTAGAGGTGTGCTTGGAACAGAAAAGCTTATCAATTTGTCTGCCAGACATATGCTGAAGTGCTATGATCAAGAGGTGATCTATGAGAGACTTCTGTCACAGATGTATAGGTTCAAGTATAAATCTTTGAAATACAATTATTAATGCTTTCTATGTCCCTAGGGCAAGTATTTCCTTAGCTCTGAAATGAACATCAGTTAAAGGAGATGGAGGAAATAAAACAGAGAGTGGGAAAGGGAGTGGTTCAGCATAGCGGTGTAAGATGGTGGGGTCTGTAAAATCAAGATTATCCCAGTCTGCTTTTCCTTCATCAAATCCTGTGAGGGCAAAGATGAGCACTAAGCTAAGCACAGACAATAGAGCTTCTTCAGGGGCAGCAGCATCAAGAGCAAATGGATGTCTTTGTAAATGTCTGTTGTGGCTGCTGTAGCAGCTAACAATAATTTTGCAGTCTGGATCCAGAGAACTGGGCCAGATCATCTCTGTTGTGGATGCTCCGTCCCTGAAATTGTTCAAGGACAGATTTGACGAGGCTTTGAGCATCCTGATCTAGTGGAAGGTGTCCCTGCCCAAGGCAGGAAGGTTGGAACTAGATGATCTTTAACCATCCCTTCCAGCCCAAAGCATTCTACGATTCTATGACTCTTCTATGATTCTATGATTATGGCCCCTTTGGAGGCTCTGAATTGTTTTGGAGGGTCAATAATTGAAAAATATAGATCCCATAGCAAGGAAAGGTATGAAGGAAGGTAAAATCATTGTGTGGATTATTTCTTCCCTGTTCTAAGATGTCTTTCATTCATATATATACCATGTACTGTATTCATTTTTATATTTTTATCAATAGAAATGTTTTGTGACTTCTTCTTCAAGTATATTACTGCAGTAAAGAGGGAGTAGATTATGTTAGAAGCTGCCTTAGCCATGGAACATACTGAAAGGAACATACATCTCCTCCAGACAAATTTGGATGTGCCAATAGAAACACTGTAATACCAAGAGAATTAAAAATAGCTCCTAGTCACTTTTGAGATCTTGCAGGTAATAGTTAGTGATGTCCTCGGTCTGATGCAAAAGGTAAACCACCAACATGAGACAGGAAGAAACTGGTCACATGGCAGAGAAAACTAAATAGTGTGTTTTGTTCAATACAGGTATTTTTAATCTGTAAAACACATGATCTCACCACTGGCTATACTCAATTTCAGCCACAACTTCTTTCCAGTCCATACCCCCATAGCAATAACCGGTGTTAGTACTGATACTTCTTTAAAATTCCTGCTTTCTGTTTTTCCTTTCATTAGGCAACACTTTTTAATGTACCTTTATATTAAAAAAGTCCATTAGGGTGTCTGCTCAATATTCTAAAAATTGATCTATAAATCTTTACTCTGCTTTTTAGAACTGTTTAACAGTAAGTTAGTCTTTCAAGTTCAACATTCTTCACCCATGTCCCAAGGGTTAAAAAAGCTTAATACGTGATCAAAATCTAGTGCTATTTTTTTCGGCGTGCATCTGACTTTTGATCTAATCTACAGAGAGAGCAGGCTTTTAGAAATGATGCAAGCTGACAATTGATGTCTAGCTTATTGACATTTAGAAGGGTAATAGTTTGCTGGCAGCTTGTCCAGAAGAAGTTTCTGAAGCCTCAGTGTACACATCACCCAAAGCTCTCACCGAAGGCCAGTCTTCAAATGTCACTGCTAGAACATAAACAGATGAAAGGTTATCCTAATTAAAGCTGCACTGGGATAGTTCAAGACTATTAAAAAGAGGAAAAGAAATACTACAGAAGTAGTCTAAATATTTTTTTTTATAAGAAAGAGGAGGGGTTTGTTACTGCTTTTTTTTTTTCCTAATTTTGAAATGAGGAATTTAAGACCTGTATTTCCTTTTTTTTCAAGTAAATGCCTTTAAACTTGCATTAATTCTCATTTTAAACAGTTCTTTCTAAGTTATTGAAGTCTCAGAATATTTTTTTCTTTTGGAAAACAAATTCTCATTTGGGAAAATCTTGACAGGTCTTGCAGAAATAAGCAAACACTAGCATTATGGGGAGCACCAGAAAAGGCTACATAAAAAGGTTCTGTGAAGGATTAGGATAGTGGTAAGAAGAGGACTGACAACCTTTCTCCTGGCTCACTACTGTTTCGGATCCCTGTTCTATGCTGAAATAATTTCTTACTACTGTGCATAAAGACTCCTCTGCCTCATCATTCCCATCTTGTCATAAATGCTTCCCCCTTTTTCAGCCTCCAGCAAACTGTGTGAATGAAGCTGTTCTAACATTATGATACGAGAGCACTGCCTAGGAGTTCACCAACTTGAAAATTCATCTGCCTAATGATCTAAAGAGGCCTGGCCTGAACAACAAAGAAGCACTGGGGAAAATCCATCATTGGTGCATGAACCAGCTCCCCAAGTTCGTTCCCCACATAGGACAAAAATATTTAGCTACTTTTCATGTCTGAACAACTCTACGGAGCACAGTGAAGAAACATCCTATATGAACATATAGTTTAATGTCTTTATCAGTGATCTGGACAGGGGGATTGAGTGCACCATCAGCAAGTTTGCAAGTGACACCAAGTTGGGCAGGAGTGTTGATCTGCTGGAGGGCACGAAGGCTCTGCAGAGGGATCTGGACAGGCTGGATTGGTGGACCAAGGCCAGTTGTATGAGGTTGAAGAAGGAGAAGTGCCGGATCCTGCACCTGATCACAACAACCCCATGCAGCGCTGCAGGCTTGGGGAAGAGCGGCTGGAAAGCTGCCTGGGGGAAAAGGATCTGGGGGTGCTGGTTGATGGCTGGCTGAATATGAGCTGGCATTGTGCCCAGGTGGCCAAGAAGGCCAACAGCATCCTGGCTCATGTCTGAAGCTGTGGCCAGCAGGACCAGGGAAGTGGTCTGTACTAAGCACTGATGAGGCTGCACCTAAAATCCTGGGTTCAGTTTTGGGACACTTACTTCAAGAAAGACACTGAGCTGCTGGAGTGTGTCCAAAGAAGAGCAACAAAGCTGGTGAAGGGTCTAGAGCACAAGTCTTATCAGGGGCAGGTGGGAGAAATGGGATTGTTTAACCTGGAGAAAAGAAGGCTCAGGGGGGATCTTACTGCTCTCTACAACAACCTGAAAGGCAGCTGTAGACAGGTGCGTGTTGGGCTCTTCTACCAGGTAACAAGTGATAGGACAAGAGGAAATGGCCTCCAGTTGCTCCAGAGGAGGCTCAGATTGGATATTAGGAAACATTTCTTCAGTTAAAGGTTTTTCAAGCATTGGAACAGGCTGCCCGAGGAGGTGGTAGAATCACTGTCCTCCCTGGAATTGTTGAAAGAATACATAGATGTACTGCTCAGAGGCATGGTTCAGTGGTGGGCTTGTCGGTCCTGGGTTAATAGGTGGACTTGATGATTTCAAAGGTCTTTTCCAACCTAAATTATTCAATGATTCTATGATTCTATTGGCTTTTTTAATGTCTTGCATTATGCAGAGCAGTATGAATCATAAAATCTGTAAGCTGCAAGACAAGAGACATCTTTTCATGTCAGCCTCCTCCCCTCTTGCCCAACACTGTTCCCAACTGAGTTTCTGTGGCTCCCACCACACACTGTTGCACTGTCATTGAAGTTTTCTTTGTCATCAATTAACTGCCAAGTTGGTGTTAGCCTTAGTAGGAATGAAGTTGTTCACAGAATAATGCCTAGTTGCACAAAACAGGAGCTCAAAAAGGGAACAGAGGTGACTGAACACGCACTGCACTAACAGTTTTCACATCAGGGTAGTTGCTGTCAAGCCCTCAGCATGAGAACTTGTGTACCACATTTAGAAGAAATAGAAACATAAAAATATGTAGTTTTCGATTCATATACCCTGATTATTTGAAAAATAGCAATTAAAATAAGAAGCACATCAGCAGTGCATAGACTAATTAATTCCTCACCACTGCACCTCACCATGTGGTGAGTCAACAGGAAATTATTCCTAAACTACAGCCATTTCCCCCAAGGACAGTGCAATGGTAGAACATTGGTCTGTGTTGGGTTTGAGCACGGGATGCAAATATATGTACAGTTTCTGCTGGTATTTTAGCTCTTGAATACATTCCTCAATGCAAACCCTACAACAGTCTGGAAGAAATTACTTCAGAGGAGTGGAAGACCAAAAAATGATTCCTGAAATGACGTGAACTTAGGCTCTAAAACCTACATATTCCATCTCAGGGATCTAACTGTATCTCAAGGGAATGTTATGATCAGCCACAGAGGGGCAGTTCCCAGTCTTCAGCTAACTCTTTTAAACATAGCCACACTGTGGAACAAACTGTCCATCCCATTTCCAATGTGTTACACCATGAGCAAATGCGTCTGTGTCCCGTCAAGATTTCCTCCTCCAGAATTGTCACTCACCTCCCGCCCCATCCATTTCCCCAGTTTCTTCTCCAAGCTGTTAATGGGATCTCCCACAGCTTCACCTCTGCTCCACAAAAGAAAGCTGCAGTGAGTTCCATCTTACTTTCCATGAGCCCTACCCAAGTGCCAACGGTGCCCTTACACAATATGCTACTGATTAGAGGGAACTGGCCTTGTGCCTCCTCAGTCCCCTGCTCATTGAACCTGGCATTGCTCCTCTGTCTCTTCCCTTTGGAGAGCCTTCATCTCTTGGTCAGCCACCTGCCGCATGAAGGCAAGGAGTGCTCCGCAGAGCACACTGCCGCACTGTGGAGGCACCCCAGAACGTTCAGTTCTCTCAGTCTTGCTAAAATCTGCTTATTCACAAAATCCTTCTTCATCTATGAGGCTATCTGTGGGTTAAGAAAGCACGAATATTGCAGATTTATAGCCAAGTTGCTTTGAAGATACTTAAAACTGCAATCTGATTTCAGAACTTTGCTTTCCTGCCAAAAACTTCACCTTTGTCTTCTCCCCCCAAATCCAGACTTGCTTCAGAGCTGACAGTTATATTTTTATGGGCTTTTCTGTATCCTGTTTTGGATTAGGGATTCATAGCACTTTTTTGCCAAATATAGGTCTGCTGCCTACACAGCGACAAAACATTTGGAGATGTGACATACAAGTCAGTATAGGAAGGTGCTTCAAAAGACTATGAAATTATGACAGACAAAAATTGCCAACAAAACCTGTCCATGTAACTTTGTGTATTGGGCTGTGCTGCATTAGACAGCCCAAAATGAAGGTAAATTGCTCATCTATTAGCTTTTATTTCCATTTAAGGATACTGTAAGTATAACAGGAGGAATTCTGGGACATCAGATAAACAGCCAATCTTACAACAAATGTAAACCAGCACCCCTGCACTTCTTATTTAGGAAAAGGAAAAGAGCTAGACAAGTTGTGCCAGTGATGGGTACAGAAACGAATGCACAGCAGGTCTGCAGCATGACCTCTCTGTGGATTTTGTCATGAGTCTGAATTACAGTAGAGCATTCCTATTGTCACAATTTTAGTTGGCTTTTATTTGTGCATGTGTAGTTTCTTGTCAGAAGTTGGTCCAAATCTACAATTACTTCTGAAGAACAACCGAACTCCATCCCTTTGGAATTCAGACTTTCTTTCTTCATAAATTGTAAGAACAGTTCAGGGCCTGACTCCAAATCTATTGAAAGCAATGTCTACTTTCCAACTAATAGCAAAAGGATCTGGTTATGTATAGAAAGATTCACTTCAAAATATGTACTGCTATTGGGTTTTTATGAATCATTTCAGAGGGAGCAAAATCTTCCTTTAATCCCCTACAAAATTGGAATGACATCTATTTCATACATTACATGGAAAAGCTGGACATTTATTGAAAGGCGGAAAGGTCCCTTTTCCAAAAAAGGACTCTTTTGCATGTTTTTTCTCCTGTCAGTTCAGAATACATTAGAATGTGGAAAAGCACTAGGTAGGTATGTAGTGCTATTAAAAAGCTAGAGAAAAAAGGGAACAGCAAAATGGCAAAATTATGAATATGAACGTTATCTGTATTTAATTTGGCATGCTTAATATCTTAATTAATAATTTAAATTAATTTCTTCTTCTTCAGTGATATTTCTCAGGAAATATTTATTCTGCACCTGCTAAAAGCTGCCACCTACACAACTTCAGCTAAATTAATGTTGTGAACAAAAATATTCTATTCTTTCATAGAGGATTAGTAACACAGCCTGTTATTGAGGTTGCCTGACACTTTCCATTATAAGACTCTGCTTCTAATTGCTTATAACTATGTAAGACTCTTACCAGTTGCTTGCCAGATGCTACTTCAAGATGACATTCTTGGAACATTTCATGCAAAACAGTTCAGTCAATTATGAATTTAAGATAGGGAAAGAAAACTGATTTCCTACACTGAAAGTTTTACAGCAATACTGTTCTAGGAGTTGCTTTAAATGAAGACTTAAGTTGGCAGAAAGTCTTTCAGTGCTTGAGCAGATTTGCATGCAAAGTTGATGGAGTCAGTCTGATATTGCTGGTTATGTGCTACAGCAGTGACAGGTAATTTCTGAAAACTGTCTTTGCTTCTACAAAAGTTTGGGCTGTCAGACAGGAGAATATGTGGTCTGCAATATGACCCTTTTTTTCAGTAAGGATGGTTTTTGTCCCTGAAGATCATATTCCCTGACCATTTATCTTGTTTTCATTTTGCAGTGAGTTGCCTCACCCCATGAGGGTGAGATGAGAGCAGTCCAGATGGACTGATAAAGCAATAGCTCTTGCATCCACACTAGGTGTTTGATTTTTGAATGTGTTCCTTTCCTCAGGGACACCACGGAGTTCTTGCCCAACATTCCTAGCTGAGAAGTTCAAACATCATTGCTAAGCAACTCAAATTTGCCTCATAAATAGTTGCATATGAAACTGGTCAGCAGGAAAAAAATTGCAGGGTGTTTTGACAGTACATACGCACATACTGCAGCCTGCTCAGATGCCCTGAATGCCTCTTTCATCAGCCAGCCCACACTGGCCTTTCGGAGCAGGTTACTGTGCTTCCCATGGCCAATTTGTACAAAAGTGCAAGTGCACAGACAAAGAAAAACCTACGGAAATTATCCTTATCTGGATACCAGGCATTCTTATAGGTATATACATCTCCCCATACCATCTTTTAGAGGCAGCTGTATTTACAGGTCCAATCCTAGCTGTGTTCTGCTTACTTCTTAGCCTTACCAGCCCCCACGATGCACTGATTTTTCTCTATATGTGTTACAGGCTGTGCAAAGCTTGCCCTGTGGGCAAGGCTGGCACGCTGGGCAGCTGAGAGGATGACATGAGGAGGAGGAAAAAGCAAGGAAGGCTTGTCACTGGCTTCACACTGAGGACATCTGCTTTGTCCCCTTCCTAACCATAAGGACTTGGCAAAGTCTTGCTTTCCCCCTCTTACAGCCGCATCTGAGGCACAATGGCACAACCAAGTGCCTACAGCCTTTCACATCTTCTGTTCCTGCCTGGGAGCATTTGCAGAGGTGGAGTGCATCCTTCTCTGGTGATGTTTTGTGCTGTTCAGTGTCCTGGTTTTGGCTGGGACAGAGATAATTTTTCTTCCTAGTAGCTGGTACAGTGCTGTGTTTTGGGATTTAGTATGAGAGTAATGTTGCTAACACACCAGTGTGTTAGTTGTTACTAAGCAGTTTTTACTCTAAGTCATGGACTTTTCAGTCCCCCATGCTCTGCCAGTGAGCGGGTGTACAGGAAGCCGGGAGGGAGCAGAGCCAGGACAGTTGACCCCAACTAGCCAAAGAGAGATACCATACCACAGAACGTCATGCTCTGTATATAAACTGGGGAGAGCTGGTTGGGGGCCACCAATTGCTGTCAGGAACTGGCTGGGCATCGGTGAGTGGGTGGTGAGCAATTTTACTGGACACCAGTTGGTTTTCCTGAGTTTTATTCTTCTCTCTCTTTTTATCTCCCTTTTCATTACAACAACTACTACTACTACTATGTATTATATTTTACTTTATTTCAGTTATTAACCTGTGCTTATCTCAACCCATGGATTTTACCTTTTTCTGATTCTCCTCCTATTCCCACCGGGGCAGGAGCATGGAGAGTGAGTGAGGGGCTGTGTGGTACTCTGTGCCAGCTGGGGTTAAACCACGACATTCAGAAACAACAGCTCATGACACCAAGTGAGTTACTCTACAGGGCCGTTCTTTGGTGCCAGTCAGAGAAGATCTTCATGGCATCTCCTGCCTTTCCTAATCTTCATTTCAGGCTTCTTGCAGCCTCAGGTTGGCTCTGTCAGCTGTCTGGCTTCAGAACATATCAGGATGGCCAAGAGATGGGGGCTATGAGAAACCAGTAACTCATCCACCTATGTTTTGGGGTATGGAGGGTGTTACTTTGGAGCAGTCTCATCTGGTGCCACAAAAACAATACCCACACAGGTCTTCAGGAAGACAGACCCCTAGTAGCAGGTTCTAGGAGGACCTTTTAGATATACACAAGCAAAAGTGTGACAACTCTTTTTTCTAAAGTGCTCTTCACCTTGGACTATCCCTGACAGCGCCATCGGAACGATCCTGGCTCGCCTGACCTCTCTCATCTCCAGTGATAAATAGTGTCTCGGTGTGGAAGCAACACTATGCCTGTCCCCATGTACTGGCCAGCTATGCAGAAGATGTCTCTTTCCTTGGGAAGCTTTCCCCACAGAAGAAACACCAAAGAAGATGCCAGATCCTTCCAAAGCAATGGCCATTGCATATATGGTAGCCAGGCTGTATGGAGGACAAACTAGCTTGTACTGAAGACAGTTGGTTGATCTGATGTGGAGGGGTTATGCCAGGAGCTAGAGGTGAGGAGAGCTCATGAACATCATGTGTTACCCACACTTCACAGCCCTACCTTCGCTTCTCAAGTATGCTTGCCATCAGGCTGACATCTGCCTCAAAACCAGGACGCACTTGTGATTTTATGGATGCTGCACCATCCTGCCCCATGTCTCCCACCACAGCTGGTGGAGCAGGGGCAACATGAGAAGACTGCAGGGCTGAGGCCACAGGCCCTTTGCACACCATGCAGCACAAGCAGTGTTTTGCCTGCCGAAGAAAGCCATCCCTGATTCTGTACTGATTCATTACTGTGGATGTTTCTAGTGACTGTAGGCTGCTGTTCGCTGTAATAAGCTGTAAGCGTGGTTGGGCCATGTCTCCTGGCTAGTAGGGAGGTAAGGAGACATGCGGGCAGCCACCACCATGCACGACAGCTGCTGTGGGAGACAATGGTGCCTGGCAGAGCTGTGCTCAATGGGCAAAAGCTGTCAGCATCAGGAAGGGCTTGTAAAATTTAGGTCAGCCAAAAGCTGATCTGCAGGCAGGGGAGGAGGAGGAGGACCTGCAATGTGGGTGCAGTTCCGGTGCTGGGAGCATATGTGGAGTGGACCAGGGCAGGAACCTTTGTGGGACAAGCACTGGTAGGTTCTGGCCCTGCTTTTGCATGTGTAACTTTCCCAACAGCATGGGGATCGCCTTGGGGAGTCCTGGCTCATTATGTTGCAAAGGCAGGGCACCACAGGGCACTGGGTTAAGGTTAGGGATAGACTTTAGGGTTAGAGTTCAGGGTGGCATTAAGGTCTTTCTCAGCCGGGGCTTAATGAAGATTACTTGGTATCACTGCTGAATAGTGAGGGGGGGTTAAGGAGAAGTTCTTGGGGCAGATCTAAGAAGAAAAACTGGGGAAAGAGGATCCTTAAGGAGATACCCATGCAATTTTTAAAAGTGTGTGAGGAAAGTCAGAGTTTAAGAGAAACTGAAGATTATGGATCAAAGCAACAAAACTACAACAACAAGAGGGAGATTGCACCTGTATCTTCTGATAATGCGATGCTGAATGCTTTTCAAACTATCCAAGGCAGTGCCATCTTGTTAGCCAAGTTCCTCAGGTCCTTGAGTGCTCCTGAACAGCAGAGTGTAAGGAATAACCTGTATAATTACCTTGCTGATATGGCTGTGGATTATTGCCAGTGTTGAGTTAATGATAGGGTTAATGACAGTTGAAAGAGAGGTGTTGGGAGAAATTTCTGAAGTGTGATCTTGTGGACTGTGTCTGCATTTTTTTCTTATTATTTTAACCTTACATATAGGCAGTATGTGCCCCTAAGTGTTTTTATGACTAGGAAATGAGGTACAAGGGCAAAACCTAGTGTCTGCTAACTCCTATGATCAAATGTGTTCACCTGTGCTAGCCTGAACTAAAATTAAGTTTTTACATCGGGAGCTTAATGGCATCATTATTTCCCTGTGACATGTATGCGTGGTGAAGTGAGCTATTAGATGTGTGTGCCCTGAAGCTATTTGTAAAAGGATCCTCATTGTGAGATACTTGATCTGCTATGATATGGCGTAGCTTAATGTGAGTAATCAAAGGGAAGACTGTCCACAGGCAGAAACAGCTGGTCCCTGCAAAAAGCCCAGACTGTGTGATGTCTCCCTCTCATCTTCCGTGGATAAGACGCAGAGCACCAACAAGGAGTGGCTGTGCTTGCCTGCCCCAGATTTCTTGCTTCAGGTTGTGCCAGAACACAAGTAGGTTCCATGGATATTAGAGCTGGGAGGAAAGGTTGTTGCTACACCTTTTTTGGTAGGAAACACAGATTCTAGCAGTGGTGTTTCAGCTGCTCTGTCAAGCTGAAAAAGGGGGGAAGGTGTGTGTGCTAAGTGTGTAAGTAAGCAGTGTAAAGTCACTTTACAAGCCTCTATTCTCATGTTGCTCCTTGAAGTAATAGATTCTTCTGGCTTTTATGTCATTTGATACACTTGGTAATGACTACACGTATGGATTTCAATAATCAAATAAAAAAATCCATGCCAGAGAAAGTTGCTAAAAAGCTTCTTAAAGCAATATTGGCCTTATCTAATCACTGTTACTTTTAGTTTCTTCACTTGCTCTTTCTATAGCTTATTCTACTTTGATTTATGTGGGATTTTTTTACAATTCTTTCAGCTATCTGCTCTTTATTATATGTATTATTCTAGCCATGTCCAGTGCAGAAGATAAGTTTGTTCAAAGCCCAGTATTTCTGTCACACCAAAGGCTATTTGTTACACAAGCATCTCCATTTAGATGCACTTAATGACAACCCTGTCATGTGACTGGTACTTGTAGTGCTCTCAGAACCACAGTACTGTGCTTAGATTCAAACTAACGTAATTGCCTGAAGAAAAGAACATGCGTTAGATGGGAATGTAAGTGTAAGCAGAAGCTGGAAACTATTTGTTTTAACAGGTCTCCACAATCTCTTATTAGAGGAACCAACAGATGTTAAAACAACCCTATACCTAATATTGAATTGTTTTCCAGCTGGTTCTTACTTAACTGTGTCTTATGATACATCAGTGAGTCACCAATATATTATTTATGAAAGCAGGATGCATTTAAGTTATATTTAGAATGCAAGCATATCTTACTAGAAAGATAATATTTAGCAGCTCGTGCAAGGAATACAGAGCAAAGTAATTACTGCTTACAGGCCTGCTTTTTACAAGGTGAAAAAGAGGGTAGTCAATCACATGCTTGTATAGAGAATGTAAAATACTGCCAGAGTGAAGAGGAGAGATATTACTTTATCAGCATTGCTGTTTGTGACTCCAGAAAGTACATAGTGAATTATACAATGTTACATTGCGTTGCAGGAAAACTGCCATGCAATTTTAGGCATTTCTGTCACAAGATGCTTAGCAGTGACTTGTTCCATTATTTGCAATACAGAACCACTAAACAAATAGTGCTGCATCAATTATTCTTGTATTCTTCCCATATATCCTTCATAACTGTGAATCTGGCAGGAAGTTACATACCTCTGAAAAATATTTAAATGTAATATGAAATATATTAACTATGGAAAAACATGTAAAAGTTGAATGTTATGTGTTTAATTCTGCTAGCATACCTCAAGAGTTACAGTGAGTTGTGACTCCTCAAAAGTAGTCTCCCAGTAGAGCAACCTTCTAGTAAGGCACAAGATGAAGGGTCAAATGAGAGAAAATTGGTTCAAAATGCCTTCCTATACACTGGACTGAGGGTGAGAGGAAAGAAGGAAGAATTGTTTGGTTCTTTGCCATTGTTAGGGATTAAATAAAACCTGAGAGAGCAGTAGTCTTGAAGAAAACATTTCTATGACTTAAAAGCTGTAGAGGTGCTCAGCAATATGACTACACCTTCCTGTATTTGAACCCTACACAGAGCTGGCAGGGATTATTCTACATCAGGGGGTAATATTTCTGTCTTCAAGCCACATCTTGCTCTTAGAGCAATGTGAGCCCGAATGAATGAGATCTGGTCTGGCATGTGATATACAGGGGCAGTGCAAATGCATCTTGCCTTCTAAGACATTACCTCTGACAGGATTAAAAAAGGAATGAATCTTCAATATTATCAGAACCTTTTTTTCCCCTATATACCTCCATTAAGAATATCTCAACAATATCATGCTTATTTGAAATTTGTGTATTGGAGAATTAATTATATTTTCTCTTGGCATGTGTCAAGTAATTCCTGTTACTGAAAAGACTTAAAGCTATATGCAGATTTCAAAGCAGGCAGTTACTGGAAATTATCAGTGTCTACTAAACTGCAGTCTGAATTATTCACTAACATAATACCTATGTAAAGTAACTTTACATACTGCTTCCACTAATCAAGAAAGTTTGAAATTAGTCTTACAAGAGTAAAATTTGTTATTCATTGAATACGACAGTAAAGCTATGAGAGATAATTATGTATGCGATTGTCATTCTTTAAAGTATTGCCTTCAATAATTAAAAGTCGTGCTGTAGAACTATCTGTTTGTGGTATGTTACTACCCTGGGATTTACATCACTGCATAACATACGGTTTCTGGTTTGTATCATTTGCCAAACATGAACTTTGGTCTGACATAATATACTAAGATTTAGGAGGAGGCTGTTTTCTTTTCAAATGAAGATAACGTATCTGCTCTGGAGAACAAGGCAAGAGAAAAGTGTACATTTCTTACCCCTGAAGAGATACGTGTTAAGAATTGAAAAATGGACCTAAAATTTGTCAAAGAAAACTTTGCATCAGGAATATTCCTTTGAAAAGTAGCCCAAACCTGTCCTAGTTATAAACCATTCAAAAATTTATATCTCATACATTCTTTGGCCACCAGAGCTGCCTGTAAATCAACCAAGTATTTAATATCACCAGTCACGCCCTAAGAGTGACAGATCATATTAAACTTCTCAGGTTCAGATTTCTTGGTGCTGCTGCCTGTTCTGACTCCAGCAAGACAACTGGGAGCAAGGGACTTTTTTTCCCAGGGTGCTTCTCATCTCTTCCAGCCAGATCTAGAAGCGCATTGCATGATGCTGTCTTAGAGAAACATAAATAGGATAAGACTAGGAACTGCAGAATAGGGTAAAGGATCAATTGTAGGATGGAGAAGCAGCTGTGACTTTAGCATATGAGAGCCTCTGCTAGAGAAAAAGCCTTTTGAGGAGCAAAAGAAACTGGCAAAAAAGGGTCTCTCCCACACAAATGAAAGAGAAATCCAGTGTTTGAACTTTTTATGTTCTCCTTGAAGGAAAGATAGATGTATTCAGAAATCCTGTGAAATATTATTTATTTGTAATTCACCCATGGTACAGGTCTGTAGACGTTCTTCGAAAGAGCAAGGAAAACACTTTAGGCTGACGTCCATGAAGAGTTAAAACATAAGTTGTCACTAAGTAGGAGACTGTCATAGGGTGGATAAGTTGCTTCAGTGTTGAATCTGTGAATGTGTTGGTCTTTGTGAAACTATGCTGAGGAGGGTGACAGAGACTTGCAGCATCTGCTGTGAAACTTCACTAACGTAGTGCATTACATTCATGCCTCAACTCCATGAACACCTTCATGTATGACATTGAAAATGCATAGTGTTGCACGAAAGGTATAAAGTACTGAGAGCTTAGCTTTAAAACAGGCACTACATGAAGTTCCAAGTGTAATTACTGCAAAAATGCTTTGAATTACATGTCTTTGTACTGGTATTTTGTTAGCATTGATAGAATTCTAACTTTCAGTAAATACCAAGTTCATACCAGTGTTTTATTGCCAAAATATAGCTTATAGCCATGCAAGTTTAGCATTTGTGCTACAAAGTTTACCAGGCTTTTAAAAATGCAGATATATTCCTGACAACATAAATACAATCTTTCCAAGTTTGGCTCTGAAGTGTTAGTTTTGCAATGTCCGTTCTCATATTTTAGGTGTGCTTGATGGAGCTGAATAGTACTGAACAAACTGCTGATCTTTCATCTTTGGTTCAGTGGTTCAAGACCACAATGAATTGCTGAGTAAAGTGCAGGTTTTTTCAGGTCAGGCCATATTGCATAACAAGAAAAAGTTACCCACACCAGAATCTCTGCATTTAAACTGTGTTGAGCCAGAGTAAATACAGAGGGTCTCTACGGGTTTTGTCCTCTGGTTACTAGTAAGGACTGAAGCCTCCTTCTCTCTGCTTTTTCAGTGCTGTTGTCTATGCTAGCTCTATTAAAGCTATCATAGCTATGTTGACTCTGCTTCAGTCATACTTCATCCTGCTATCATCAGGTTATAGCTATGTTTTCTTCTGCAGCAGTGTCTGAGTTCTTAGACAAGTGACTTCTGTTTAATCTATAGTGTTAAGGCTTAGGGAGAGCCTGAGAGTATATCAGATGAGCTTTTGCTGAAAGTCAATGTAAAGACAAAATTAAGCATGGGAATTGATCCATGTACATTTTCAATTGAACAGTGTAATGTATCACCTGCATGATGCACCTGCTGTCATCCCAGACTCAGGGTGCCCTCCACAGCTCTTCAGTGCCAGTTTGCGGTTCCTGCTCTGTAGCAATACCATTTCCATCCTGTTAGACAAGCCAAGATGAAAGAGGAGACAGTGCTCTTTTAGTTCCTACACCACTGCTGGGACAGATGAATAATGTTGCCTAAGGAATCAACTATTCCTTCCTTCCTAGCTAAAGGACTGGTTAAGAGCCAGGCTTGAGCCACACTGTTGGTTGAAAAGTAGCTATTTTGAAGGAGGGAGATGCGAGATCAAAGCAAGATGCAAGATGCACACTATAAAGAGCTTACAGACCATGGGTGCAAGTAAAGCTTGGCTGTGGAGGATGCTTAGTGCCTTCCTCCAAGATCCTTGCCCTGCCATGCCAGCCCACCTGATCCTCATGTCAATGTGCAGCCACCACATGTTGGCTGCCTAAACCTTTACCAGAACAGTGGCTTGAGACAGGGAAATTCACCCTTCAGAACAGATTCACACGCCATTATTGTAGTTACCTACTGCATCTTGGGCTTCCTAAGGCAATCAACAGTGCTGACATTCCTTACGCCAACGGAGGTGACAAGCTGATCAGCAAAGTCTGTATGCCTGAAGCTCATTTCACTGTGACTTTATGGTGTATTGCTAATGCAGGTCTTCCTAGGTCACAGTGGATTTGTAGGCACTGGAGCAGTACACAGTGTCCGTCTGTTTGCTGCCTCAGTAAGGTGACAGTATGCCCTACATTATCTACCTCCTTACAGACGCAAAGTTAGTAGCATTGAAGAGACAGCATGTATCTGAGCTGATGGTGCTTGTCCCCTGTAGGACTTTGTCATCCCTTTGTAGATGACCACAGGCCACACAGAAGTTTTAGTAAAGGATTAATCAATATGTAGCAATGAAGCATCTGGACCATAGACTTCATCCAAGGGAAGTCTTGACAACCATTGCTTCACTATAGTCTTATGGGAACAGATTAAGTAGCAGTTCTGCTGGAGCTAAAAGACCCCACAGTGTGTTTTGCGTTCAGATGTATACATCACTGTTTAGCAAGCCTGGCACAGAAGGTGTCTTGAGCAGTTAGGGATGGGACAAAGAAAGGAAACAGCTCATGTAGGATGCTTGAGAAAATACATAGAGACTCCACTGTGTTGCCCCATTTGAGGTGCATTTTGTTGCTTGTGAGAACACCAGACTTGCTCATGCCTACCTATGCTGTTCAAAAAGCATGTGTGACTCATGAATAACCTGCAGTCCTCTGCCTTCCATATGGGAAGGAGGGAAAGGGAAGTCTGTCCTGTGGCTTGCCATATCCCGGGTGTGTCCAGGGAGACAGCATCTCTTTGCAGATCTTAACATCTTTTAATTAAAAAAAAAATATATATCTTTTGCATCTCTTAACAGCACACTTGTGTCCATGTGCTCATAACTCTGACCTTTCCCGATCTCAGAGATGCACACATCCCTGGCTCTCAACACTCCCACTCCCACACTCACTCCAGTCAGTGGCACCACGGACACATGAGCCTCTGACCTGCAGTCTGACTCCAGCTGCTGCACACAGACCAAACACACACACACAGAGAACAGAGAGCCCCTCACCTAGAAGAAGAGTTAGAGATGGAGTTTAATGAGAAGACAGACTGCTCTGATCTGTTTTTTCCCCCATACTTGTTCTTCCTCAATTACCATGTTTGCTCCAGTCCCCCATTTTTGGTTCCTCCCTGTAATAAATCCCACAAAATCCCAGAACACTTTCCTCCAAAATCCAAAACACAGCACTGCACCAGGTACTAAGAAGAAAATTAACTCTATCCCAGCTGAAAGCAGGACGGAGTGCCCCCAGGGCAGGGACCTGCCCTGTGCTGTGCCCTGGAAAGCTGCCCCTGGGGACTCATGATGTTGTGTTTGACCCAACCTGTGGGGCTGATGCTCTCCTAGGACAGCCCTGGGAGGGTCAAGGCAGGCTATTATTTCCTTCCCCTGCTGCCCATACTTTTTTCATGGTCTTCTCAGAAGTAGACATTGTGTTAAACATGTGGACACATCAAGCAGAGGGGAGGGAGAAACATGCAAATCTGCCCCTTTCATCTCAGATGTACTTGCCTGCCAGACCTCAGAAGCAATAGCTCAGGGAAAGTAGGAACTTAAGAAAAACTAGCCCTACTGAATGAAGCTTTCAGACCCTCATTTCTCTAAATTTCATTAATATGGTAGCAGAGGTATAATTTGTCTTTTAGCTTTGCTCCTGTGGAACAAACACCTGAAGCTAAAAGCACAGAACTTAGACAACACAAGTCAATGGCATCTTACAGCAGAAAAAGTGTCAATAGACCTTTCCCATGCTGAGGTTCCAGCTATTTAGATAGTTTTCTTTTAAATCTGTTTTGCTTCCTTAAACAACATTGACATATATGTTGTTTATTCTTTGTTTTCACACCCCACTCCCTCCCTCAAATTAAGTAGTGGCAAGCTAACGAATCAATGGAAGCTGCGACACATTTCTTTCCATCATTCGTAATGTTTACTTGTCAATCTCTGTCAGCTAGCCATCGCCAGTCAGTGACTGGGCCTGGTCTGGGGGACAAGGCCACTGCATGGGCATGAGCCATGCTGTGCCACCCGGGTCAGCTCTGCCCCCACTAATTTACTGCTGCAGATATTACTGTGCATTGCTTATGGATGAGCATGGCTGGGTGAGTGTCTTGGGAGGTAGGAGTTGCAAGTTTTAATTCTTATGGAGAGAAGAGGTCACTGAACTTTCCACTTCCCATTTTGAGCATTTTAGCTGTTTAGCTGGTAGCTAAGCTGGGGAGAGTACTCAGGAAAAAAGGCAAAAAGTCACCCCCATGGCAAGGGTGGTGAGATGACAATAAAACAGACACAGGCATTCAGGGAGACGCTTCATCCTGCTGCAGTACAGCAAGTGTCTGGCGAGAACATGCAGACTGGTGGGGCTTGGGACCTCTGTCCACACTACAGGACCTGATCCAGGGAAAATGCAAGCAGATTCTTTTGTGAAGAAACAAATCCATTTCTTTGGGCAATTTAAGTAAACTATGAATGAGATGTGTCGGGACTGTACAAGAATTATTTGGGCATTTCAAGATCACAAGTAGGCCCACACATGCCTAAATTTTCTATCAGATCTTGCCTGGGAGAGGGCCCTAATCTGCTCAGACCCACTAACCAGGATAGTCTCTCATCCCTCAGCTGTGATGGCTATTTCTCCTTGACTCAATATGACTCAATGATCTCAACACTGGTCATACTGAAATGCAAATTACTTGCTTTCATTAAGTTACTAAACTAACCAAGTGACTTTTCGTTGGTGATTGATAGTCCCTCTTCATCACCATTATCAAAACTTTTGTGCTATTCATAAATTGTTTTGGTGATTTTGTTTTTCTTTTTTTTTCTTATCTGACAAAAATGTTAAATAACATAGATTTCAAATGACATCCCTGTAGGAAATCTTTATGACACATTACCACACACTCATTTTCTCTTTACAACCCCATTTTAAAATCCATTAGTTGGCAAGTTTTGAATCCATTTAATGTTTCCAGCCTAAGTTCATTATTGTGATTCTAGTTTCCTAATAAAAATGTGAGATGCTATTAGGACAAATACCTGACAGCATTTTCAAAAATGAATAAATTACTGATATTATTTATCAGCTAGTTCTATAATCTAAGAAAAATATCAAGTTAGGGTGAAAAAAATTATTTTGCATAGAATAAAGTTGATATAAAGAATAGAGGAATAAAATTATTTATTAATGATGATGTCAAATATTCTATTATTTGCCTAGGATGGAGATTTGATGTGTAGTTTGCCTTTTTAAAATATTGGCTTAAGATAAGCTTTTTTTTCAGTTCTCTGTGATTTCCCCAGTGTTTTAAACTTTATTAAAAAACAACATGTATAGCTGAAAGCTTATTAGATTATTTCTTTTCGGTGGTTTTAAGTGCATGAGTTTTAGGCCTCTTGGTAAAAAAGAAAATAAGGAGAAAAAAGACAAAAGGAAAAAAAGAGCTTTACTAGCTGCTGTTTCCACATTTTTCAGAAGTCTATTGGAATGGAACTTCTCTCTTCCACTCGTTATCAGCTCAGTCTCCCCTTTCACTTATGAAGTGGTGTTGGGGTATGCTCGTTAAAATCAACTCCAGTTCTTTGACGTTACTACAAACCCTTTCTCCACTATTCCCCACCATCTATTCAGACATTCTTCCAGCTAAGGAGTTCATAACTATTCTTAGCCTTCTGAAACAAAAACATCATGTACAGCTATGCATGTGTATGCTACTGTGTATGGTTATATGTGTAGTAACACATTAATTATGTTATTAGTTTCGACACTCTTCTACCTGCATACAGCAGACGTAATGAAGGCATGACCGCTTGCCCATACACTCTGATAAAATCTTATTCCGTGATCAATTTCTCTTCATCTCATCATGCTTTGAAGTGGTACTCCAATAAAATCCATTGGCTGGAGGAAGCACAGGTGCTGAGGCAGTGTGCTGAGATCCTTGGTAGTAAGAGCAGAGGAAGAGAAAGCAGAGCACTGCGATTAAGTTACCAAATAGCTGTTCTGAGCCTTCTATAGCTTCTAGCTCAGAGACATGGGTTTGATAATTTTGGATATATATGACTTCAGTGATGTAATATGAATAATATAGGCCTAACATTACATCTCAAGAATATTCCAGATTAATACTATTTCCTTAAAATACATTATTTTGCACTATTATTGTTTTCCATAAGCAAAAATATGCAGCTTTAGTTTATAATGGCTGAGGGACAATATATCTAACTGCTAGTTCCGTTTTGATAGAAAGCGACCCTGACTTTTACATCAAGCATCTAGGCATTTTTAAAAAGAATAGAAAATGGTTGGCTGCAGAGAAGAGAGGAGGGTGTAACACTTGAAATCTAAATGCAGTTACAAATGGGTGGAGGAATGTTTTTGCATTTTCTGCCTGGGTTTGGAGGAATAACAGCCAACCAGAGTTGAATGCTTCTCTCTCTGAGCATTTGACAGTCTTCCTTATAGGATACAAACAGACACAATAAAAAAAAAGGCTTTAGCTGAGTAACAGTTACAGATTTTGTCTTTGTCCCACCCTCATCCAAAATCTTGTCCCCCTTACAGTGATGGTAAGTATAAATGACTATTGCTTTATCTAACGACAAGCTGTTTTGTTGTTGTTTTTTTTTTTTCCAAAGAAAAGAGGTTAACTGTGGCCAACTACATTTTTTATAGAAAAGAAGAAATTATATGACTCCAGCCAAATACATATAGTGAATAGCATATCAAAACTAACTGTGCAGTAATTTGTACAGAAATCAACTACACGACCATTGCATCACTTCATACATCAGAGTTCTCATTATCTGTATTTGAACCATCAAAAATATCAGTAAGGAATATATATCTGTATTCCAGGAAAGGAATAAGGCTCAAACATGAGGGAATCTATAAACAGTTTTTTTAAGGGGGAGTGCAGCACTCAGCATAGCCATGAAAGGGGATATGTTCTATACATTAGCTAGAAAAAAACACAGATGATCCTTCTCAGATAAATTTCACACCTAAATCTTATTTCCTTTATTAGACAGTGTAAGGCCAAATCTTGAGACTTTTCTGTATCACTCTATATTACCTGAGTACTCCCACTAAGATGGTACATCCAAATTACAGCACAGAAATGTGACAGCTTATTGAAATGCAGTGCTATTAACTCTTCCTGCCTGTGCATCAGTCACACAAATCAGCATGACCTGTGTTTACTATTATATGCTTTTATTTGGAAGTATCGTGCTGAGCTTCATCTTTCACTACATTTCTATCCAGGTTTCTGATAAAACAATCTAATCTGCTAAAACAAGATTATATGGTAACTGTAGATGCATAGCATGAACATGTGATCCCTACAGGATTTCTCTATTAAACTTGCCTTGTTTCTCTCATTAATCTTATTGAAGGTTGTTCTGCAATAAAGAAAAGATGTAATCTGCCACTGACAAATTGCTTCAGATTCTTCAGTCCCCATATCTTTCTTTTCAAAAAGCTTTTCCCTCCATGTTTCTTCTGGTTATTTAAATAAAAAACAAGCTGAGGAAAAACAGGTTTTGTAGGTCTTTTCATAAGCCTTTGTAAAAATGCAGTAAAGACAATTCAAGTATTTTTCACACATGCTCAATCACGTTTTTTAAGGTTTTAGTTTCCAAGTGTTAGGGTCTTCCCATTCTGTGTGGTTTGGTCCTGTTGGTAACTTCTTGAACTCGACAAAGACCTGTTCCTTTGTGTTACCTGTACTTGCTGAATAGTGAAACAACCCTCAAATTGCAAACTTTCAGTTGGCTGCCTATTGAATAAAATTTGAAGCCCTAAGCTGGGAAGAAGACAGAAGCAGAACCTATTGAGCCCAAAATGCTAAAAGGTCATTTGTTTTAAACAACTAAAGATAAGAAATACCTAACGCCTCAACTGAATGCTCCTCTGTACACTCATCACTCTTTCTGAGTAGATGGGAGCCTCTTCTCCTCTCGGAGAAGCATCCTGAGCAGCAGAGGCTGTATGGTGTTCTGTAGCAGGACTCCTCTGCAAGACTGTTTCACTTGAAAGCAATAATTAAATACCCATCTGGTATATGTTGAAGACAGCAAGTAAAAGTGAGCTTTGCTCCCCAGCCTGTTGATAAGGTAATTTGTGCAGAAATGGGAGAAACTTGTGTTGTGCACTTTGCTCCAATGCTTATTCAACCTGAAGTATTTGTGGATTCATTAGCTGCAAGTATCCCCCTTCCAAGAAGAATATCATCATTACGGCAGTGAGTGACATTCATGTTTTCACTGAATAATCCATTGAGCTGTTGATTATGTCAAGCAAAATGAAACAGCTTCTGCAAAAAGAGACAAACATAGCACTTCATCTTAGAGTACCCAGGAGTTTGATTGCTGGATATCCTACAGGGAAGTGGGAGACAGGGATTCAAGGGCTGCCAGGGACAGGAGGCAATTAGACTGGAGATTTTTGGTTGAGTGCTCAAGCTGCTTGAAGACAGGAGAGATGTCAACATCTCCTTTTCTTCTAGCTGTACTCGTGTGTAAACCCAATCTGTTCAGGGTTTAAATCGTCCCTTCACCCACATAAAAGAAACATGCTGTATCTGTGAATACTGACAGGATTCGTGTAAGATAAACTCATCATTGCAGTGGCTGAAAAAATACTTGTAGTCATTGCCAGAACAGACCTGTAGGTATAAGGAACCTTACTATCAAAACCTTAGGTAATGAAGGAGTTTGGACATTACCAGGGTGTGGCAGCAGCATATTGACAATTATTAAGAACCACATTTTCTACTTTGTTAATGCTTTTATCAGAAGCTTTCCTTCATTTTGCAGTACTTCAAACTTGAAACTTAGAGTACAAAAATGCTGTTTATTCCTACAAGGTTATTGTGAAGTGCTGAAATACTTCACAGTAATGAAATTCTGTAATGCATATCATAAATACAAATTTCTAAAGTAACTTCCTGTAGGTAGCAGGTTCTATTGAGTGCATGAAGTGCTGTGATGCTGGTTTGGTTTATGATAGTTCAGATCCATTCCTTATTGAGAACCTAAGTTTATTTCAGAAGTTTTCGCAAGGAATTTTTACTGACATCTTCAAATCTTTGGCTTCACTTTTCTCTGTTGAGGTAGTTTCAAATGCTGTAGAATGCATTACATCTGTAAATAAGTATATTGTAAATAAAGCTCAACCCAGCATATTACTAAACATCTGAAATGATTCCATAGTTTTGTGACTATCAAGAGTAGCAATAAACAATTAAACCTCTATTAACCAGTGTCCAGCATGAAAGGCTGCTGAGAATGACATTCAGAACAATATTTTCAGAGTTTTACAAGATCATATATTGTGCTAGCATGTTCTCTATAGTTTTAAGACAGGTAAATCCTCCTCTTAAAATCTGTTGGGTGAGTGAACCAGGTAATGGGACATGAATGCTTTGTGCTTCAGCCACTAGGCCACCTCCCCAGAGGCCACTTACCAGCCACTAACTCAATCTGTTTGGGTGCTGCAAAGATGCTACAGGCCTGAGTGCAGTACAGGAAGGGTAAAACCAGTTTACATGGCCATATTATTTCTTCTGGCTGTTAAGGGTATGCTGCAGCTCACAGTTCTAAAATGCTTTGTCAGCTCAGCTGTAGAAAGTAGCTAGCTAGCCTTGCCTAGCTTCAATTAAGCTTCTTTAAAAGGAAGCTGTTTAAAAAAACTTCTGAACCAGATTAAGTGCAGATGTACAGCAAAGGTAGTTGTCAAAATCAATGTAAAGTAAAAGTAAGGTGACCTTATCCTTTCTGTGACATGCCCTCTTATATAGCATTTGTTTTCAGCCCCTCACATGTTTGTCTGATTCACGATCCTGTATCAGAATGGCATTTGCTATCTGCACTGTATTCAAACTAGCTTAGTGAACAGATTCTCTATTCTCATCACTTGCTCACCAGGAAATGTTGTCTTGAAGTATATACATTTTAAAAATACACTGGGCTTTTGTCAGTAATCTGATAAACTGTCATTGATTGTATTCAGTGGAATGTTATAAATACAACATCGTCTAAGTCCCTTGGAAAGCCATCATCTTTCGCTCCAGAAACAGGGAAGAGTATGGCGTGGAAATGGAAGAAGGACTATCTTTTTTTTTTTTTTCTGGTTCCCTGAAAATCTTCAGTGGGGTTTTTATCTTCAGGTGAGTGATAGAGTTATGCATTACCTTTAGATGTAGTCTCTATTTAACCAGTTCTCCATGGGTAAGACATCTACATTGCCACAGCAGTTCAATATTCCATACAGAAATGTTAAAATTATGTTTCAGCTGCAGGGGCAAATGTTAGGGTGCCCTTGTGCTTGCTCACAGTTTGTTTTGTAAGTGAAATTTATGCAACTGCAGCCTTGCTATGTCCATTTCTGTCTGTCTTCCTCTGCTTTTTGGCAACTTCCAAGGCAGGAAGATGGCATTAGTATAAGAAAGGTGGGTTTTATGACAGCCAAGCAGAAAGACCAAGGAGAAAGATAATGGCTGTAGTGTCACCTCACCATTTATCTAATGTCAGAGGATCCAGAAAGGAAAGGCTAATCATAAATTCTGCAGATGACAGCAAATGTTTCAATTGGAAACTAATTCCTTGGTTCACAGTAGACAGAAATCCATAGGAAATCAGGCTTTGGATTCTGTTTATGGACTATTTGCTTGGATTACTTTGAAATTTTTAAGGAAGCATACCATAAAAAGCCCAAGAAGTTAAGATACTTAGAGAAAGTTGGGAAATCAATTACAAGAAACGTAGTAATTTCCATTCTGCTTCTGTCTAAATGTTATAATTAGGAAGTGTTAATATTAAATTTGTACTCATTGTAGTCTTCATTGTTAGTGACACAGAGTGTTCAGGGCCTCCTTAGAACTAAAGATGTGGGATTAGATTATCTCTTCCACAATGGGCTGTTTTGTAGAAGTGGGACATCTATTGATGTAGTGTTTATTAAATGAATTTGAACAGTACTGGAGAAAACACCGGTGCAAAGTACTCTGGAGTCACCAAAATACATACTTTTTGTTTCAAGAATATGACTGCTACTGAATTTGTGCTCCAGCAATATTAAACAATAAAATAAAAAATATCACAGGAATCCACTGCTGAATAGTAGCATAGAGTGTGCCAGCAAAGGATTTCAATCCCCTGCCCTGAGTTTATCACTATCCAAGTAACATTAATTTGACATGGCCAAAACTATACCAGCTTTTGCCTATATAGCTATGTTCATATACAGCACGATTATGTTGTTGTTTTTTTTTCTCTACAAGTTCCTAATACAAGTGTGTTTTAAAGCTGTTGTCATGGTTTAACCTCAGCTGCTAATAAGTAGCTCACAGCTGCACACTCACTGCCCCCTCACCCAGAGGGATAGGGAGGAGAACTAGAAGGGAATGTAAAACTCAAGGGTGCAGCTTATGAAGACACAAACCCCCAGTGAGATCCCCCTTTGCATACAGAAGTGCTGGTTATATAAAATTTTTTATCCATCCAAGTTCTGCCCTGGAACATGCCTACATGCAGCAAAGCACCTTTGCAGATAGGTCACACTCCATCAAGCTGTTTGCTTCCTCCATGCTCACCTGATGAGATCTCTTCTTCCCTGATACTTAAGCTGTGGGAGGCTTTGGGCAGCCCCTCATTGCAGACAGGTGTGCACAGAACTGATTTGGAGGTGAGCTCCGAGAGCCAGATTTGGTGCTAGTGGCTTCCTCACTACATTTTAAGGCATAATCACTCTGCAGCCTGGCACCCAGACAACGAACAAAGCCTTTGCTCAGAAAGGGCCCTTACACGAGGGTTGAGATAAGTACAATTTAATAATTGAAATAGAATAAAAATGAAAGAACAATGTTAACAATGAAGACAATAACAGTTGGTTCCCCCCCCCCCCCCGAAAAGTGTAAGGGAAAGAATAAAATCCGGAGGGAAAGGAAGAAAGGAACACACGGTGCACGATGCAACTGCTCACCACCCGCTGACCGATGCCCAGCCAGTCCCTGAGCAATGACCTGCCCGCCCCGGCCAACCCCCCAGGTATATATACCAGGCATGACATCCCATGGTATGGAGTACCACTTTGGCTAGTTGGGGTTGGCTGGCCTGGCTGTGTCCCCTCCCAGTTCCTTGTGCCCCCCCAGCCTTTTTGCTGGCGAGGCCTGAGGAACTGAAAAGTCTCACATCAAAGCCAAAACACAGCACCGCGCTAGCTCCTAAGAAGGTAATTAAGTCCATCCCGGCTGAGACCAGGAGAGCTGCGTAATGTAGAACAAGGTTCTAATGTCTGAATGCAACCATCTCTGCAGATAACACACTCAGCTACAAGTACTGCAGCAGAGTGACAGTGCCCTGACAACACAGCAATATTGGAAGCTATCTGCCTTAGGATCATAATTCTAGTATCCAAACTTTCTGCACACATGATCTCTTTTAAAGGAGAACATGTCACTGGTGAAAGCAACATTGTGCTTATCATACTCCTGGGATATCAATCTTAATGGTAAGTGACATTTCTTGCAGTGAAATCTTTTGTGTAGCCTATGGTAGATGACCAGATGTTGTATCAATGAAGTTTCCTGTTGTCTTAAGAAATGAAATGCAGAATGCCATTCATCTTTCATTCTGGCATTAAGATATACATATTGACTTTCTTCCAGTCAGCCTAGATATTCACAGTTTTGAATGAATTCCTTCATATGGCGACTCTAAAAACAACTAATTAGAAACCTATTATACGATATTGTGTCTACAAACAGGAGGAAAGAATCATTTTCCCACCAAGAATTTTCTTGGGGAGAAACACATTTAATTATTCATGACAGTCTACATTAAGGCATTTCTTTTTTACATTTGGAAATCTCATTAGCTTTCCACCCAAGCTGTTTTTGTTTGCATAGGTGTTTTTTGTTTGTTTACATGTTTTACAGATGTGAAACCTTATAATCTAAGAGGTCAGTCCTCTTATTGAAATTACATGAAAGCATAGCACTACTAAACTTGGACCTTACAAAAATTTATTTGAAAATTCCTCTCTAAATCATTTGCTTAACTTCCCATTAGTCAATGCCTGAGTCAGCAGCAGGCCCCCAGTTCAGAGCTTCAGGCTTTTGGGCCAGTGAGTTGCTGATGGTCTCATACCTTCACAGTCTGCAAGCATCAGACTTTGCATGTAAAAATTGGCCCTTTCATGGTATTACTTCAGTGAGATAGGCATTTTAGGATATTTATATATATATATATTTTACCGTCAGGGGAAAAAATTACTATTCCAGAGAACATTTATCTGTTGGTTTAAATAGAGCAAATGTTAAAGGAAATACCCTGAGCTTTCAGCCTGAGAACGTATCTAACAGAACTGTAGGCTATAATTTAACTTTGCAGAAATGTTCTTAGTAGATAATATTTCCCCATTATTTAAAATACCACAAAAAAGAGTAAATTGAACAAGTATTCATACAACTATGCATCTGTGCTCATATTGCCACAGTCTATATATCTCTTGATAGCTCTTTCATGTAAGAGTCCCTTGTAGCTACATTCATCCATCCTGCCCGTACAGCTGGGAAGTTGTGCTGTTTCACCAGAACGGCACAGAAACCCAACTCACAGAAAAGAAAGGAGGTCCATTTAGCACTCATCTAAAACCTGTATCATCGAAATGTAGGTACCTGACTTTTTAGACATTCAAATTTTGGGATATCCAAAGTAGTACAAATCCTGGTTCAGGCCACCTCTTCAGTGGGACTCTGAAAGCTGCCACTTGTCAATGCAGCCTGGTCCAGTAGGAGCTTCCAGAGAGATCCAGAGGGTTGGGCATTGTACAGCTGACATCAGTGCTGCTCTGAGGCCACATTATACCCCATTGTTCATTGTTAGTTCACTCCCACGAATAGAAAAGCCTATTTCTAAATCTCTGTTCTGCCTGGTTTGGGCTTCAGGCTTTCCTATTCCTTCTCACCGCATTGTTTTAAAATACTGTGCAGAAGATGCTTTTGGTCTGTAACAGTTAAACTTACTTCCTTTCGGTGGATAACAAAGTGTCAGGGAAGGAACTAGAATGTAACTCTGCTGAGAATTGCTTTAGGGGAGATTCCCATGGGAATGCCAGGTTATCTGTTGCAGAGGGAACCGAGACATGGATCCCTGCTCCACAGCACTGACCAAACACTCTGGCATGTGTGAACAAGACACATGGTAACTGCCACACCCAAATTCCCAGATCCATATTTTCCTTTAAAAGGAAAAAGCAGGAAAGCTCTCACCTGGACTCTTTCCATTATCTAGCATTAAACCCCATCCTAGGGTTGCATCTTTTTGCTTCACCTGTAGTTGATTCATTATCCCCAAGCCAGGGGGTGTAAGCCAGAAAAAAAACCTTTGTTTCTGTGGGATTTTTGTCTCAAAACACAGCACCTTTTGACTGCAACCTGCTTGCATCCAGATGGCTTGGGACGTAGGTGGGTAAAGGGCAGATCTGTGCAACTCCTGTGCAGAGAATTATATCTTAAACAGACGCTTGAGTAAAAGCTGTGAAGGAGAAAAATAAAAATAATTTAAATATTATGTTGACATAGGTTGTTGTTTGGTTTTGTGTTGGGTTTTTTTTTGTTGTGGGGTTTGGTTTTTTTTTTTTTCCTTTGGCAAGAAAGGACTGAGTTTAGCATTCTAGAAAAGGATTCACCATTCCACACAGAATGAAATTTTAGTTTACCTTCAGCAACACAGCTCCTTCCTGATAGCTCTCCCTGGAGTTCCTTATTGGTTTGTTTAAGTGGTTCACTGCATCTGCAAATGTCATCCTCAGGTTGCAAACACTTCCAGTGGGGGACTTCGTACAGGAATCATGAGCACCTAACACAGGGTTATGGATTCTGGTGGACAGGTTAGGATTAACAGTCTACAATATGAATGTCCCATGTACACACATTGAAATAAGCCTCAGCCTTAGCTGAAAACATAGAGGAAGCCCATGTTGTAAAATCTGGATTTGAAAATCTGAATTTGGATTCAGATCATCTGAATCCTGGCTTATGCCCTGAACTCCTGTGTAAATTTTTTTTTTTATTTTTTTTTACTGTTAAACAGTATGTTCTGATCCACCTGATGGAAGAAGTGTGTATATAAATATCGCACAGCATTTAAAGCTTTTCGGCATTCCTAGATGAGTGCTGCTAAAACACTTTGCTCCAGAGTGTGTGAGATGATGGTGTGTCTGCCTTATCACACTGTCTGTGGATGGCTGGTCAACCCCTAGGGAGGTCCCTAGGTGCTAGTAAAAGATTGTGATACACATCTTTCTGCTGCATGCCTGGAAGACTACAGCAGGCCCTGCGCTTCCCAATGCAGTTATGACAGTCTTGCAAATCGCCTTTCTGGCTACATGACTTTAAATGATGAAGGAAACATTTATCATAAAGTATCTTGCTCTCCTCTTCTTTGTCCCTTACAGTTTTTGTATGCCATTGTCATCCTTTAGAAGATTCTGATATTTTCTTGAAAGTGTTGGAAAATTTTTAGAAAACCTAAGTTTGAGATTTTTCTTCTAATTGCAGTCTTTCAAATATTGCTGTTAAGATGACCTAAAACCCTCAAGCAACTGATATTTGTATCTGAAGATATAGACAGAAACAATAACTGTCAAGATATTCATTTTTTCAATAAAGCATTAACTTTAATGTCTGGCTTGGCGGGATGGAGCATCTGTAAGGTTTTTTAAGTGTATAGCACACATTTGTGAGCCTTTCTCTGAAAAAAAGAAAAGTAGTTTCAACCTCTTCAGATGTAGTTTCATCTTAAACACCCCTAAAATAAGCATGACTTATTTAGTCCCATGCTTTTCACATATCTATCTATGCAGGTTGGTATAGGTAACAAAGAATGCTCAGAATCAGAATAGTATCAAAGAAAAATCAAGTTTAACAAAACTCAGGAAGTGATCATAATTTCATGTTAAAAATGCAGACATATTTAAAAAAACCCAACATACCAAACAACAAACCCAAAACCAAAATAACAACAACAAACTAGATTTCTATTAAATATTGCTAATTTAGTTATTCATTTGTCTTCAGTGAATTTTTGTTTTGCTACAGAATGTCAGTATTGATGCTTTCAAACTCAGGAATGCACTGTGTCATCCTTTGCCCAAAAGAAAAATGCTTACTGTGTTTGCCTTTCTGCATACTTCCCTAGGAGGACCTAAAATGAGCATTCTCAATTACAGTTATGGCTGGTGCTATTTGTTAGGGTCTGTACAGCTGTCTCATGCTTTTTTCTAGTCACATGTTCTCTTACAGTTAAAGAACAGTTTTAGCTTGCTGTAAAATTTTAATTGGAGAAAACAAAAGAAACACACAGGAACACGTAAGAAGTGCCCAGTGTAACATCGAGATCCAAAAATGACTATTTCAATTCCACCTATCCATCCTTTCCTGCCTTCCCCCTCCCCACGTGTCTTTTGAGAAAGCAATAGATCACTGTTCTATAACTATGTATATTGGAGAAGCAAAGAACAGCATGAGAATAAAGCCTATTGTTGCATCTAAATTTTGACATTTTAAAAATGAAACTAATTTGATAATTATGTCAAAAGAACATGGGAGCACCTGGACATTTTGTAAAAAGATTCATGTTTTATTTGTATGTATTTTTACTGCAAAATACCATTAACATTTCTAAGAAGTTAACTGCTTTAATTTGTTACTTGCTGTTGTGCACAGTGAATTCCTAAGGCAAACAATGACTGAAGTCTTAGAAATACAACTCTGGAAAATTTCCTGGAAAAAAAATTATGGCAGCAGACTTTGGTTCTCTCAACAGGGATGCCTCTGTAGTTTTTGTCTCTCATATATATGATGGTAACACGTTTGCATCTACATCAAGGCTTATGCCATCACCTGTTTGTTTCTCATAATGCTCTTACTGAGCAATGCCGTCATCTCCAATTCCTGTCCTTTAGAGTTTGCAGTGCATTGGAGGCCAGGAATTCTAGACCTAATAATATCAGGGATAACCTGCACTTACTCTCCTGGAGCTGGAAAAAGAAGATGAATAAGAAGACGAAGAAGAAGGAGAAGGAGAAGACGAAGAAGAAGGAGAAGAAGAAGACGAAGAAGAAGGAGAAGGAGAAGAAGATGAAGAAGAAGGAGGAGAAGACGAAGAAGAAGGAGAAGGAGAAGAAGAAGGAGAAGAAGAAGACGAAGAAGAAGGAGAAGGAGAAGAAGAAGACGAAGAAGAAGGAGGAGAAGACGAAGAAGAAGGAGAAGAAGAAGACGAAGAAGAAGGAAGGAGAAGACGAAGAAGAAGGAGAAGAAGAAGACGAAGAAGAAGGAGGAGAAGACGAAGAAGAAGGAGAAGAAGAAGACGAAGAAGAAGGAGAAGAAGAAAAAGAAGATGAAGAAGAAGAAGACGAAGAAGAAGGAGAAGAAGAAGACGAAGAAGAAGGAGAAGAAGAAGACGAAGAAGGAGAAGGAGAAGAGGACAAAGAAGGAGAAGAAGAAGAAGAAGATGAAGAAGAAGAAGACGAAGAAGGAGAAGAAGAAGATGAAGAAGAAGATGAAGAAGACGAAGAAGAAGGAAAAAGAAAAAGAAGACGAAGAAGAAGGAGAAGAAGAAGATGAAGAAGACGAAGAAGAAGGAGAAGAAGATGAAGAAGAAGGAGAAGAAGACAAAGAAGACGAAGAAGAAGGAGAAAAAGACGAAGAAGGAGAAGAAGAAGAAGATGAAGAAGAAGGAGAAGAAGACGAAGAAGGAGAAGAAGGAGAAGAAGAAGACGAAGAAGAAGGAGAAGAAGACGAAGAAGGAGAAGAAGGAGAAGAAGAAGACGAAGAAGAAGGAGAAGAAGATGAAGAAGGAGAAGAAGACGAAGAAGGAGAAGAAGGAGAAGAAGAAGACGAAGAAGAAGGAGAAGAAGACGAAGAAGGAGAAGAAGATGAAGAAGGAGAAGAAGGAGAAGAAGAAGACGAAGAAGAAGGAGAAGAAGAAGACGAAGAAGAAGGAGAAGAAGACGAAGAAGGAGAAGAAGACGAAGAAGAAGGAGAAGAAGAAGATGAAGAAGAAGGAGAAGAAGACGAAGAAGGAGAAGAAGAAGAAGATGAAGAAGGAGAAGAAGAAGAAGATGAAGAAGAAGGAGAAGAAGAAAAAGAAGACTAAGAAGAAGGAGAAAGAAAGTGGTTTCCAGCCCTGAATTACAAGCAGACACTTCACATAATCCCCTCCATGAAAATTCCTGATTGTTATTGCTTCGTCATACAGGGATACTGTTCTCATTTTCCCTGTCTATATACTAACAGCTCCTTTATAGAAATTTGCTCATCTACATCATTTGCCTTCAGAGGAACAAGTTGTTCTTACTCTCAATAGCTGTTCCTTTTATTTATTTAGGGAAAGTAATAACCTCTCCTCTCAGCTTGTTTTAGAAAGCTAAAAAAGACAAACTGTTGTTCCTCTTCTCACACAGTAAGCTCTCTGTATCCCTGGTAAAACTTTGTGATACCTGTTGCAGTTCACATTGCTCACTATTATACACATGCGAGTTGGTTATATTTAGAAATTTAGGTAAGGATATACAGAAATACAGAAGATCTGCTAGGTCATTAATTCCATCATTTTTCATTTCAGACTTTTGCACCCTCGTTTGCTCCCTACAAATATGTTCATTCTGAAATATCTCCAAACATGATAACTCTTAAAATAAAACTTAATCAGAAGAATTGAATCAGAAATTATCATTTAATCAGGAGTCATTTCCCCAGAGTCATCTCCTCAGACATAAAAAAAACAATCAGCATTTGGAACTCACAAATAAGCAAGGACTAAACACAAATCTAAAATGAACTGATGTTTTTTCTAAGATTTTTTTTTATGTTGTAGAATTTAGACTTTAATTTCCCCATAATAGCATAAGTTATACTTCAGCCTTCTGCACAAAAACCTTATTTGAGTAAAAAATAAATAGCATATGATGTTTTAAGATATACAAGACCAATAGCAACGCAGGTATTTATTTTACGAAACTTCATGAATTTCCTATTAGCCCTGTTAGCCCCCCTTTTGGCATTTACAACAATTGGTAATTGTTTATTATATATCCAAAAACATAATTAAAGAGATTTCTCTCTTAAGACATGTAAATAATATACCTCTGAGGATGCAAGCTTGATGGTACAAGAATCAGATAGCTGGAGATCTGTGTATTGAAAGAAATTTGAGAGATTAACTTATGTGACAAAAGATCTAAATTCAAATGAGCACCAACATCAAACCACTATTACAGTAATTTCCATCTAGGCAGTGTAGCAGAAAAAGTGGTTAAAAGCACAGCTAAAAATATCTACTGTGATTCAGAATCTTTGAAAATCCATGACAAAACAGCCAGTAATGTGCACCTGTGACCATTCTACTTGTTTTTGTAAATGCTTTGCCTTCATTTTTAAGAGAAACTATTTGCAATGCAGGACCTGAAAGCAGAAGATGCCAGAAGTTTCTAGCCTGCTGAGAAACAGCAGGTTTCTGTTGCAGCAAAGAAGTAAACAGAAAAAAAATCAGAGATCCTTTTTTGTATTGGTTTAAATATTGCTAAAAATATAATATGTACTGTTTGCTGCATCATCCAGCAAAGAAAAGATGATGGGAACCAAGAATTCACAGCAGCAGCAAAAAGTGGTATGGACGTTCAGGTATTAGGTATAGAATGGGAAAATTTGTTGTGAAGATTGTGTCAAAAACACAGGTGCAAGATAGAAAACTTTTAAAAACTGGGTTGAATAAAGGAAATAGTTATGTGTTTTTCCACCTTTCCTTCCAACATGGAATTGAAAAACTCTGAAGTATTTCCTTTTTGTCAGTTTGAATCATTTTTTTTAAATAAATTTTTTGATTTATTGCCTATAAATATTTTAAAGAAAAGGTAAACACGTTCTGAAATGTCAAGATAAAAATGTGGAGGAGGTTTCTTTTTTTTTATTCAGATAAAAGGAAATATTCGAATCTTTTTCTTTAAAAATCTGCTATTTTTTCTGTTTAATTTGGGGGGTCTTACATAATTTATATCAAAGGATAAATTATTTTCATTTTTATGTAAGCTAGTTCAGCATTTTTATGGTAGTTGGAGAATTTGCTTATCTATTTATGTATTTTTTTAGTATAGCTTCAAACAAAGCTAGAGTTGAACAAGAAATTTTCAGCAGCTGAGACATATTTACATTGCTTGGTAGTATCCATGTTAGTTGTGCAATTTAGTCTTTCTTTTTTTTTTTTTACCTCCAGACAGAAGTGCACAGTTATTACTATTATGCCTACACCAGATAAGCAGGTCTGTGATCTTTCTGATCCTAAAATATCTGTGTGGTTGTCTGTAGCATCAACAGTAAAACTTTCATCACCTTGGTGCTTTGCCAATAAGCTCCCAAGGACACCTATGACAACAAGCATTTGCAGTTAACTCCTCAGTCTAGGAGGTTTTTCTTAAAGTTTACATGAACCATGCAAAAGGAATTCTGTCTGTTATGCCCAAAGTGAAATTACCAAGTTTCAAGGCAATTTTATCACAGTGATTCCGTGAATGAGGTACTTCAGGGGAACATCTGATCGGGCAGCCAGATTCCTTAATTTTCATTAATATATCAGCAAACTGCAATGCATGAATGTTTCATGGTCCTAGTAGTGCATTCCTTGCCTTTTACCATCCTCTGTGCTCCTTAACTTTGCTTTTGCTGGGTGCCAACCCTGCATGATGCCTGAATACAAATACTGAAATACAACTTCAAGTACGTACCTTGACCAGCTATTTTTGGGCAGTCTATATGTCATTACATAACAGCATATATGCAATAGACAGATCTTAGCTTAGCTAAAATAATTTTCTCCAGTGCCTTGATTTTATATTCTTAAACCAGCTTGGAAGTAGTTTACCTTTTGGCTTACTGCATCTCTGCATTTTTCTGTCGGGGTCAGCAGAGATCAGCAAACATAGTATTTAAGAAACAACATTCCCCTTTTATTTTTCAGTTGCTTTTGGTTAGTATTGCTTTGGGTTTGTTTTTTGGTTGTTTTTTTTAATGGTGGAACCAGTTTTCTAGGTGGTTAAAACAACACTTCCCAGAGCTGATTGAAAATTCCTAAGTCTCTATCAAACACTGACATGTCTTCTTTTGAAAAGCATGTAACTAACTCTCCTTGTAACAGCATCTGTGAGGTATTGTTAGTTTCAGCAAGTTGTTTGGTTTTTTTTAAAAAAGGCTATTGAAGACTTTAGTTATATTATTATTTTTTTTTACTAATGCGTTTTGCTTTATAAATTCACATAGAAATTTCATGGAAGGAAAGTTTTAACAAAGAAAACTTGCAGCTGCATTTTTTTCCCCATAGTATATTATTACTTGTCGGTTATTGGAAGTTCCCCTTTTTAAGACGATCATACCTTGACTGCTGTTAGTTTTTACAATAGTGGGATGCATGACATCATAGATGATCTCAGAGTACTTCTAGTCTTCATACTGATCTACACAAGATAACCAATAGCTCAAAGTCAGTGCATGCTCCTGGCCTGGCTCTGCTGCTACCAGAGGCCTTGCCTGATTTTCCTTTTTAAACAACTATATGACTTGTTTGAGATTACTGAGGGGAATCAAGGGGCCATATTAGATTAAATATTGATCCCAAAGTAGTATGCTGCACTTCTCTTTTTTGGTTTTAGTAGCAGCAATAATAGCCCTCTGCTCTTACTGCTGCTCTCCGAGAGACAGATATTTCCGGCAGCTTCTTAGTGCAGAGTGCTCCACACACACACACACTTCTTCCCACGTTAAAGATCTTATACTGTCTGTTTATTTGGGGGTTTATAATGTCTACAGCAACTTCTATGCCATACAATAAATAATAGAAAAGTTATGATTTCCTATTTTACAGGGGCAAAACCTCAGTAATGTTGAAAGAAGGCTGGAACTGATCTATGATTTATTTTGTTTTTGAAGAGCACTAAGACAATATTTCTGAAGCTTTTAATACATGTACATAGTGATATAAGCCTGCGACTGTGTTAATAACACATTGCTCAATTATTGGTCTTTGAAAACAAAGCAAATTAATGTCACATATACAAATCTGCATAATGTGTGAAACTAATGCCTGAGCTGAATGAGTTTCCCATACACTACCAAGAACAGCACATGCACAACCTTAAAGTAAAATGTTCATTTCCAAACCCCCAAATGCCTGGCGGAACTCTCAGTTAAAGAAGTCAGGGATGGATATTTAAATTGCAACGTCTAAGTGAAATAAACCACCTTGAAAGGCCACAGAGTAATAAGTAATAGCAATGGCAGGATGAACCCTCTCTGCTTTACTCTGATCAAACTCCTCTAACTTGTAGGGGTAACAGTAGGAGGCTGTAGAAAATACATGGTTTGTCATTAGTTTCCTCCCAGGGACCAAAAACTGCTGTTCCGTCTGCTACTGACACAGACTGACCCATCAGCAGCAAAAATGGTTGGTTGACATAGTCAGGGACAAAGAAAGGATAACAGAAAGATAATGGGTTTCAGAAGGGTGTATATCCAAGAGTTTCAAACCACTCATGTCCACTGGCCATTTCTTCTGGAACGTACGGTAGCAGAGCCCCTCAAGTGGTAAATGGAATGGGTGCCCAATGGTAACAATCATCAATTATCAAGGATTGTGGGATATGGTTAGAGTCTTCTTTAGAAATCTTCTAAACATGCCTAGCAAGATACCTGTGTATTCAGGACTTACATAGGAGCTAGGAATCTGGCCGCTGTAAACATCAGTGCAGGGAAAGCTATTTATACCAAACCTCCAAAGGCCTTTGCCAGTCATGCTTAATGAATATGAATAGTGAAAGTGGGATTTTTTTATACAACGTCTTGGTTTATCAAATGTAAAAGAGACTATTTGCTGCATTACCCTTAAATTCTAAATAACACAGCAGCATGCCATTAGCTACCTCTACTTAACAGAGATCACACTTGTGGTTTGAAGCATGGGTATTACCCATCTTGGGGATGATACATAGTAACTTGCAACTGAATTTATCACAGGCATTATCTAGCCCAGTATACTGTCTCTAGCAGTGACAGAAGGAGATACCATTTGAAGACAGTATATAAACCTAAACAACTGTTTGTAGTCTGTTCACCTAATGCCCTAGAATCCACAGCACTGAAGGTGCTTCACAGCCTTTCCTTTTACTGTTTACACAGCTGTTGCCTACAGGTTTTGCCAATTATTTTTTGAACCTGCTGATAAGGTCTTTTTCCAGAAGCCCTTGGGGCAGTACTTTTCAGAAGACTACTACCCACCGTGTCTAGGTGAGGGTGGTGGAAAGTACTTTCTTTCATGTTTACACTTGGATTAGTTTCACTGAGTTTACACAGTACTGTAGAATCTGGTGAACAATCATTCTCATCCACTTTTTGTCTTACCTACTGCTTCCATAATTTCGTAAACCAGAGCCATGTGCCCCCTCGTGCTTCTCCACATTGAAGGGCCCCAGCCCTTTCCTTCTCCCATCAGAAGCCAGTTGCTTGTTCATGATGGTTGCCTTTCTCTGCACCTTTTCTAGCTCTATCCAGGGTTGCAGATGTAGCCAAGCCTTCACCCCCAATGAAGCTTCATTGGCTTTTTTGACTACTGTTAACACATTGAACTGAGAATGTCAAGGAATGGTCGACCGTGACTCCAAGAGCTCGTTACCAAGTTGTAGCTGCCAACTCTGAGCTCAGTTTCACCTAGGCACAATTAAGATTATTTTCTCTAAATGTATTATCATATTCCTTGTGCCTCCTCCTCTTTCCCCTTCGCTTCAGGGACTCTGTGTGATAGACTCAGTTATTCCTAACAGGAATCCCACATTTCATAATCCCCTATGTCTTATTTTCCTGCTCTAATAAAAACTTCCTTTGCCTTCTGCTCTCATTCCATACAAAGGCACTCTCCACAGCAGGGAAATTCATGTACCCCACATTCCTGTTCCCACATTTCAGGGTTCCATGCTTTATTCTCAATACCAGCCTTGTGTTGCGACCCCCAGCCTGGGGTTTCCCTACTTCCAGCCTGTTGGGGTTCTCTGGGGGCTGGTCCCCTTCCAATCTCTACTCCATATCTGCCTCCACAGCAGGAGGCCCTTACATGCTCCTTTTCCTCCACTCCAGCCACCCTCCTTGTACTTTTCCTCTATTTCAGTTACTTGATTTTTCTTAAAATTCAATGGACTCATGTCCTCTATCCTCCACAATGTCTTGAACTTTTTCATAAACTTTGGAAATAATCAGATGTGGGTTTTGAAACTTGTGATACAGATACATCATAATAATCTGATACACATTTTTAATGAGTATTTCAGACACTAAGCATTTTTCTCCAATCTTTCAGGTTGGGCTCATTTTCCTCATCTTTCTCTCACAGTTTTTTTCTGAAGGAGTTCAGTTTCAGGGTCAATGTAAATCAATGGTGGTGAGAGGGAAAAAATAAAGATATTTTTGTTTAGAGGCCTAAGACAGTACTGAGTAAAAAATAGGATGCCTCTCCATGCACTCACTATGAAGCACCAGTCATCTGGTTTTATTTTGTGCTTCTTAGCTGTAACCCAAAAGCTGTGAGTTGAACGGTATCTTCCAGTAAAACTGTTCCTGTTCACTTGAGCACAACTGGACATGCATTGACCATGTCAGCTTTTCTGCTACTCTAAAGAACATCTCTTATTTGGGCCCCAGTCCAATTGCTGGATTCTCCCTGTGCATCTCTCTCGGTTCTCCTGTACCTAATAATATGAACTTTGATTTGGTGCCCTCTTCCTGTAGTATTTAGTTTGGAAAGATGTACAAGAAATGGTCATACAAAGGATCCTAAACCATGAGAAAATAACCGTTACCTTTTACCTGCCTCTTTACTAAAACTTCCAAGTTATATTCCTTGAAAATTAGTTTTGTCCTGCAAACAACTAAAACAAAAAAAAATATTAAAAAATAGATGCATATTCTACCTACTACACAGGAAGATTATGTACTTGACTGGGACAGTGAACTTGAAAAATAAGGTTGCTGGAATGTAGCTTTGAGATACACAAGGAGAGGGTAGAGAAGAGAGAATCTGAACACTGCTAACAGGGAGAAGGGTGAAAATAACAATGAGAGGAGAAAATTGAGAGGGCTGAGGTGAAAGTCTGAGAGCCAGAGCCGGTTGGTGGTATGTCAGAGCCTCAAATCACCAGCAATGTGGAATTATATGAGATACATTTGAAAAAGAAAGGTTTTACTAGAGCCTTCCCAAGTAATATTAAGAGAGAGTTGGTAAGGTGCTGTGCTATTCATGGACACCAAAGCTGCACACCTTTTGATGGCTGAGAAATTGTTCCTTTTCTGTCATTTGATAGGGGCAAGCAGCATAGCAGAGATTTAATTTTTTTTTCTGTGTAGGAACAAAGTGCAACTCCCATGAATATTTCTGCTGAGCAAAACTGGAAGGAGAAAGGGGCAGCATCCAGCTGCAGATGGGTGTCTGCCTCTAAATTTATAGTTCACTGGCTGGCACAGCAGATGCTGCCACCACTTACTTGCTAATGTCCAGTTTAGTAATTTGCATCTGGGTGATGATGGTGTCTTTTGGATGCTGGGACTATAAAAACTTATTATCTTGGGCAAAACCTTTTATAATTTAATGCAATTTACAACAACATGCTTGGGTAAGAAAGATCCATGTATGTTTATCTCTCCTTGTAAAAGCAGTGATATTTAACAAGTTCTGAATAAAATATGTTTTATTCACCATTATTTTAACAGAGACATTTGTTCCCATGATGGATAGTCTTCCACATTCCCTAGACAGTAACAATCCCCTGTTGGAAGCAACTCCCCTGAGACTCAAGATGTCTTTTGGTCTCCCGATTTATCTAGAGCTGTATGATGGTGAAGGCGCACACTGTTCTAGGAAATTCTCCAGAGGCTGCCTACCGTTCCTGCAGATCTCCAGCTGCAGCCAGAAATGCACTAGCCCTCTGTTATCCCAAATCTGAAGCCACACTCAGGAAACTGACTTTTGTGTTTCCCCTGCTATCTATCTCAAGATCAATAGCTTCAGGTGAAAGAATTACATAATTTTTTTTCATCACTTTGTACAGTTATACATGTTGTACAGCTTACAACTTTTTATAATATACAGTGTGACGGCTGCTGTTAGACAGACTACAGAATATAATGTATCTCATGGCTTCCAGAGAACACACAATGAGGAGAAAATTAGTGAACGTGATTCATTCCCTTTGTAATACTTTAATCTTCATGACATCACCTTTTGTGTCCTCAAGTACTGCAGCAAAGTTACCTAGATAATCTTGTCTAATAATCTATCCCATTGTATGTCACTCTGTGAGGGAAATTGCTTCCTTGCTCTCCCTTTATTTGACATTACTGACAAGGAATGTTTCCTTTCCTGATTATACTCAGCAACATGTAAACGAGCTTTTTTTCTGCAGTAGCTTTTGCTGAGGGCTGTGTTAAGAGTTCAGATTAAGATAAACTTCCAGTGGTCTCCTCTCATGTCTAGTGAAATAAAAGGAACTTTTTGAACATGGTAATCTTGACTGTACATACTATTGTACATGACATCATCAGAGTAGCAAGTCATCATTATGCAGATGTTGTCTGATATTCTTTTATCAGTGAGAACTCATTTAGCTGTGTCTTTTTTTTTTTTTTTTAGTCCAGTGTCAATTTTCTGTATCTGTGAAAGCAGAATTCAGCAAAAACTCTGAACTCCTGCCAGGGTAATAGAATTTTAAGCTTTGTGGTATGCATATAGATCTAAAACTATGTGGCGTTGTCATGTTTATTCTTACTGGTCTTTTAGGAAGGCAGGGAATGATAAGCCACAGTTTAAAAACCACATCAGAAACTCTCATTCACAAATACTTCGGGGGCTTTTGGTTTCTAGCAATTATCTTAGGTTTGAAACACAGCAGTGACTGTGAAAGGGGAGCGTGATTGTGTCATTTCTCTTGCCACATAGATCTTCTAGCTTAGAAAATCGTATTTAGGGAGTTGCTCTGCAAGCTCTTCGCCTTGGACCTGTCACATTCTCACCCAACTGCTCTGGGCTTCACTGCAGAGGTCGCATGTGTTTGTCTCTCCCTAAACCTCGTCCACAAAAACGAACACTTCAGGGCAGGATGGAGATGTCTCCTGAGGAATACTGCATGAAAATAGCGCTTGGCACCCTCTCCCACAGTTTCTGACTTCTGGAAGCTGCTGCTTCACCGGGTAGCCCGGCCCCGAGGTGAATGGCCTGTCCCTGAGGTACGCTGCGCACCCCGGCGCTGCGGTGAGGGGCCCGGCGCTGCGGCGAAGGGCGGGCAGAGCCCTGCCGCCGCCCCGCCAGTCGCTGCCGAGCGCCCTCCGGCCGCCGCCCCGCGCAGCCCTGCGCGCCTGGCGGGAGCAGCCGCGTGCGGCCCGGCTCCCGCTGCAGGGCGCGGGCAGGACCCGAGCGCGGGTTGCGCGGGCGTCGCCCCGGTTTCAGAGCCTCTCCTCAGAGACCGCGGGGAGGACCCGCGCGGCGGGAGGTGGCCCGCGCCCCCTCGCCGCTGGGAGTCCCCCCTGCGCGGGGCTGCGGGGGGCGAGGCCGCCGCTGCCCCTTTAAGCCCTAGCTGCTCCTTTCTGTGGCGCCTATTTTTAGCTCGTCCTCTTGGTAGCATCCAGCTCTACCCTCTATTCCTTCGCGCGCCCCCCACCCCCCCCCCACCCCCCCCCCCCCGCGGTGGTAGGTTCCGCGCGGCGGCGGGGGGACTGAGCATGTCCGAACCCGCTCGGCAGCGGCGGCCGCGCCGAGGCTGCGCTCGCGCGCCGCGCTCGCAGGGCGGGAAGGAGGGCGCGCGGCCGGGGGCCGCGTGAGGGAGGCGCGTGCCGCTGCCGCCGCCGCTGCTCCGCGGCGCCCGCCGCCGCCCGCAAGTAAGTTTCTCCGCGGGCGCGGGGTGCCCGCCGCGGGGCCGTTCGGGCGGAACGGGGAGGAGGGGGGGGGGCGGCCGGTACCTTGGTGCAGCCTCCCCGCGGCTGGGGCGGCCCGGGGCCGGGGCTCGGAGTTCGCCCCCCGCCCGCCCCTGGGGGCTGGCGTCGGGCGGGACGCGCGGTGCGACCGGCCGCCGCTGCCCGCCGGGGCGCCTCGCTGCCCGCCCCGGGGCCGTCGCAAGTGCTGAGGTGCCCGCGGCCCGTCCCCGCTGACCCGGGGGCAGCGGCTTGCCCCGCGTTGCGCGGTCCTGCCGCCTCGGGCGCGGGCCGCGGCCTGCCGGCTGGGCTCAGCCGCGGCGGGTCGGTGGCGGGCGAGCGCGTCTCCTCAGGTGCGTGCGGCGGCCGCGCCGCCGAGGGGCCGGTCCGGTGCGGGACCGGCGCGGTCCGCGGCTGCGAGCGGGGAGCGGGAGGCTGCGCTCAGCCCGCGCGGAGGCCGCCATACAAACGTACCGAGCGAGTAGCCGCGCAGCCGGT
Organism: Falco peregrinus; assembly: GCF_023634155.1. Classification (NCBI taxonomy): domain Eukaryota; kingdom Metazoa; phylum Chordata; class Aves; order Falconiformes; family Falconidae; genus Falco; species Falco peregrinus. The sequence goes on along the minus strand of NC_073723.1, from coordinate 26,749,022 downwards.
GCTTCGTCAGAACTGGCGAGGATGCGGTGTTTAAAGGAGTTTCTGATTTAACAGATGGTACCGTAGGAAAGAAAGTGTTTACTGAGAGAAACCGTAACGACATACGGTTTTGCTCCCTCGTGTCACAACTTATTCGGGGTGTTCTTTTAGCTTAGTAGGGGTACCGTATTTTAACTCTTGTCAGTAGCAAGCAAATACCAAACTATGTCCCAAGGGTTTTTTCCTCTGAAATTGGAATTTTGTTATTAATTTAGAAAATGCTTATTCCATTGTCGTACCTTTCACCTGTAAAGTCGGCTTTAACACTGCGTTACTGATATTGAGGAATGTAAAGTTACTAGCTTAATGTTGAAAGTGACGTGATTCCGTTAATTTCTTTTCCCGTGCTCTGAAATGAGGAAAGGCTTTGGAAGCCGCTTCCCTATTCAGAGGCGGCTCGTTGCTATTTGCGAAGCTGTATGAAGACAGCCATCTAATTAAAATGTTAAATTATTAGGGGAAGGGGAATTTGAGGAGCTTTCTGTGAAACTGAGTGTCACTTATGAAAATTCAGCTGCTTGGCGTGTCACTGGTGAAAGAATAGGACCAAGCAAGGGCACTAAGGTGCTCTTGGTGGACAGTCTGTCTTTAATTTTCATTAGACCATTCTGGTAGGTATTCTCAGTTTAACAACCTGACTCTTGACGCTTCTATAGGCACAATTATCTTTGCACATTGACTTAGATTTGGTGGATTACTTAGCGATAAATATTCATATGAACTGAAGTGTCTGCAAGTTAAGCCTTATCAAAATTCTATATGTATTTTAAAGTAGTTAAAACCCCCAGAATTTGCCATCTCTACTGTGTATATTCTTGACTTTGTTAATTAGTGTTACTGTAGGGGAGACAGGAAGACAGCTGTGTGATTGTTTCATAATTCTGCAACTCTTCCCCTCTCCCAAATGGAGCACCTCCCCCTCAAACAATAACAATTGATCTGTAGGTTTCTGAAAGCCAGTCAGTGTGTGTGATTGGGATCTGACTTGTGCATGATTAAACCTCTGTCCTGTCAGTTCCATTTTTTATGAGTATGCAATAATGGGGACAAAAAAAAAAAAAAGAATCCTTGAGTAGATGCCTTTTGCCTGCCGCATGAGACCATAAGAGAATGCAGCAGGAGAGAACAGCTTGTGTTACCTATATTGACAGTGTAGTGAAAAATAAAGAGGGAAATTTTTCTGTGTGTCAACCTGCCAATTTTCTCTTGTAATCAGATTTCAGCTGAAATAATACCAGGTATTGGAAAAATAAAATTGATCAAAATATCTGAAGCTTTCAAAATCTGAGTGTTAAAAATGTCTTTCCTTACGGTCTTAGAGTAATAATTTGTTCAATCATTTGTGTTGCATTTTACTATTACAGCATTTTAATACTTCTTCTTATAGTTCCAGAGCTCATACAGATTTAATAGAATTATTTCAGCATCCTAACCAGATAAGCATTCTTTGATAGTCAGAACATAGGCTGATAGAGCATATAAGCGTATCCTTAGAATATAAGCTGTGGCATAATTCCTGTAGAGTCTCAGCTGATTCTTTTTTCTTGTCCAGGTTTGAGCCCAAGTACTGGAGGTGAGAGAATTATTGGAGTGGCAGTGGGGTTACATATTAATTGTTCGGAAATCTCTAGTTAGCAGCTGCAGCGTTTACACATAGTTATTTTTCCCTTCAGGCAGAAAAAGTAACTAAACTTCTTTCTCCATGCATGCCTTCTGTTTAAAAGTCTTATTTCTCCATTATTTGCTTGATCTAAGGAAATATTTTCCATATTTTTATTTTTTTAATAAAGCGTGGCATCTCACATTATAGGTAATTGTATATATTCATACACCCAGGACTCTGGGGAGTAACAGAATTATGGAAAGAAATGTAAAAATAATTTAAAAAAAACCCAAACCAAAAACCCTATTCATAATGTTGTAGAAATTTCTTTCATAGGGAAGTGATTATTCTCTAAAGCTTACAGCTGAAGGCAGTAGTCTGGGATTGTCAGCATTACTTGTCAGCTGTTAATTTGTGAAAAGGTCTCTTAGCATTTGCTTTTGTTGATGAGCTACTGTAACTTACTACTTCTTTACCCTTTAGCGAGCTGCTGTTTCTTAGTTTAATATAGCAAAAACAGTAAATTAAGCATATTATTGAAATACATGTGAGAGGTGACAACCTTACAGAAGCAAAAAGTTACTGCTGACAAATGTCAGGTGTCAGGTTAGCACAAGATTGCTTCATGTTCATGAATGGGTTCACTCAGGAGATATAGATGCTTTGGTTTAATAGAACTATTTGCTTAAATTTAGGATGGCTTCCTTGTCTGCTGCAGTAGATATTTGTTAAAGTAGGGGTTGGTCTTTGGCACGTGAACTGTTGCCATCAGAGACAGAAGGAGCAGCCTAGTATAGGCAAAGAAACTTCATGTGTTGTAAAGCTCTTGGGGAAGACCTTCAAGTGTTTGAAAAAGACACTATCTTCGTTTCATCAGTGGTGTTTCATGCCAGCAACAGATATGCATGTGGTATGCTGCAGCAGTGAGCTGTAAATTACCCTTTTATTCTAGCATCTGCTCCTACCAGTTTTATTGAAGATTAGACATAGATATGGAGAAGGTATCTCCTGGATATCTCGGGATACGTTATGGATGTGTCGTACGGTTTCTGAGGCAGGAAGTTATTGGATCTGCCGGTCAAAATCTTTCCGATTATGCAGAGGCCTCTGTCACACAGGGAGCTTATCTGTGGCTGCAGCAGTACAATTAGCGAGTTTCTCCTGTATGTAAGGTTACTGCCTGTGTCTCGGTTACACGTTGAATCAAGTAGTGACCTCCTCGTTTCTTACATTGCTCTAGTAAAACAGAGACAGAAGGAGTATTTGCTATTTTTCGTTATTCTACTGCCTGTAATGGGGTTTGAAGAGGAAAATCGGAGAGGGAAGAGAGAAGTAGGGAGGAAAATACATAAACTTGTGTTAATCTTCCACAGCTATTGTACTGAGAACTAATAGGAGTTTTGGCTCCCTAACTCTTAAGTAGCATGAGGGAAAGGACCATTTGACTGTTACTCCTCAGTAATACACTTGTGTATCGTTTGATGATTGAGAAATTGTGCAAAGAGAGGGGAGGTTAGACATAAAAGCAACGGGAAGAGAGCGCAGCTATCCACAAGCTGGATGTGTGTCCTAGTGGAGTTCCCAGTGGAATCCTGAACATGGCTTATGAACATGCTGTTTGTCACTAAACAAAGGATTGTACCTTCTTCAGGGCCAATGTAACGTGTTGTTCACATAGCCCAGGGATAGTAACGTGGGAAAAAAAAAATGGAATTCCGTGTAGCAGGATAAACTGTGCTGTGGTGTTACATGACAGGTGTATTTGTGTAAGTTCCTCCTTGAATGGCTTGAGGCCATGAAAGGTATACTAGTTTGCTCATTTGTTTTCTTTTTTCTGGAGCCAGTTGTTTTCAGGGTTGGGCCAATAAGTCTAAGCCGATTTACGTATTTCTGGCAAACCTTTATGGCTTTTCTATTCCTTATGATGGGGTCCTGTTCTCACAGCTTCCACACCCCCACCCCACCCCCACCCCCCATTAGGGGTGAAGTAACAAAGTACTTACTGAGTAATAGTTAAGTAACATGGGGGAAAACTGACTGACTGATTTTCTTTGAGTTAAAATTGAAGGGACAAGGGGATTCCCCCAGCATTGCCATGGACGTTATAAAAACAGAGGGATGTGTGCAATGACATCCTATATAATAGAAACTGCTGGACTGTTGGGTCAATTCTTGCTTAAATGAGATTTACCATTTGGAAAAAAAAGTTCCTCTTCACTTAAAAATTTGGAGTAAATCTCTGTTAATAAATTGTGAATGCATCCAAATCTGTTCTGGTCTTTTCAGTTATTAATTAGCCTATGTGTTTGCCATTAATAACTTATTTTTAGTTTGGTGTTGTTTCTATTCAACTTCCAGCTATCAAATCTAACTATCTGCCTGTTCGGAGCTACATATTGTCCAGTATTTTTTTTCTATGAAAGTACATAGAGATCGATAAAGACCTCTTGATTAAGACAGCTCATCAAATCTTTTGCTGTTTATATTTTTTCAGTTCTATTTGATTTTTGAGACTGGTCAGTTTCTGTCTTTTCTGTCACTTGGAAGTTATATTGTGTCCTGTGTGCAAGTGCTTTTCTTGGATGTGCAGTAACTTCACACACAAAATGATTAGGGCAAAAAAAAGTCAGTGTCCTAATAGGAGGGAGAGAACATGAAGAGAACTTAAATGGTGAAGTATGTGCAAGTTGTTCAGTACTTTGCTAGGCTATCTCAGTGATCAACAGTGAAAGATGGATGAAAGAGGAAATACTGAACACTAAGAAGAGCTTAAGCTGATGTTAGCAAAACCAAGGCCATTTTCTGTGGAAGGTGGAACATTGTTGGTCTGTGAGTGTAAGAGCCATTGTTATAGTTTACACATTCTTCAGTAATCAGTGACCAAGGAGTAACACTTTGGGTCAGCCTGGGACATACCCGTTGCATCCCTATGAAGGCATCTGTTGACGTCTGTGCAATCATGGACATACGGTATTTCTTACTATAAAACAAAGCTGTAGCAGTGCTGTGTTGGGATACTTATGTAAGACGAAGTGTTGCCTCTTGGGTAGTGTAGGTACCTTGTTTGCTCAATGGTACTATTTATACATAGTTTTGTTTTGGAAGGTGTTCTCAGCCATCGGGACAGATTACTAGGAACCTCCTGTCTGTCTTCAGTGGACAAATTTGGAGAGAACGATTATGCTATGTGAACATATAGCGTGGCTGCTTAATTGATAGATATGCTTTTTCTTTCTAGACACTTTATATATACAATTCCTATTCATTTCCCTATGAACTTGAGTTGTGGAAATGGAGGAGAAGAAGAATCATGTGTCTCCTCTGCTCCTTTGTATAAAATACTTTTGGGACTCATAGATATGAAAAAAATTCATAGGTAAAACATAGTTCACTTAAGTACTTCTACAGATATTAAGAAACCAGACATGTATATCAAGGTAAGATTCTGCTGCTGTAGTCAGAACTTTTGTTTTTCCCGAAGACATAGCACACCAGATTCCATGGAGACACTTTCTAAAATAACAGCAAATACATTATTAGTTATTTCTTAATCTAACCATAGCTGTACAAAAGCTTAGTAATAAATCATATTTCATAAATAATACAGAGCATACTAAAATGTTAGTATTTATAGTCACTGCAATGAAATTGGATTCACTTGTGAGTTGTCTTTATACTTCCTTTGTGATTTTAAATTATTAATGTTGTATTTTAGAAATTGATATTTATATACTGTTGATGTAACCCTGATCTATTCAGTCATCTGAATCTGGCAGTTGAATTCCAGGTTGTCTTATGCATTTTGTTGCATTGAAAAGGCAGGGCATCCGTGTTGTTGATACAAGCACATTCCAAGGTGAATAATCAACGATTATCGTAGCTTCTAAAAAGAGAAGCAGTAACAGCTTTGAAATACCCTTTAAAGAAGGAAAAGCCCTTACCCAGGACTACAAACAGCAATAGCAAGGGAAATGGATGCAAAATGTATTTGTTTCTTCTGGCTTTAATTCTCCTTTGGGATCTTATTGTTAGACTGTGTGGGTTTTCAATAAGTTTCTCTAGGATTATGACTGTATCCCTTTTTTTTTTCTTTCCCCTCCCTTCTTTCCTAGAGTCAGTATGAACACTAACTGCAGTGAAATGTTATGGACATAGGACTAATGCTAATTCATTAGTAGTCACTCGTGCTTCTAGATGAATCCTCAAGTCCCCTGTGGTACTTTCTGCTTAAGTATTTTTCAAAGAATTACACTGATTTCAAGTGTGGACTTAAACCACTAGTAGAAGTCCCACTCATGCCTTCTGTTGCCATTAGCGTATCACCATGGCAAAAATAGTGTCTTTGCATGACAGAAAGGATGATAGTAGTGGGAGTTACCTGGTCCACATGGAACGCTTGACTGTGAAACACTTTTCCATATGCAAACTGTCATACCTTCTTTTTTTTTTTCCTCATTTTTTTCTATTAAGTGTTGTCTCACTTAAAAGCTTATAACCTGAGTTTATGCTCCACTGAAAAATTTTACCTGAAGTAGTGAACGACTTAAGACATCTCTAGAGTGTGGAACAGTGGGAAAACTATGTGTAAGAAATTATAAAGAAAGTTTTGAAGTGGAACTAACATTTATTGAAGCTTCGCTGCTCCACTGATTTTTCTTTTTACTACTTGTCTGTGTCTCCTGTATGTTGTGTATACCCACTGTAGATTCTCTACAGTGGAGCATGTGTGTGGTGTTTGTGAGGCCTACATACAGTCAGCTGTTTTTACAGAATTATAGTGTATGTTTTGTGTGTATCTTCAAAATAAACTCTTAATACAGACTATCAAATCTGAGGCTCTGAGTATAAGATTTTTTCAGGTCTTCCTGCCATAATAGCTGCTTTATGTACTTTCCCAGCATAACCTTGTGCTTACTTTATCCTCAGACTGCACTGAAGTGTTGGGTGTAAAGCAGAATTGTTGTGCTGCATTGCACCTGAGAATACCTCCAGGCATGGCTTTCCATTCAAAGCATCCCTGTGTTCAGAGGTCCCAGAGGGCACAACTTCCTGCTGAGTGTGTGTGCTAACACCTGAGAAGACAGTGTCAAGCAGGACTTACTCAGCATTTGCTCTTTTCTGCAGTTCTTGTCTGTATCAGTGGTGGTTTAAAAAAAATATGTGAATTTGGGGTATGTTGTTTTTGTTCTTAATATCCTTAAAGCATTGAGGCACTGGGATGTCTGGAGTTCAAGTAACCTAATGAGCAAGCATCCTGACTAAAATGCTGAAGCAAGGAGAACTGTCCTTGGACTGGGGGCCATGAAAGAGAAGATCTTGGCTTTGGATCAGATTAGGACGTGGGTGAGCTGACTGAACAGAATCTGTGTTGGCTGGATGAGGTTGCTGGGGGGTGGTGATGGTGATGGGATGGGGCTGAGGGAAGATGAGAATGGCAGTGGACAACTGGGAAGATGCGCAAGTAGCGGAGTCTGTGTCTTGTGGGGGCTTTACAGAGTTCAGAAGGAATCAAAAATTTCCAGTTCTTCTTGTCCTGTTGTAATTCAGGCAAGCTTGTTGTTAAGGTATTTCATCTCATTATTCTACCTCCTCACAACCCCTTACCTTTTTCATCTGCTTATTGTTGTAAACTTGTATTTCTGACCCTTGCAGAACTTAAAATACTAGAGCTGAAGCTGCCTGGATATCCACAGTAAATGAAGACTTTCCCATTGAACATAAGTCTGTATCTGTAAAATGAAAATAATAATTGCTGAACAACATAGCATGACATGAGAACATAATTTCATTAATGTTGGCAAAATACTCTTAATACTGTAGTGATGATCACCTTTGTTACAGTCGCGTGAGGATATTAATACTTCTGGCATCCTAGTAGAGCTTAAGTAGAGTACTGTAAGGCTGTGGACTGAACAACTCTGATCAAATGAGATGCTGGGTATCTTAACTGCTTACTCAGTAAACTGTCCTTCCCATTCTCTAGAGTGTTGAAGCAGCCTTGGTGGAAAGCAGTGCTATGTGAACACATAGCTGAAAACTGTATAAAGCTGTTTATGCATCCTCTTTGGGAATATTATGTAGACATTTGGTGACCCATGGTTCTTAAGTTTGTGAAATAGCAGCTGCTGTGTATGTGGGGCTGGTATCTGCTGAAGGCCTCATTAAACTGCAGCCAGCCTTCTGAGTTAAGATGTCTTTGAAGGGTAGAAAAGCTCTTTGTAGTGATAACGTGTCCATGGGAGAAGAGATCTGTGTAGCAGTCCTCATAATCAGTGCCACATATAAATAGTGGAGAGTAGGCGAATAGAGACAGCAGCAAGTGAGCCAGAATTAAGATAAAGCAGTCTTGATTTTGGCGAGTGTGATACTTTTCCTTACATTTTATAAAGGTAATATGGCTTTATGCATCAAAATTACATTACTTGTCTGCTGGAAGACAAATGCATATGTACATTGTATCCAACAACACTAGCAATGGTCTGCAAAAAGGGTGAACCTAGTGATGGTGGTAGTGGATGGAGTTACCCAGATGGAGAAGCTGCATGACTGAATGGAGCTTGCAGTGTTTGGGAGAGTCGTGTGGTGATGAAATGTAATCAGAAACTATCTGCATATCTAGTTTGGCACAGGAACGTGGCACAGTGAACACTGAACTGCCTGACTGCAGTTCTGTCACCATCTCCTAATGTTGCTCTTAGCCAGTGTTGCAGTAAGTTTTGAGCAAGGCTTACATTGTACCCAGAGATAAGGCTTGACCTCACTAAAGCTTTGAAGGGGAGGTATTGCAAATATACACTTGTATTGAGAAATAGCCTGAAAAGATACTCTTAATTCTCATATGTATTTTCTCGAAATTTCTCTACCTTCTGTTTTCCCCAGTTTTCAGGCTCCTGTGTAAGGAACATGTCCTAAAACTGTAGCACAGGCAGAATGCAAACTTGTTACTGTTCTTTCCAATCCCTCTGTATGCCCTCAGTTAATTCCAACCATTTGTGTTTCTCAGGTATGCCCAAAGGCAGAGGCTTTGTAAGATGATGTGGCAACGGGCTGTAGAAATTAATTCCCCAGAGGAAGAACCACGTGTTATACTGTGTGATGTCATTCTGTTCTCCTTTGGGGAATGTGAGAGACCACTGGTTAGAATCCATGAGGCATTCTTCAGCTGAAATAAATGAAGTCTTGAGGAAATCTGTAAGTTGGCATTGATAGGGAGAAGTCATTCTATCTCCGTGAGACATGCAAAGGATCCCTGACATCTCTTTCAAGTTCTTATAACTGCTAATTGCTTTCTGCTTTTTAATTCTCCTTCCCAGGTACTTTCACAGCAAAAGAGGTTTTTGCCATGGTGAGTTGCAGTCTGAGTGAATCCAAGAGGAGGAAGGATAAAATAATAATAATAAAAATTTAATTAAATGCCTTGATTTATTCTACTTCCTTGTAGTACCCATTGATGTTTTAAGTCAGTTTTCTGTTTTTAGATCACACCTCTATGTAAACCAGTAGATCTTTAGATAATAGGAGTTGGCTTTAAATAACTTCCTATGACAAGCACAGTACCTCTTTTCTTTCCCAAAGGTCTGTAAATATTTTCAGTGTGAATGAATTCATGTTTGCCAAAATGAGCTGGATTTACACCTGTGTGAGGCCAAAAGCAGTCACCAATGTGCTTTAATGCTTATAAGTCAAGTCCCTTCATATAAGTGCATGATTATTTTAAAGAATGGTCTGGGGAAAAAGTGATAGTGTTTTTTTGGTGGGTAAATTATATATAAATTGTGCCCATCTATAGAAATACAGACTGAGATGGTGTGAAGCAGTGAAGCTGGTATAAGCAGCTTGTAGTTTTCCAGATGCTTGTACCTGACATTTTATACCGCAGTGCTTACACAGTAGCACCACACAAATTTCAGTGCATCAAGCATTCAGTTTCCATGCCAGGATTAAATTACTCAGGTTTGTTTGGAGTTCTGGACTGTTGCAATTTTAAACCACTACTGTTTTTTCATGTGTCCTTGTTTAGGAAGATTCCTATTCCATTTAATAAAAATTGAATTATGATAAATTAATGATTATGACCATCTCTGAGCTGCAGCACATATGAAGCCTGCAAATTTTTTTATGCTTAAGATAGATGTAACTGACAATTGTATTAAATCTTCCAGTCTGTTCTTGGTGCATTGTTAACTAGAAGTCTCTAGCAGGTAAAGAAAGACAAAATTCTAGTATTTTCTCTGAAGAAAGCAAACTAATCATTCACTTCTCAATCTTTTGTGAGAAATGCAACGTTATTCCTGAAGGACTTTAAACTATAACCCTCTAAGACGCTTTCCTTGCATAGCTTTTGAGCTGTGCACGGGCACTTAGAAGGAACACAAGAAAGTCTTCTTCATTTGGCTGGTAGATCAGCATAGCTAAGACAAGACTACTGTCATATGGACTTGATAATTCCTTAGCATGTGACATTTAGATAAAGTTCCTGTTCTTTTTTTAAACTGTAATCTTTTGTGTTTGCTTTAATATTGTCTCAGCTAGGCTCTTGATGTTGAAGAGAAGATACTTCTATCGATTTCACAAAATATATATATCACTTTGCATGAACAAAATGTGTGACACTGTGCTTTTATACAATGCAATAATGACTTAATCTATTTGTAAGAGTGCATGACTCCTAATTATGAATCCCAACGATGGATCTGAGGTGACAATTTGGCTCAAAACTTCTTTCCCTGCTCCCAACTAAATAATCTAGCCTGCCTCTGCATGCATACCGTTAGTCATTATGGGTACAATTTTAGTATTGCTAATAGGTCACACTAATTTTTACTTTTTTTTTTTAAATGCAGTTAAAAAAAGTGATTTGTATGACATCACTAGGAGAACACTTTAAAAATTGTAGTAATGTGTGATCTCAGTCACAGAAAGCATGACAAGTACAGTTGGTTAAAGGTGAGCTACAAGAACAACATTGAATTCCAAGTTTAAATCAAGGTATTTACTAATAGAGCTTGGGACAGGAGATTACAGAGTCGGTGCCTTAGTCTGTTAGCGTGCTACTACATTGAAATTCATGCCTAAACCGCTGCTTTTTTCCCCCTTCTACAAGTTATCTGTTTTTGGAAGTTCTAGTTCTGATCCTTTCCTACTAAGAGATGCTGATGTTAGAAGTCTTTATTATGAATTGATGACCTAATCCCAATAAAACTGTACAGCGTACTTCCTTGTTGAAACAAGGAAATTTAACCCTTCCCTTAAAGGGCCATTTCAGCAGGGTCTAGAACAGAGCCATGGGAGACAGACTTAGACTGACTGATTCTGTTTTAACATATGGAAGATGCTGGATCATTTTCCCTTAATCAGCTCAACAAATCCAACAGGTGGTGAAAGATAGGTTCTTCCCACGTGTTACTGAAGGGTCAGATAGTGTATTGCTAACAGCTTTGAGCCATGTGTGGAGAATATTCCTACCTTCTGTTCACCAATAGGGAAGCAAAATTACATGTTTATATTTAATAACATTAAGTGCACATGTATTTTCTGTCATCTATCTTCTGGCTAATTGATTATGTGGAACTAAGCTGCCATGGACTGGACATGCATGCTGCTGAGGGTACAATTTGTATTCTTAATCAGTTTTAAAAGTATGTAAAGCTTTTTTTCTGGTGCGGCGCCACTGATTTTATGACATTTTTTACATGCGGCTGGTACCTAAATGCTGTTCACCACAACGGACATAAGGGGTGCAAATGTATTGCTGTGGGCAGAGCAGTCAGAGGACCCTGGAAGAGAGAGCTGGCTCTGTGATACAAATCCCTGAGTACTTTAATTGCAGTATAGATAGGAAAAAGTGTATTGTGCTTGTTCTTTGCAGGGTGTCAAGCCAGATACGGGGAGAAAAATAACTTGCATAAATCAAATTTTTACACGATGGCATTTTGTGTTATTCATTTGTTTTGCAAGTTCGAAGTACCTCTGCTGTGCTTACCAGTAAAATAGATTACAGGAAAAAAGCAAAAAAACCCCATTTATTCTCTTCCAGTTAATTTAGTTCCTGTTTATGTTTGGAAAGGAATGACCTTGAAACATTGTGGTTCACAGTTAAAATCTTAGGGTTGATATTGGCTTATATGCTGAGTGACCTAAATAAAAATAAGTGAACGATATAACCTTTTGTTGTTGAAATTTTCCAAGGTGTTAATTTTTTTCACTTCCCTATATTTGTTACATGAAGGATAAATTTAGTATTGTGAGGGCAATAACAACATTTCCAGTTCCATGGTCATAATTCTTACTTTAATGCTATCAGCACAGTCATGTTTATATATGCTTTTCATAATGTATCAGCATGAGCCACATTTTCATCTGTGACTTAGAAGCTGTTGTATTGATGCAGGGAACAGCATCATGAGGCTGTAGTAGTGGTAGAGAGTTTTCTGTGTGAATGGAGAATTTCTGCGCGTGCACCAACATTATATAAATAACCTCCGACAAGTGTTGAAATTCTGTTTCAGTTACGTGACAGTGTTATGTTTCTGTCAGAGGGCTGTTGTTTTCAAGCATCCCTATACATGCTTGCATTCGCAGTGTGCTAAAGGTAATTTGTGCCCTTCTATGTTCTGTTGGGATAGTGGTGAAGTTGCCATTTTAGTAAGAACATATGCTGTCACTCTCACTCCTCTTCCGCCTGGAATCACTTTCCAGGTGCCACAGTTGAATATTTCTAGAAAAAATACCTAATGCAGACAGTCTGAGATTATGTGGAAACTGCTTGTAATGGTCACGGTGTAATACCTGAAACACAATAGAGGAAAGTATTTATGCACAAAGATAGAAAGCTTGAATTAATCATCAGATGATGGTGAAAAACTAGTGTGTCTGTCCTGCCAGGCAGAAAACCAAGTGACTTTAGCTGTAGTTCAACATAGTAGTATGAGTTTTTTAAAAATATAGGTGTGGGGTTAATATTATACTGTATCAATAACACCTTAATTAAGAGAAAGGAAGTGGTATGATTTTACATTAATGGGATGTGCAAAGCCAAAAGTGTAAGAAAGAATCCTGTTAGTGAGCTGAGAGAGACAAGGGAGTGTCTGAATTGCCTTTTTCTTGTGTGCTGCCTGTACTTTTTGGGATGATGTTCTCTGGCTCTATGTGGAGACTCTAGCTAAGAAGGGTAATAAGATAAGCCCCTTCTGGCTAAAAAAAGAACATCAGTGCTAAGCTTGAGGTTGAAGCATTGGTAGGCTCTCCTTAGGATTTCCACCTGGAACTGCAAAAGTATATAACAAATCCTTTCCTTCTCAGCTAATGAGATCTAGGGGGTTCCCGTACTGGTTGCCTCCTGTTTTAACCTGCTGAGAACAGCCCCGTAAAGCAGGCAGGTTTCTGACATTCAGTAATCTGTCAAAGTTTTGTGTCAAAGTGAAAAAAGATATGATCTTTCCTAGTTTGGAATGAATAATTAAGGAGTTTTAAGCATCTGTTTTAAGTGGAAATGGACAAGTAGGAAATAAGTGATGTCCTCATTCAATCCTGATCTCAGTTCTACTCTTGTAATCCTAAAAATCAGTGAACTGAATGTCCAGTGTCATTTTAGTAACACTTGAGCAAGCAGCACTATTATTATTGATATCTTTATCTAGAGAGTTGAATTTAATAATAAAAACCAAGGAATCGCTTGATCTGTTTTGATGCTTTTCACATAGAAATAGTTATTTTAATTTCCATATTAATAATGACTTGCAAAAAAACCACTAGACCATTAAGTAGCAACTACATAGATGTTTTTTGGGAAAAATGAGGAAAGCTGTTAAATGAATTCTAAGTTTTAATCAGAAAAAGATTTAACTGCATAATTGATTTTATTAACAAAGGCATAATAGGGTTCCATTTTTTTCTTCTGTATTGCAGTTGAAATGTCCCATATGAGGATTTATAAACCTTAAAACTCTGCAAATGGAGACTCAAATACTGGCACCTTGTGTTTCACTTCTTTCATGTTGACTTTAGGGTATTATGTACACTCTCAGACAATCCCAGATCCATCTTAAAATTGAAGCACTTGCCATTTCATGATGTTTTTCCATGAGGTTTCTCTCTCTCAAATCGGACTTTTCAGTTACTGTTTGCTGTCATTCAGCACTTCTTGTTCTGTAATTTTATAATGGAAATGCTTTTGAATCCATCAGATTTTATTTCAGTCCCTTCTCTGTTTCCATGCTGTTTTCAGTCCCAAGTAGTTTTTAAGGATTGTTCTCAAAAAAGATGATTGGTAAAGTATACTGAGCTTCAGAAAGTAGTAGTAAGAATTCATAGTTCCAAGCTTTTCTGCAAAAATAAAAAGAATGAGACTCTTTCTCTTTTGAATTTTCAGTGAAGTTGAAGCTTCACCACATAAAAACTAGGACTTTAAGAAAATCTAAGTATCATGGTATAAATCATCTTTAAAATGAGCAAACTCCAGTACTGGTAGCCTCCATAGTGATAAAAGCAAAACATAATGGCTTAAGAGTATGTGTGGTACTTCTGGCTCCTGTCTTATACCTAAATATGTAATTGGCCAGAAAACCAAATAAACAAAAGAAACATCACAAGAAAAGATTTGGTTTTGGCTACTTGCAATGCTAAGGCCAAAGCAGTGTAGAGGGTCTGTGCTGATATTTTTTTGCAGTTATAGGTCTTGGGGGTGAAGATACTCCTAAGTGGAATTGAATTCAGTCATTGTTATGCTTGGTGTTCTACAGTGCTAAATTTCTACTGATACTTTGACCTTTACTGAAGCCAGTAAGAGCTTTGTTTAGGACTGTTGAAATTGGGCAGAAAGTTGTATGCCAGAGCACAGTATACACAAGGCCTAATATCTCAAGGCTCCATCATTTAATAGCTGTATTAGCTAGCTAATGGCTAAATTAGAGCTCTGTGCTTGAATTGTCCTATGAAGGTGTCTGTCTATTTTTGTCTTTCTCTCCATGGGTGAGAAGTAGCTACTTGACATACTACTTTATTTTCTTTAAATCAGCCTATTACCTTATCATCTTAAAATCAGCCTTCACCATTATACCCAGTATCTTAATTTTTCAGTCTACATTTGAAAATGGCAACTTCTGTTTTTGTGTTTCAGTAGTGGCAGTAGAGGTAACTCAGGTTTATCACTGGAACTTCTCTTTTGTTTATGTAGGTATTATAGGAAGATTAATCAGTCAGTCTTTGTTTGGCCACAAAATTGGTAGGTATTATAAGTGTGCTAACAAGCTGAGTGTTTCCTCAGTGGAACATTTTACATTGATCCTTTTTGAATCATTGTAGCATGTTTTTTAATTTCTCCAGTTGTTCTTAAATGTGAATCCTACGCCTCTTTTTTGAAAGTGCTGTAGTTCTTACTCAATTACTTCCTTGTCAGTGTGGTTCATATTTTTTCTACATTCTCTCTTATTTGACCAAGTAAACCTACATGATATTTTCTTACTGAAGGGGTTAATTTTAATTGGGTCTATAGTTTAATTTCTTCTTGAGAGTGACTTTATGACATCAGTTTTATGAGTAAAGAAGCTACCTTCTGAAATCTGCTTTTTCTCCTTAAGTGGAACAATTCTCTATATACAGAATAAATGCTGAACTGATTTTACAGGCTTTTGTTAGGAAGTTTGGTAGGTTGTTTTGACCCAGCTCTGGCCTTGTGATCCCATAATTCCTTAGTTCAGTAGTCTGTTTTTCAGTGAATGGCCTGATGTTACTGTCTTGAGTCATTTGTCATACCACATCCTTCCAAGTGCTTAGGATGAAGAATGTTTTAGGAGGAGCAAGTATTTAGGGTGGTTAGCGGACCATTAAGTGTTCTGTTCATCTCTGTGCTGCTTCCTCTGTTCAGAGTTGAGTGGGTATAATTTTGGCTGCAAGATTTTATGATACTTGTTATTCATTAAGTTGAAAAGTCCATCTGGAGAAGGTATTAATCCAAAATGTTATTCTGGTGCAGCGTGTTTTGAAGTTATTTGTTTTGGAGTGGGACTGATTTGACCAGTGGGATGTTAAATAGAGTGTGACTACTTTGGAAATCTTTTTTAGCATATTTAGATATGGCCATATACTTTCAGAGTGCTTCATGTCCTGTTTGATATATGCTGTGTCTTGAGCATGTCTGTGGCTTTTGTCACTCTTTCAAACATGTATATTTTCAGGGGATTAATTTATTTTCTTAACTTTTTTTTAATAAGGTCTAATAAAAACAATGGCTTTGACCTAGATTTCTTGCAAATTCTTTAGATGCTATTGCATATACTATTTGCAAATTATAGTTTAATATCAATGGGAAGCTTTCATTATTTTTTTAAATTGCAGTTTAACTGTCAGATGAAGTATTGTGTCACTCTTTCATATGTAGAGTTTGAAAGTAGGTAATTTAGAGTCAGCCTTTTGTGAGCAATTATTTTGCAATATTTAAGATTCCTGTCATATAACAGGATCAGTGCAGAGTATTCTTGGAGGGAATAATTTTTTTGGCTGTTGCTAGATTAGTCTTGAGACCTTGTTTCTGATTAACAAAAAAAGCCCAGCAGCATAATTTCATATGGGGCAAAAACCAAGGGAAAAATGCATGGCTGAGATAAGGCAAAAAGTTGTTCCTCAGCAGCATCTTAAAGACAGCTTCATGAGTTGCAGTTTTTCATTTTAGATTTTATTTTTGTTTGTAAACTGTTTAGAAAAAAAGGAAAGATAAGGTTAAACTATTTTTGCAGAAAGAATGATCTTTTTTTTATCCCTAGCCTTTATCGGCATTTGGCTGCTGCAAAATACAATACTGAGGTCATAGGCATAGAGAAGTGAATAAACCCACAGTAGTTATAATGATAAGCCTAATCAGAGACACAATCTCATACTCAGTAGACTATGGGAGATGATCCAGTGTGCTCCTGCTGTGCGATCTTTCTATTTTCAATATAGAAAATCCAGGCAAGCTCCTTGTCTCACTACAATTTGCTACATATACTTAGTCCTGGGCCACCTAAAATGAAAATACCATAAAACCCCATAAGTGGTGTATATGCCCCACTAAATTTAAGCATTTAAACTTGGGGGTTTTGTTCAGTTCATTCATTGCTGGATGAAGGGTTTTTAAGTCTTTTTTGCATATGTGCATGTGCTGCAGTTGTAAGTTATTTATAAAATATAGTAACTATCTTTTCAGCTGTTTGAAATCCATTTGCCAACAGATGAGATTGCAGTTGATATGCCTGCATAGATGAATTGTGATTTCTGTATAGTTTGGCTAAATTGTACATACTTTATTGTAAAATCAGGAAATAGGTAGTGAGCTCATAATGAAATTTACAGTGTTGAAAACAGGGAGCAGTTTGTATTCTTTGGACATGAGGCTCTTTAGCTATGTCAGGATGATAAACAGAAACTCCACATTAATCTGACTTAGTAAGGAGCTTTCAGGATCACAAGTCAGCAGATTCATAATCTGGCTGTTTGTAAACAGATACAGTTATTGACCTTGTTCATTGTGGATGTGCTTCATCACTGTGCTTTAGAAGAGCCTAATACATTTTCCCCATTACCTAAATTGCATAAATAAAAATGGAAGCTAGATCTTTCTGCCATATATTTCTCAAATAACTGCATTATCCCATAGCTGAAGACCTAGTGCTGTTTTCCTGTTCTTATGCAATGTTTTTAATCCTCATTGATCAACATGCTTTAAGAATTAGAGCATCTAGTTTTTCACTCGTATTATTTTTATGGGCACACGGTACGTATAAACTTGCCCAGCTTAGAAACCACTGTATCAAATAAATTGATTAAAAACAAGTTGTATTTAAGGGTTCCCCTGATGGACCTGTTGTCTCTTCCTATTACTTTCTATTCTTGTTTTTATTATGCAAAATAAATTGTGTTCATAATCTAGCTGGCTAAGAAAAGATGAACAACAAACTCTTAAATTCTGCCTCTTTAAAGTGCTGAATACTAATTGGGTTTCTCATTAGAAACTGTCTTGAGAGGCAATATGACTATAGTATAATTGCTTGAAAGCAAAACATCTGCAAGACTGAAGCAACACCAAGTAGATTTGTTTTCTAATAAAGTACTTGAAAAGAATTAAAATGATTAATAATTTACATGCCACAACAATAATATTTTTCAATCCTGTGGTTTGTGTCTTCTGTTTCTCACACAGAAAGCACCAAACAGAAGTTTCTTAAAGGGGATACCTGAGACTTCTTATCGTCAGAAGTTTGCTTGCACACCTTTTTCTTTCTGAGATTAAGCTAAGAAAGTGCCAGATGGGGTAATACAGTTCCCATTTTTTGAAGAAAATAGGGCCAGATTTCACATACTACATCTTTTTGCGTTTTCCTAGACCTAGTTTCATGCTGTCAGTCCTGGCTGGACTTGTGTGAACAGTGCTTCAGTCCATCAGTGCAGTGATGGTGTATTCCTGTTGTGTTTTATGTGAGAAGTTGGGTGCCTGGAGGGCTTTTCATATTTTGTGCCCATTTAGGGTATCGGCACTTGATCTGTGTATTGGAGCTGTGGAGTGAGAGTGTAATGGCAACTGTGGATGTAACTACTGCTCTGTAGCAACCTGTTTTCCTTTTACCTGACCTTTCCACCTCATGATTTAAAAATGTCAAATCCAGAAAAGAGGAGCTGGTTCGTGTGCATTTTTCAGAAGTGCTGGCTGCAGTCATTTCCCACCACTACAGAGAAGTAATCCATTTACACTTGCGCTTTTTTTTTTTTTACCAAAAGTATAGCTGTAGCTGATCAAACAGCAGATGACTAGGTAACATCTGATCTGAACAGATTTTAAATGATTTTTTCATTGATTTATGAAGTCTCCCAAAGTCTTGCAGGAGCTGCTGTATTTCTTTATATTTGATGGACTCCTGCATCTTCCCGAAGAAAAATACTATGCCTGGATGCTGGGGAGCATTTCAAAACTGTGAAGGTGGCACACAGCACATCATGTCCTGGCATATTGCTGCTTGCAATTAGTGGACAGATACTCTGTAAAGCACAATTGAGTAGCTCTATAGGAAACAGAAGCATCTGTCTTCCACCTACTTGCTGTCTTGGCTTCATGCCTCTTGCGTTCCTGATAGCAGTGTGTAGCCTTGCATCACTAGCAGAGCTGGCTGGGACTTAGGGATGTGCAACCATCAAAGAATGGATTTTGGATCTTGCTCCCAGATGTTCTAGTTCTCCTTACTCAGTGTGGTAGAATGCCAACTGCTGCTATTTTAATTCACACTAAATGACAACTGAGTCCATCCAAGTAAGTGGAACTACCTTAAAAAAATTCAGAGCAGATCTGTGAATTGAGTTTCAAAATCTGATTGAAGGCAATCTGAAAGAGATCTCATGGGAAACAGGAAAAAACCAAACATCTTGCAAACCACTACCTTTGACACACTTGCATGTGTGCACACATACACACATGCACAGTGCTTTAGTGCCTCTGATGGAAAATTTGCAGTTGGTTCCAATTTGACTTAACATACTGTACTGCTGCCCACTGTTCATAGAAAGGCTTTGGATCTGAATTACTTATTTTTCTGGATGAAATTTTGTTGGCTGTAAACCTGTTCATTGTCTTTTTACTCAACTAATGGTAATGACTATGATTGACTCTAGTTCAGCCTCTCCAGCCATTTTAAAGAAGAAAAATAAAAATACAGCAACAGTGATGATTGATCTGCCTATCAAATAAGGAACTGGTAAACAATTGCAATATGTTTCCTGGGTGTATTCAGTTCCTGTTTGGGAGAAATAAGATGTCATAAATGGCAGAGTCCAGGAGAGAACTACAGCAGAGCAGTAAGCAAGTAATGACCAAACAAAAACCCCACGTAATGGAAAGAAACTTTTTTTTTGGTTTTCCTGAACATGATACAGAATGAAAAATGTTTACTAGTGTTCAGGACTAAAAAGAGAACCAAGTCGTTCTACCTTTCTTCCCTTCCACTGCTACTTTAAACACTCTCTCTCTAAAACAGTTTTGAGTTTTAGGCATTATCTTGCATGTCATCGTGCTACTACATGGTGCCTTTCCTACTGAGAACCTGTTATAGCACAGTGGCCAGTAAAGGCTGCCTGCTGCGAATGAATGTTGGCTACCCAAGGGCAATGACATCCTTCCTGACTTCACTTCTGAGTTGCTGACTGTGCCTCCCAGGAGGCCTACACGAAAGATCTTAATAATAAATGGTTCTTCAGTTCTTCTACCTATTCTTAGCTGGTGAAATAAATAAGATCTTAAAAAATGGAAAAGTATTACATTTTATTGTGCACAAAATGAAAAACTAACAATTCATTTTAGTTAACAGGTAAGAGTGGAGGAAAAATATTTGTTTATTCTTCTCTACACAACTTGGTGATTTTTTTAAATTTTTTTTTTAAATTGTCGTCCCCCCGCCCCCCCCCTTCATCTTCAAAAATGTATTTTAGCATCTGGCTTGTATATGGTTTCTCCAAGCTGCTCATAAATTCAAGCTGATCAAGACTTTTCATTGATCAGACTTTGATTTCTTCTCTCAGGCAAAATAAACTGAAGAATGCTGTATTTAGCTTTTTGTAGGAATACTCACTTCATTTATTTGGGTAATTGCAGTCGTAGTTTTATTGGTTCTTGAGGATTTTGGAATTTCAAAGTATTTCTAGAGGTAAATTTGTTTCTGTTTTTGTTGTCTGATGCTTGACTTTATTTTACATTTAGTTTTTGGGTTTCTGTTTTTCTTGGTGTCTTGAAAACTTTGACACTAATTAGCATTCTGATTATAAAGACTTTGCAAAGTTCTTTTGTTTTTGCATTCTCTAGTTTTCAAATACTGTTTTTTGTTTGTGGTCTTTTTTTTTTTTTTTTTTTTCTTACAGAAAGAACATCACTGTAACATTGTCTTTCAACAGAAGGAAAATGGAAATTTTGAGGGTGAAAATATCCTGGGGTCAGTTTGGTTTATCTTACAGGAATAATTTACTGATCTTTGGTGTTGATGTGCTAAGTTTATTTACAACAAAGCTACACTTAGGTTTTGCCTGCTTCCATATTCTGGGTTGTTTCTGAATCAGATTCTACTGTGCAACAGACAGATTTAATTCCTCAGCCTGTTGAAGGCAAGCAGAATGGCCTATTGATTGCTTGCATCTTTCTCACAAACCCTGTAGTTAAGACTGACTGCATTGAAGTTGCAGGGTCTTACAGGACAGTGGCTGCATGCTGTTGTCAAACCAGGACATTCCTGT
Organism: Falco peregrinus; assembly: GCF_023634155.1. Lineage (NCBI taxonomy): Eukaryota > Metazoa > Chordata > Aves > Falconiformes > Falconidae > Falco > Falco peregrinus. Next base: position 26,728,138 of record NC_073723.1, on the reverse strand, counting down.
ATCCTAGAACCTGGAAAAAGTGGCGTTTTCCAAAGATTCTTGAATAGTTGTAATACATTTTTACTTAGGGTAACATGCAGTAAGGCCAAGAAGGAGATGCATTAACAGTTTCACTTGTGCACCTTGAGTAATAGTCTCAGCTTTTTAATTAGGTTTGTCAGGATTTGCAGGTTGCCTTGTATGTTGGCTGGTATTCTTTCTTGCTGAATACTGTTGAATTTCTACAAATGGGATTTCCTGGGCCCATCTCCCAGTGTTGTTTGGGTTTTTTCTCTCACTTTTTAAAGAGATGTTCTCATCTGAGTCCTTTGAAGCTGTCTCACCTGATGAATGTGACCCATTCAAGGAGGTTGTACCCAAAATTCATTAGCTTTATCTATATTCTTAACCTGTTCTAATCAGTTTCCCCTATCACCCAAAATAAAGGCTTATTGTGCTTGCAAAACATGAAATACCTACATTATCCTTGACAAGAATTATTTTTCAGTTATTCTAGTGGCTGTCATTTAGAGTCCCAAGGATGTGCCAGAGCCAATAGATATGGAAGCAGAGAGTCTGCAGAACAGTCTTCTGTATCTGGCATACCTGGAAGCGAGAGGATGGCCTTCCAAGCTGGTGTGCTGTGTTGGGGATTCATAAGTTACGAGCACTTGAGGACCTCCAAGCCTATGACTGAAGGCCTATACAAAAAAGATGTGACTTGATAGATTTGAATAGGTATTGCCTGCTTCCATATTCTTTCAATGTATCTATTCCAAATATTTTGAGAGGAATAATTGGTTTTACATAGATTTGAGGCTAGAAAGAGCTTTCCAAAGAGAAAAATTACATAAATAAGGTGAAATTGAAAGCGTGTGGTTTCTTCTCCAGAAAACTGGTATTTCAATGTTGATAATGTTCCCTTCTGTCTCAGTTAAGATTTTGAGAGCTGGACTGAAGATAAGCATGAAGGTAATCTATCATTGCAATTTTGTTTTCCTCTTACCTATAAGCCCACTTGTAAGCTCCAAAAAAACAAACTCAATAACATGACTATAGTAAAAAGACACACACACACAAAAAAAAAAACCACCAAAAAAAACCAAACCAAGCGAGAGGGGTGCGCAGTTGTTCATTCTTATGATACAAGGTAAATTCAGTACTCCGAGGTGTTACAATAACTCAGGACTATGAGCTATAGGCTGTTAAGTATTCTGCTTACCCATGTGTTTAACAGGTGATAAGTTATCTCAGCAAGCCTTATTCACCTACATCCAGTTCTTTCTTGGAGATTTTATTCTTCCCTTATAAAATAAAGTTTCTGAGTCTCTAGCAGATCACAGCATTTCTACCTCTGTACACAATTCAGTACTGATGCATGTTATGTTTTTCTGTACCTGTCTTAAAGGCAACACGTTGGTATTGCAGCTTTGAACCTTGGATGTGTTCATTTGCATCTCAGAGGAAAATCTTTGCTTCTGGAGATCCCTTGGCTCTACTGTACATCAAGAGAATGGCATGTACTGCAGAGAGGACTATGTGTACTTGTAGTAGTAACTATGGATCCCATGATTGACTTGTCATTTTTCCCCTACCAAGGCCGTAAGAGATACTATCAAAACCTTCCAAACAATTAAAATGAGGTGGGTTTTTCTTTGGTTGATGGGGACTTTTTCCCCTTTCATTCAGACCATAAATCTTGTACCTTTGGCAAAAATATTTTTTCCCATTTCCTGCAGAGATTTGGTGAGGTACCATACCAATAGCTGCCAAAAGACATCTATTCAACTCTTGTGTTGTGTCTTGGAAGAGGATCAATTTCCTTGTCAGATTTTGGCTAGTAAAATAACCACATGCAAAGCTCGTTCCTTGCTCTTTTTGATGTGAAAAAGTCTGAAAAGAAACGTGACATTTCTGAAGTTATTTCAACAAATTATGGACTATTAAAATTAAACTAAAACTTCCTTCAACATCTTTGCATTGATTAGACTTTTTTGAATCTCTTTGGTGTGGTGCTATAAACCTCTTCCAGCAATTACTGTCTTTGGTGAATCAAGGAACTTCATTTAGACAGTAGACAGGTTCACATGTTTATATTAAGATCTCCAGTTGCCATGTTTAGCTTTCTGCTGGGAGGAGCTAGATACCATACATAATTTTATTGAAACTGCTTGATATGAGTAGCCTTATGGGCTACTGATTCCAATGGCATATGTGGTCTGCGAGGTGTTTTTATATACTTAAAGGGGTCGTATTAATACTCAGAATTATGTCTAGCCTTCTATCTCACTGATCACAAATTTAACAAGAACAAATGCCGGATTCTGCAACTAGGATGGAGTAATGCCAGGCAAAATGGGAGAGCAGCAGCTGGAGAGCAGCCCTGCAGAAAGGGATCTGGGGGGTGCTGTGACACCAGGCTCAGTATGAGCCAGCAGTGTGCCCTGGCAGCCAAGGGGGCAAACGGTGTCCTGGGGAGCATCAAACAGAGCGCAACCAGCCGGCCAGAGGAGGTAGGTGATTATCCTACTGCATTTAGTGTTGGTCCAGCCTCACCTTGAGCACTGCGTGCAGTGCTGGGCCCCGCAGTTTAAGAAGGATGTGAAGGCCCTTGAGTGCATGAGGAGGGCAACACAGCTGGTGAAAAAAGGGCTGGAAGCAGTGTCCTGTGAGGAGCGACTAAGGGCTTTCGGCTCGTCTAGTTGGGAGAAAAGGAGGCTGAGGGGCGACCTCATTGCTCTCTGCAGCTTCCTGAGGAGGGGACGTGGAGAGAGAGGTGCTGATCTCTTCTCCCTGGGGTCCAGCGACAGGACATGTGGGAATGGTTCAAAGCTACCCCACCCCAAGGGAGTTTCAGAGGGGGCACAAGCATGCATCTGTGTACCGAGAGGGTGGTCAAACACTGGAACAGGCTTCCTAGAGAGGTGGTCGATGCCCCAAACCTGTCAGTGTTTAAGGGGCATTTGGACAATGCCCTTAACAACATGCTTTAACTTGGTCAGCTGTGAATTGGTTGGGCAGTTGGACTAGATGATCGTTGTAGGTCCCTTCCCACTGAACTAGTCTATTTTGATAAAATGTCTTCTAACTTGCTATTAACACCATCTTTCACATTAGCCATTCTTTTTGCCCACTTTTTTAAGCTACAGGCAGGGTTTTTTGTAACCTTTTTTAACTGTCCTTTCAGGGAAATGAGAAAGTTCATTGGAACAGGTTGAAGTTGTTACTGTTCTTGCTACTGTGTGAGTCAGATCCTGTCTGTGAAGAAAAATATGAGGTGAATGCACAAAAATAGGGAAGGAAAAGAGCAGTGAGAAATGAAATGCATCATCTGTTCCTTGTACTGATGTTTATAGAGCTCCTAGTGTGACGTAGGTACCTGTTCAGTGGTTTGGCAAACCTATATCAGCCGAGGACTGTGTAAGACCTTGTGTTAACTGGTCTTTTAGCTGCCTGGCTAAAAGTCAAAAGCTGGTCAAAGGCTCCATTGCTGTTGCAGAGTATGAGGTTCTGGCAGTCTAGGTCTGACCTTTTCTTCCTGGTCTTTCTTCCCAGTCTTGTCTGTCTTCCCTCCTTCAACTGAAGGCTAGAAGAATTAAGAGACAGGAAAAAAGGGACATGTCAAGAAAATTAGCGGGAACGTCTTGTCTTGCATTCTAGGTGATTTTAAGACCTTACCTGAAGCCGTAGAAAAAGGAAAATCATCTCCATGTCTCATTCCTTAACTTGGTTTATTCTTGCTGCCTCTTAGCCTGAGGGCAGCAAAGGTGTAACAGCACTGCAGTATTTCCTGTACTTCTACATGACAATGAACGTGGTGATGGTGGTAAAACATGACGCATTCAGGCTACCTTTTCTAGCTTTAATGTCAAGGATCGTTTGGCTCCACAGATGATTAATGGACTAGGTATATTATTATTTATATTTATTAATCAAATCTTAAATCATATGAACTTGATGGTTTTCACACAAAAATATATAGGAAGTTGGCTCAAGCAATCACAGAACACATTAATAAATTCTTTTTGAGAACTGTGATATATTGTTGAGCTTCCACAATTTACAGAACACAAGACAGGGAATGATTAGCTGCATAGGAACACCAGGAAAAAAAACCTGTACACAGCAAACTGTATGTGACCTGCTGATGTAGACTACTGAGGTAGAAAAAAGGAAATATCAAACTGTAATATCTAACCAGGATTGACATATGTAAAATGACAGTCTCCAGTGTTTGGCATCCACATTTTAAATCGTGAAGAAAAACAATCAGAAGTCTAGAAAACATGGCCTCTAAAAAAATTGATTTCTAAGGGGTTGTTTGACCTGAGAGAGACATACACTGGGGAGACGTGAGAACAGACAATATGTGAAATGCTTTTGTGAGAAAGAGGGTAAAGAATTATTCTCTGTGTTTGCTGGCAAAGTAGCGATTAGAGATCTTGAGTTGTGACAAAGAATATTCTCAGAAATAGATTTCTGAAACTGTATTTCAGATTGTACAACCTCCATCCTTTGAGGTTTTCAAGAGCAGGTTATAGTTAGGCTGATATATATTAGAAATGGCTAGAATACATGTCATTTTGTTTTTGGCAAAGAGTGTAAAATAAGTAGTCTCCTGATTGCTATTAGCCCTCCTCTGTGTTCACTAAATTTCTGACACCCCTGTGATCCCCTGATTCTTTGTGTTCCACCTGTCTGCCAAACACAGCCTTAACATAATTGGGCACAAAATTTTTGGATGTTTTTATTTTTGGGGTAAGCCTCTCTTTTTCTCTTTAGTTTTTGCTGACTTCGTAAAATAATTTAATGTTTCTTCTAAGAATTGTTTATTTTGTGATGGTTAACTTTGTAACTTCCTAGTTTACCAAGAATTTTGTTCTGCTTGGAAAGGAAAATAGTAGAACTTGATCTGCTGGTGTTTAGAAGTGGAAAGTCACAATGTGACTGCAGCCAGCATTCTTTAGAATAGGACCAGGTGGGGAATATTAATTAACCTTTAGGGGCCACGATCCTGTATGAGTCTTTTCTCTTATGATAAATCCACTTTTGCTTCAGCTGTGCTTGCTGGGATGAAAGCTGCATAGTGCCAAGGAGTGGAATACTTTGTTATTTACAAAACTGGAAGTGTAACGGTTGATCTAAAAAACCTGTTCACCAGTTTTCACAGATCTGGCCCAAAAGGCTTGAGAGTGGCACAGTCTATATAGTCTGCAGCATTCTTAGATGTGATTCCAGCTGAGAACTTCGATGTATAGTCAGCTTTCTTCTTGAAAAGGAGCAGAGGTGGACAACAGCAAAACTGGATATATATAAATTGTGGAAGGGAAATAAAGTATTGTAAATATTTTATATTGTCATTTCTGTACTTATGGCTTCCAAAAGATAGGATAAAAACCATTAATGTCATTAAATGAATGGTAGTGGGACAACCACAGTGATTATGAATGAAAGATTTTTTCGGTGTTGATAATTTAGGAATAAATAGGGAGAATTGCCAGCTGATTAGGGGAGACTTTTAGTAAGTGAACTGTCTGAGAAGAAGCATTTCTAATACAGTCAGGAAAGTCTGCATTATTGTATCTTGGGATATATTCTTCAACCAGCTAATGACTAAGCATAAATACTCTTCATATTGTATTGAATAAATGTCATTCTCTTTTTATTTTCCTCCTTTTGAATAATAGAGACTAGATTAAGGGAAAATGCTTGAGTGCCTATTTAATAAGAAATTGATATATTGAAATTCATATTTTATATCCTTCTGTACAGTTAGGTGACATTGAATTTTAGATATAAGTAATTATCACTGGAACTGTAGTTAAAATGAAAATCAGTACTGTAACATTAGTTTAGAAGTCAAAATGTGAAAAACAAGCTATATAATTTTAAGATGAGTTTACTACTATTATCTGTAGCATCTGTAATCAGGTACAAAAAAATGGAAATGCCTCCTTGTATGGTGATAGCTAATAAACTTGTGTGGTTGATGTATTCTGTTTTGTCTGAGATACACTCACTCAGCTCCCTTTCAGATTAGTCCAGATAAATACAGCCAAGGCTCATCTCTATTTCTTCATCCTCCAAAGGTTTCTATTTGTTGTTCTATTTGTTGTGGCTGACTAGAGACTTAGGTCTGTATAATTGTTCCCTGCCATTGATCACATTTAGCTAACATTATTTTATTATTGAGAGGGGGCTTTTATCTGTTTAAAAAAAATACAGTACTTGTGAAATACTGAGCTGAGCTTACAGTACCACTGCATTTTATAATAGTGCAAAAGAGTACAGGAAAAACAGTAGTTCATCTGCTTTGGTCGCAGAAATTGTTTTATCTCTACAGCTCTGTTTCTGTGGAATTACGATTCCTGCAGCCCTTCCTCTGCTGCTGTAAATTATGTAACTATGTTTCGCCTGCAGCATTAGGAAATGATGTATAGAAATACACAGTTTTTTGAATGTCATGTAATCAGACAGATGTAAGACTTGTATTTGGTTTACGTAGCAAGGTTTTGCTAGTGGGGAGGTTGCAGGGGTGGCTTCTGTGAGAAGACTTGAAGAGCTGCCACTATGTCTGACAGAGCTAGTACCAGATGTTCCAAGATAGACCCATCAGTGGCCAAAGCTGAGCCCATCAGTGATGCTGGTGGCGACTCTGTGATAACATATTTAAGAAAAGTAAAAAAACGAAACAACTGTGTGGCAGCTCTGAGGGAGAACTTGGGGGGTGGGGGGTGGGAGAGAGGAACAATTGTAGACATCAAGGTCAATGAAGAAAGAGAGGGAGGAGGTGATCCGGGTGCCAGAGCAGAGATTCCGTGCAGCCTGTGGAGAAAACCATAGGGAAGCATGTTGTCCCCCTGCAGCCTGTGGAGAACCCCATGCCAGAGCAGGTAGATGTGCTCTGAAGGAAGCTGCAGCCCCTAGATAGCCCATGCAGGAGCAGGCTCCTGACAGGTGCTGTGGCCCATGGAGAGGAGCCCACACTGGAGCAGGTCTTCTGGCAGGACCTGTGACCCCTATGGGGGACACATGCTGGAGCAGTGTCGAGGGAGTGACCCACCTTGGAGCAGTTCATGAAGGATTGTGAAGATCCAGTGGGATGGACCCCACAGTGCAGCAGGGGGAACCATGAGGAGGAAGGAGTGGCAGAGACAAAGTGTTATGAGCTGACTGTAACCCCAGTTCCCCATCCCCCTGTGCTACTAGAAGTAGAAGCTGCTGGTAGAAGTTTGGAGTGAAATTGAGCCTGAGAAGAAAGGAGGGGTGGGGGAAAGTGGTTTTAGATGTGTTTTTATTTCTCACTATCCTACTGTTATAGTTAATTGGCAATAAAATTAAATTAATTTCTGCAAGCTGAGTCTGTTTTGCCTTTGCCAGTAGTTGGTGAGCCATCTCCCTGTCCTTATCTTGACCCATGAGCTTTTCTATCTTATTTTCTCCCCTTGTTCTGCTGAGGAGTAGGAGAGCAGCTGGTGGGCACCTTGCAGCCATTCAAGGTCAACACACTTTTTGTTTTATATTTACAATATATGTGGGATATACATTCTGAAAGATCATGTCTTTTCTGTGCAGATTAAAACTGTCTTTAGAATGCCTTTTAATTGTACAGAGGATACAAAATATTATTAAAGATTCTAAACCTTAATAATCATTTGAGTTGTGACTTGGATGTTGTCTGACTGTGAAGTCTGCTTATGAAACTATTCCTGAGTTCACAGATGCTCTCCTTGTGCCAGTGCAGCCTGTGCTGTACGCTGCATCGTTTAAATGATCTGAGTTACTGTATTTTTTCTAAAGTAAATACTGATTTTTAAAGATTTCTTTTTGTTTGAGGTAAGATATTAATCTGATTCATTTCAGCTCTCTGATCTTCTATGATGTTATATTTGTACAGCTAAAGGGACAGCAAACTGAGGAATAGGAGTTAAAAAACAGGATGGGCCTGATAAGAGAAGACTTCACTTGCTACTGTGGGAGATCTGTCATGGAGCTATGTCTGAAAGCAGCAGCCTGCCTGCTGCAAGTGATGCTGGTTTCTTCGGCTTTGAGGAACATTAATGATCCTTTTGTGTCTACTTGGGATATTCTTGATTTTCTCAGAGGGGAGAGAGGTGAATAAGTAGCACCAACTTCACATCTCGTAGTAGCGGTAAATGAACCATTGCATCTACTGTTTGTCTCAGCAGATTTAGTTTTATCATTAATGTTCATTGACTTCAGGTAAGCTTTTGGAAAGAGGTTTTCTTGCCTATTTTTTTAGCCTATTATTTTCAACTCCCCCCACCCCCCAAGGTTCATCAGGCTTTATAAACTCTTAGTAAATAAAAATAATTAAATCCTGATCGGGCCTGGTTACTCCCTGTGATTCTTCTCTGAATGCATGCTGTTTTCTGTTCATAGGCACAGCCATTAATTAATAATAAATAATTGATAGTTCAGCAGTTGTGCCTAGAGAAGCAGGGTTTTTTTTATTTATTCATTTTTTTTTCCCCGCCTTAGATTTTCAAGGAACTTAGATTTTAAGATGATCTAAAGGATGTAGAGGAATGTTCCTTTATCCTGAAATCATAGGGAAGGAAGCTGTGTGTGCTGCTGTGAAGGTGAAGGAGGGCAAATGGTTGTTTGTTTTTATCTGTCTTATTTTAAAACAATCAATACATTTCTTTAGCATGCTCACAGTGCATGCTAGAGATTTTTTCTCTCCTGCTGCAATAGTTAAGGTTTGCCTTGAATTACCTACAGGCAAAGGTGGATGATTTAACAGGGAATGACTGATTGAGCACATCTACATAGCCAAGTTTTATATACTATGTGGATGTTGTGGCAGAAGCTACACTTAGCTATGACATGAGAAAGATACATGCATGGTATTGCACAATGTAGTAAAGGAAGAGAAACAAAGCAAACGGAAATGAAGGATATCGTGAGGCTTTGGTGATCATATTCTTTGAAAGATGAGGGTTTAAAAACAAAGGATGGAAGAAGAATTATCAGGTGAGGTCACCCGAGCTGTCACTGGGATGAGGAAGCAAACTGGTAATTATCTTTTGTTGTCTTAAAACCAGAAATATTTAACTTCATTTTAGAAGAAAAAAACATCTGTCATGGAAACTGTATGATTCAAATGAAAAGCACAGAGAGGTCATAATGTAATTAATTTATAAAGAAAAAACTAGAAGTGTAAGAAGATTAAATTAACAGGATTACAAATGTAATCATAACAGACAATAGTATTAGATCTTTGTGGTTGCTGTAAAAGACTGTTGATGGATGAAATAATCACCATAGTCAAATATATGAAGTTAATTTCTATATTTCTAAAATACTTTCCCTTCAGATATCAGAAAAAAACATGTTAATGAAAACAAACAGAATTAATACTTCTTAATGGCCATAATGTTGGCTGCCCTCATGATTTACAGAGGGAAAACTGAAGTATTTATTAAACTCTTGATACTGAACAGACCTTTGATCAACAACAGATGGCAGTCGGGCTTATTTCACTGCATAAGAATTGCTGTTAAAGATTTCATTTACATTTCAGATAAATCGGTTTTTACATTAGTAACTATGTTTTGGTTTTCTCTGTTTAAATAGGACTTCATTTTATTGGCTCTCTTATTTTTATTTATCATCTAGTTGCTTAGGAAACCACTAATGACTTGGTTCCAAGAGCTGTCAGACTAAACCTTTCATTGTTTATTTGAATTGTAAGGTATACTTCCATCAAGTGTTAAGGTAATCAAACAAAACAGAAAAGAATCAAGCTATACAAGGCTATATAAGAGGATAAATGTGTTGCATGTTTCATAAAGGCTTGAAGAAATTATTTTGAAATGGTTGGTTGTTCAATATACTAAAAAGGCTGAAATAAGTGGTTAGAGATGGAGTTTCACAGAGCTTGAGGCCAGAAGTAATCAATCTCACTGATTGTATCCAGGGGCCATTACAGTTCTTCTGGTTAACCCTGTATGGTCCTAGTGGCTTTGACTAGACGTAGCATGTGTTTTTTGAAGCATAGCTTTTGAGAAGATGATGTACTCCTACCTAAGTAACCTATTACACTGCAGAGGGCTACTTGCTGTAAAACAGTTTCTCACATTGCTTTGTGCCTTAGTTTTTTTACTTTGCTGTGTAAAGTTCTTGAAAATTCAGGTGACGTTTTCTTGCTTCATGTGCTTTGTATGTATCTGTGTACCATTCAGCAACTTTGAGCAGTTCAGGCAGTTAGGGTATACAGTTCCCCACATATGGAAGAGGGCAGATATCTCCAGAAGAAAGTTGGTATTTTCAAGGCAGAGAGCAGGAGAAAAGCACTGACCTACCAAAAATGTTCTGCTGTTAATGATCTTCCCCTTTTCTTCTCTGTGTGTGTGTGTGTTTTTGTGTTTTTTTTTTGGTTTGTTTGTTTTTTTTTTTCATCTTTTGGTATCTCTAAGGGTGTTGGTGAATTTATCAGATTTTTATTTTTTTTTTTTCTAAGTGCCAGCAAATCAGTAACTTTTAATAATGTATGGTATTTAGGTTTAATGCTGTATTGTTGAGACACACTGAATACCAAGATTACATGTTTTTAATCTCTGATGGCATTGGGTGGAATTACTCAAAAGGCCTCCAATGTATGAAAGTACAGTTTAGCAAAATAAATGTAATTTGTGTTATTTGGTGATTTAGCTGAGTACAGAAGTGTTTGGGTAGCACTGGAGTCTTTTGGAGGGGGCCATTAACACAAAGGCCCTGCCTTTGGGGTGTGAGTATGAAGAATTTAGAGCAGTGTATTTGTTAAATATTGTATGGGTACTTCATGGCATACTTGCAAAGTTTGAATAATGTTTAAGGGCCTTAGATTCTTTTACATTATTAGTAATGTGTGTTTTGGGTTGTTTGGTTGTTTTGTGTTTTGTTGCTGTTGTTGTTTAAAGTGGTTATGATTGGTGAAGCACAGCAGTAACTGGTTTTGATAAATTGAGAAACTTTGTTTCCACGAAGTGATTGCTTTGTAGCAAGGACAGAATTGGGAATATTTCTAGTTGACTTTGTGCTTTGCATGTCTGCTGATTTGTTTCTTCTTAGCAGTCTTTTTCCAGAGATAGCCTGAATGAACCGACTGCCAAGCCTTTCTTAGAATTTTCCTTTCTATTTTACTGCAACCGTAATACTTATATCAAAAGCCATCACATATTGTCTTTAATGTATATCAAAGCTTTCCTGAAGTACAAAAATTGTTTCATCCCCATTAGCTTGTTGTCACTTCATCATACTGTAACTTCAGTAAGTATGACCTGTTCCATGTAAATCTATGTTCATTTTTACTTGCCTCAGTACGGAACTAGAGTTCTTTCTCTTATTTCTGTTTTTTATATTTTCTTCTTCACTTGTTTGCTTCTGCAAAAAGAAAAATAATTGTAGAACAGTGATGCTGCTAATAAACTTCTTGTATATTCAGGTGTCCCCAGTGATATGGGTACTGGAGTCATTCCCTTTCCGTTCTTCAGGTTATTTCTTTTGAACTGTTAAAATTCTGTGTATAGTTCTTTTTATTTCAAAGGTAAGAGATCTCACAGCCTTTGGATTTGGTTGCTGTTTTGTGACTCAGTATTTCACATTGCCTATTTTTTTTTTCTGCTTTTACTTTTCACTGCTTACTGTGCATAGTAGTGTTTCACTTCTCAGGTTTTGTCTCATCTGCTTATTGCCCCCACGTAGTTTTCAGTATCTTTCAACTCAACTAAGTCAGGTCTATATTTTGATACATTTTGTTCCTGTTTGCTTTTAGTCCTGTATATACATATAGTGAATCTACCTCTTCTGAAAGGAATTTAATATAACCTGTTTTTCTAACCTTTCAGAACAGAAATTTTCAAGTGTTCTTTTCTTGCTGTTTTCTTAAAATCTTACCTGTATTTATCCTGTCATCATACTTGTACTAGCATTATATTTTAATTATCTCAGCTTCAACCATCATTTCATATCCCCTTCCATTTTTTTGCTTCTTTATACATAGGCACATAGGATCTCATGATAACTCAAGTTGGAGGGGATCTCAGGAGGGCTCTATGCCATCTTCCTGCTCAAAGCATGGTCAGCTGTGAGATCAGTCCAGGTTGCTCAGGATTTTATTCAGATGGGTTTTGAGAAACTCCAAGGAGGGAGGCTGCACAACCTCTCTGGGCATTATGGTCCACTGAACTTGTTCCAGTTTATCCGTGTTCTTGCACTGAGGGAAGGTTTCAGAACTGGTTGCAGTATTTCAGGAATGGTCTGATGATATTTTGAATAAAGAGGGGTGATCCTTCCCTTTATCTGCTGGCCAGACTCCTGCTTAAAAAGCCTGGGATGCTGTTTGCCACTTCTGCACCAGGGCATGCTGCTGGCTCGTGCTCAGCTTGCTGCCTCCATGGTCCATCCAGCCAGGCAGTGCCTAGCCTATGCCACTGCAAGAGTTTCATCCTTCCCAAGTACAGGACTTTGTATTTGTTCTTGCTGAATTTCATAAGGTCCCTGTCAGCTCATCCCTCCAGCTGGTCCAAGTCTCCCCAGCTGACAGCCTTGTCCTTAAGCATCTCGACTGATCTCCCCTAATTTGGTGCCATCTGCAAGCTTTTGAAAGTGCAGTCCATTGCCTTCTCCAGGTCATTGATTAAAGACATTTTGTAATTCTATATGAACATTTTATGCCGTATTCATCACTATAATACAATTGTTCTTAACAGAAAATATTTTTATTCTTGGTACTTGTGCTGAGATTTGCATGGGTGTAAGTAGTCAGTGTGAATCTCAGTAAATTATGCTTAAATGTACCTGGTGTAAATGAAAAAGTTTACTGAAGTTGTGCTAGTTTTACTGTATAAAATAGGATCTTTAAGACAGCATTTTAGAAATCACTATTGCTATTAGGAGGTTGCTCGTTTTGGAATTTGTAGCCTTCAGAATTTACCTCCAAGCAGATAAATGATATTTCTCATCTTCTCCAGTGCAAAGTGACTCTGTTTACTTTGAACAGCCTTTCTTAGCCGTTTAATGTGGCTGTCTAGAAGAGATCAAGGATGGTTCTCCCCAGCTGTTTTGCCACTTTGTCCTGAGGACAGTACTTCCCACCAGAGAGGGATAAGGTTCAGCTGAAAGTCATTAGCTGACATGCAGTTACTCTTGATAAACCAGTGAAATTGTATGGGAAACATTTCTGTGCAGAAACTTACTGTGTAAGGGGAAAAATGTCCAAAGTCAGAATTAATGTTTAATTTAATGTATGTGGTGACCATATTAGTCTTTCTTTCCAAAAAGGATATAATTATGCCGCAAGAACAAGAAAGATGATGCTGCAGCAGAGTTGCTGCTGAGATAGGTGGCAACGTATCCAACACCTTGCTCTTGCTACTTTTACACCAGGCACCTTCAAGGGAAGATGCTTCAGCTACTCGGTAATTTTATACCTGTTGGTTTTCCTCAAATAGCTTGTCCTGTTTCCTGAGAAACTGCAGTACCTTATATCATCACTAACATTATTTATATCCAAGAAGAGAGAAGTCATCAGAGCCCTTCAGTTAGGAACATAAGCCCATCATAAGAACATAAAGGCAGTTTTACCTACTAATGTAAGATGCTTAAAATATAATAAATGCTTGTGAATGGTGCTTTTTAGTGGAAACAGGGGTGATCATCAAATGGTTGAATAAACTGGGGTTAACATTTTAAAAGTTCCACTGATGCTCCAGGGATCATAAGTGACTGTGTAATTTTCAAATATGGGACCTGGACTTCCAGGTCACAATCTAAATACTTCTGAAAATTAAATTAAGGCGCTCTAGCCTTGCTACTTCTAAGAGAAGAAGAATGCCTGCCTCAAATCTTTGTAGTGCATTTACAGATTCAGGCTCCACATTGTATAATCAGCTGTCTAAATGGCTTGAGATACTTCATGTGTGCACTGGGGCAGAGGCTGAGTTGCAGTCCTTAATCTCATCCATGTTCCATCTCTGAGCTGCACATCTGACAGCATAGGCATAACTTCGGCTCCCAATTAGCCTGGCAATCGTAAATAGGGAACTGAAGTGTGATTTCCCAAGATACTCAGGGAATATGCATGCCCTATATCCATTGATTTTCAGTTGGAGTGTACACTTGGCTTGCTTACAGACTTCAGAAATTCTCAATCAAGACAGCTAATTTGAAGCATGAATTTGTTATGGTCTCAATGCAGAGACTGATGCTAGTGAGTGGCAAGGAGAATAATTGCATGGGAAGGAAAATATACTTGGGGCTGGTGATATCTGTGCTGCTTGCCCAGCTGCAAGGCTGTGATTGTGGAAACAAGCAGGCATGGAAAGGAAGAGGGAGGTTCCCTTTGACTCTTTGCAGCTGTACAAGTGAAAGAGCCACACCAAGACAAAAAAACAGACAGAAAACAAAAAAGGAAACGATTTAAGAGCAACTGGTAAATTGAGACAAAAATGTCACTGCTCAAACCCATAATGAAATATGGTGCTGTGAAAATACCACTTTCTCTTCTGGAGATAACAAGACATTTTACCTGGTGTCATTTTATCTGGTTTGACATGGAGATGTGAAGTCCCCTTGAGCATCTTACGAATTTAGGAGGGAGTTTGTAGACAAAAATCCTCCTGTCAGTCAAGATCATGTAATCACAGCTTCTTCCTGATGAACAAAACTTTTGTATTTAGATTGCACATTTATATTTAAAAAATCAACTAATCTAGGATAGAATTTTTTGTTTTGTAAGCTATGTCTTTTTGCTTTAAATTGAACGTTTGGGAGTAGGGCAGAAATGTTTCATTAGCATCAAAATTACATGTTGTGAGGGCAATGCGTTTATGCAATGGCATTCACAAGGGAAGTGAACCAAGGTCTGGAGCCCTTGTGGGGAAGGACTGTGGGAAGGGACCTGGTGGGAGAAGCCTTGAGCTGGAGGGGCTGGTGCCTGCTTGTGCTTTCCAGCTGCTGTTTAGCTTTTCCTTGGGCAGTGGACTGGAGCGCTGTGAACAGGGGTTGCAAAAGGGACTCCATTGGGCTGGGAGCATGCAGGGTACCCAGAGCACTGTCCAGGCTGTTCATCATGGTTGGTCTTCTCAGTCTGTGCAGCAGATTGAGTCTCTGCTTCCATTTCTGCTGGGAGCTGCTTCTGGCACATTTGCATCTAGGCTGCTGCTGGCGTTGGCTGACTTCTGCTTTGGGAGGGCTAAGCTTGTGGGAGCAACAGTGGCACCCTTGTCACAGCCATTAGCACAGCAGGGACACAGAGCATCTCTGCTTAAACTTACCTGGGATGGCTTGGAGGGTGTGCAGTGATGGTCTCAGCACCCCACAGGGCATGCTCACTGGCACTGACTGATGGTTATGTCCTTGGCATGTTGGAGACCTTGACCCAGATGGCATGCTGAGGGAGGCTGCTGCTGGCCTGGTGTGGGGCTGCACAGTGCCTGGGGCCTCTCCTGGATTTGGGTGACAGGAGCCTCTCCTGGGACAGGCACACTGAGCGAGGCGCTGACTTGTGTGAGGAAGGAGCTGCGGAAATGATGAGCAGACCATGCATCACCAGAGAAGTGAGGAGGAGATACCTGGGGTCTTCACAGAAACTCTGCAAGGATAAGAGCCTGAGCCATGCTAAATGAGGAAGGAGGGACAGATGTAGACCACGGGTGAACAAGTAGTGGAAGGTGGCATTCAAGACAAGAGGGGGAAAGATAATGATTTCAGGCAGCAGAAGCAAGGTTCCTGCTCCACCTTACCAAACACACATAGCATGGCAACAGGTGGGAGAAATTAGGAGTTCATGCACAATTGCAGCACTGACCATATTGGGATTACAGAAAAATGGTGGGACAGCCTTCAAGCCTTCATGACTGTAGTGCTGTAGTGGATGATACAGACTTTTCAGAGACTAGTGATAAGATCAGGTGGGTAAGCCAGGAGGAGGGGTTCTGTATAAAGGAGTGGCCTGAATACTGACCAGGCTTGCACACAGAAAGGACGTACACAGATGATGGAAGCAGGGACAGACTACTTGGGGGCAAACATGGGACATGTAGGAGTATGTTGGGGTACAGTCAGGAAACCTAAAGCTCAGTTGGGACTGAAGCTGGCTGAGGAGGTGAAGAGCAATGAGAAATACTTCTGTAAATACATTGGCAGAGAAAGAGGAAGCAAAGGGAGCATGGGCCCATTGCTCGTTGTGGCCATATGGAAAAAAGGCTGAAGTATTTGGTGCCTTTTTTGCTTTTAATTTTGCTAGAGAGACTTGTCCTCAGGCCTCCCAGGTGCCTTAGCCTCCTAGCACAGTGAAACAGTACATGCAGTAGAGGAAGACAGCGTTAGGGATCACTTAGCCCATTTGGATGTACACAGCTCCGTGGCAACAGATTGGATGCACTCAGGGGTGCTGAAGGAGCTGGTTGATGGCAATGCAAGGCTGCTTTCTCATCTTTGAAAGGTCATGGCAACTGGGGGAGGTTCTTGATGACTGGAAAACAAACATTTAACCCAGAATGGGTGCATACTAGGACCAACACTGTTCAGTGTCTTCATTAGTTACATCAGTAACTGGGTGGAGTGTAGTTTCAGCACGTTTGTGGATGACATCACATTGCAAGCAGCAGTCAGTGTGCTGGAGGGCAGTGCTGTGATTCAGGGGGACCTGGGCAGGCTGAAGAAGTGGGCTGACAGGAACCTCACAAAGTTTAGCAAAAAAAATGCAGGGTCTTGCCCATGTGATGGCATAACCCTGTGTAAAAGGATGGGCTGGGGACCAATCTGAGGGGCCTAGTGAACAACACTTTCAGCATGAGCCAGCGGTGTGCCCTTACAGCAAAGAAAATTGCTTGCATCTCTCGGCTGCATGGGCAAGAGTGTAGCCAGCCGGTCACGGAAACATCCTTCCCCTCTATTTGGCGTTTGTGAGATTCACTGTGGAGTACCGTTTTGGGCTCCCCAGAACAAGAAGGAGACCAAACGAGGTGATGAGGGGACTGTAGCAAATGGCATATGACATCAGGCTGAGACAGCTGGATCAACTCAGCCTTAGGAAGAGATGGCCAACAGGAGACCTTAGTTCTGTCAGCGAGTACCTGAGTGGAGGATGTAGAGGAGCTGGAGCTGGACTTTTCTCAAAGGTATACAGTGGTATGATAAGAAGCAGTGGACACAAGCTGTAACATGGAAAATTGTGATTACATATGTCCTGGTTTCAACTGGGATACAGTTAATTTTCTTCTTAGTATCGGGTGCAGTGTTGTGCTATGGACTTGGTGGAAGAACAGTGCTGATAGCATAAACATTACCCAGCAACAACTAAAACCATCAGCGTGCTAAGTCAAGGACTTTTCAGTTTCTCGGGCCCTGCCAGCAAGAGGGATGGAGGGACATGAGAAATTGGGAGGGGACATGGCCAGGAGCTGACCTGAACTAGCCAAAGGGATATTTCATACCATAGAACGTCATCCTGTTTATATGTAAGTTGGGGGAGGAAGAAGGAAGGGTGGGATGTTCGGTGTTATGATGTTTGTCTTATGTGTGATGGAGTCCTGCTTTCCTGGAGATGGCTGAACACCTGCCTGCCCTTGGGGAGGGGTGAATTAATTCCTTGTTTTGCTTTGCTTGTGTGTGTAGCTTTTTCTTTACCTATTTAACTGTCTTTATCTCAGCCCATGAGTTTTCTCACTTTTACTCTTCCGATTCTCTCCCCCATCCCACCAGGGGCAATTGAGCGGCTGTGTGGGGCTTGGTTGCCAGATGGGGTTAAACCATGACAATTTATCAGGAAAAATGTTTTTACTGGAACTGGTTCCCCAGAGAGGTTGTGGACAAGTTCAAGACTCAACTGGACATATCCCTGAGTAACCTGATCTCATTATGCCTGCTTTGAGCTGAGGGTTGGACTAGGCAGACTTAATTATTCTCCTATTCTATAGTATTTTCATATTTATATATTTTTTATATTTTTTATAAAGTTTGGAAATTTTTTTTGTTTAAATAATATTTCCTGAGGCCCATACTTAGTAGGCCCACTCCAGGAAATTTCTTATTTATATTAATGATTTCTTTCTGGAAAAATGACTAATTTACTACGGTAGTCATTCAACAAATTGAGCACCAAAATGCAGTTAAGATGTAAATTTCTATAGCTGTGTTCAGACTGGTAGTTCAGGAAGTTCTTGTTTAGTTGCTTTGAGGCACCTGAATTTCACTCCAGCACGTGAATTCCCTTTTCAGAGGCAAGGGCTTTTAGATGTTGTGCTACCATATAGCATTATACCTAACTCTTTGGTTGAGTAACTGCTTTAACAACCTCAAGTTTAAGCCCTACCAGTAGGATTTCATCTTAGTTTATTTAACTTTCATCTTTTGTTTGTTAATCTTTACATTGTTTTGCTAACCTTAGTATTTCTATATAACTGCCACGTGTCCTCTGAAGTGGCACTGGAAGATGTTTACTAATTTACTTAATTGTTCAAAATATTAAAATCAAGGTCCTGAGTTGCTTGATGTAAAAATATCTTTCTTTCTTTTCATCCAGGTCAACAGAAACAGCCTGTGCAGAGCAGTGCATTCATAAATGTGAAACAAGCCCATACCATCATGTTTGGCACTAAGAGGTCAGTTTTCACCTTTGTTGTTTGCTTTTCATCTCCAAAAAATAGTATTGCTGTTGTGACTTCAATCTGAAAATTGTATTTTTTTAAAATGTGTCGTTATACAAATATATCAGCTAGATACATTGCTCTTTCTATTATATTGATTGTTTTTTCTTTACTGTGCAGCTCTGGTCTACTTTAATTGACAGGTGTGTGGCATACAGGCCATGTAGCACTAAGTCAAATAGTATCCCCAAGGCATTATGGGTCACAGCAAGACTACCAGAGAAGACACTGTACTAGTGCTGGAGGGCATCCCTCCTGTTTCCAGGGTATGGAAAATAACACCAGGATAACAAAGCACCAGTGTAAGATAGGTTCTTTTCTGCCATTTTAGGGTGTCTGTACTGAATATAAGGTAACCTCCACCTCTTATTCTGCGTGATTCAGTGTCATACCCTAAAATGTCTCCAAAAAATCAACATTTTTGAATCTATGCTGTCTCCTTCCTTCGTCTTTGAGTGCTCTCCTTAAGCATCAGGTATCTTGTATCGTCAACAGACAGTGTGGCCTTGCTTCCCCCACAGTTCCTGCAGCTGCACAGGCTGTCGTGACACCTTGAGGCACCTTGCCAGGTCCAGCTTCTGCACCTGTGGGTCTGGAGGTGATTGTGATTCCTTCATGAAACAAAGACACTATAGACCATTATTCCCCTGTATGAGCTCCCTGTTTTTTTCATTTGTTGGTAGGCTTTTAGGTTATTAGTACATGCTAGTCAAGGACTTCAACACTTGTGCCCCAGTTGCATGGCAGCCTAGTGAGACATTTGCCCCATGCAGTGGCAAAGCACCTTTAATCTGGTACCTGGAGAAGCAGCTCACCTCTTCTGAAGTGTTGGAAAGAGGGCAGGCTAGTTTGCCCTTAAGTAGCTAGCACATATGAAGCAGCATCTTCAGTGCCTGCAGGAATCAGGGGTGGCAAATAACAAGAAAAAGCAGCTTGGTTTTCCAAGGCATCAGCCCCCACACAGTTGCGCAAGGCTTCTGTGTGAGCTGCAGCCTGGTCTGAGTCAGGGTGCTACCAGGGCCTGCCCAGTCCCTTGTGCTCTTACAAGCCTGAGCACTGCTCTCTCACATGGCAACAAATTCTATGGAATATTTTATGTCTCTCTGAAGTGATACTGGCATCTGACTCCAGGCTCTTGTTACCTTGTATACAAAAAGCAAATGCAGTACATTTTTAGGGTAACTTTTCAGGAAAAGTAAACTTTGGTCTTATCTTCAGGTAAGTACAGAACTTGTTTTATTAGTATGATGCGTTTAAGTTAACTGTTTCTGAGGGTGCAGTCAAGGAATTGCAAACTTCCCATTTGAGGATTTCGGGTTTTAATTGATTGCCTCTGCAGAATGTTAACACTTAAGTTAACCAAAGACATTCTGCTAAGTGAAATAAATTACTACATTACATTATATTGTAGTGGGTTAGTTATTTCTGCCACTGTTTAATATTACCCCATATGAACTCCTTCTGGGCTGATCTAAACTTTTTTTTACTCTCAGGAGAGTCTATCTTTTCTTAGCATTATAAAGCAATGACAAAATGAAGAATTGTGTTTGATTGGTAGCCTTGAAACTTCATTCTTTATCTTTTTTTTTTCTCCCAGATTGAATCTTGATTACTATGCAAATGAAAATTCCTCATAAGGAATACTGCAGGCAATATGAAATTCTCTTTCATGTCTGCAAACAAGAGGTTTTTTGAAAAAAGGCACATCTTGGGAACAGAAGTTCCTTGCCTCTCCGTTGTACTGTATTCTGCTGTTTCTCACTTGATGCAGATGTTTGAAACAATTAGACAAAATAAAGGATTTCCTGGTTCTGGGAGGGAAAGGGGCAGAGTGGTCTTCTGTAATTCTAGCCTTCTGTGTGCAAACTGGGAAATTACATCAAGTGTTCTTGAGATTGGTATCATATTTTAGTTACGCAGTGATTGAGTACTTACCAGGTATTTTGCTCTCCCAGTTGCAGTGGTTTTGAATTTAATTTTCATAGAGGACTGTTAAGTGTGAAAAAGAAAGAAAATCTTGAGGTTTTATTGATCATCTTTAAAAGTTATAAACTCCTGCAAATAGACTGCCTGAAACTATTGAGAGTTTTTGTAAATCTTGGTTTGATATGTTAATTCTTTTCCTAAAAACAAATATTGTATTTATGTGGAAATATCATGAGGAACAAAGCTATTTTTCTGTAGGAAATGACAATTTAAGTTTTATTTTCTTGTAAAATCAGTTTTTAATTGGTTCTAATAATACATTGCTAATTATAATTTCCACAAAACATTTAACAAAATTTACAAAACTCTGACTCAGAAACTGAATTATCTACTGTCACCAGATCTTTGGAAGTTATCAGGTATATAGTACCTCAGTTCCTTTTTTATTTATACCTTTCTCTTAAATTTGTATACAAAGTCTATTTTTAGTCGATAATCTTTGTTGAACGGACTGAGCAATGAAGTCGATAAAAGTGAGTGTTGTATATTAGAACAGCTTTGACAATTTGTATGTGAGGAAGATATCTCTCAGCTGCTTTATAAAAAGCTGTATTGTTAACGTGAACTGACATCACTAACAGAGGTGAATTCCTCTTGATTCCAATTTAATTTGAGAGCTGATCCCATCCTTCTACACACTGAACTATTGTGGTTTCTCTGTGTTATGTTGTATTCTGCTCTCATCCCTTTCTCTATCGTGTTAA
Organism: Falco peregrinus; assembly: GCF_023634155.1. Lineage (NCBI taxonomy): Eukaryota > Metazoa > Chordata > Aves > Falconiformes > Falconidae > Falco > Falco peregrinus. The sequence goes on along the minus strand of NC_073723.1, from coordinate 26,706,813 downwards.
TGTTTCTTCAATTAATTAAATCTACAATAGACTCCAACATTGAAATAGCAGAGGTCAGTATGTATACCAATGAGTTTCTGGTATGTTGTATTATTCATGTTGTGTACTTATTTCAGTCTTGCAAGAGCAATTGCTGATCCCATTGTCCTCCTGTGGAATGGAAAAGTGTGTACATGGCTATAGAGAAGGTATTTTTATTTTGTGGAAACCAACTTTATATGTGCAAATTGCTTTGCAAAGATAGGCTCTAAGTTAGCACATCCTCAGGATTTTTAGTAAACTCTGTCTGACTGTCTACCTACCACTGGCATCATGATGTTCAGGAATACTCTAACCTGTGGTTATATACGTTCTTCAGTTTAGAAATATTATGTTGTATAACTCATTTAAACTGTGTTGTGGTGGATCCTTGGCTGGACACCAGGTGCCCACCAAGCTGCTCTATCACTGTCTTCCTCAGCAAAACAGGCAAAACAGGGAGGGGAGAAAGTAAGAGGGGAACCCCCCCCCCCCAATCTTACAGGCAAGGTAAAGGCAGTTTAATAAAGCAATCAGAAAGGTTGTGCATGCAGAAGCAAAGGAAAACAAAAGATGTTACTCTCTACTTCCCATCAGCAGGCGATGTTTGGCCACTTCCTGGGAAGCAGGGCTTCAGTACACATAGTGGTTGCTCTGGAAGATGAACATTGAAAATAATGAATGTGTGGTGTGTGTCTGTGTCCTGTCCCGTCCCGTCCCCCTTTCTCTTAGCTTTTATATCTGAGCAGACATCATATGGTATAGAATGTCCCATTGGTCACTTTGGGTCAGCTGTCCTGGCTGTGTCCCCTCCCAAGATCTTGCCCACCCCCAGCCTGCTGGTGAGAGGGGGAATGCTGGAGGGGCAGCCTTGATGCTGTGCAGCACTGCTCAGCGGTAGCCCCAACACTGGTGTGTTACCACCCCCTTGCTAGCTGCCAACACAGGCACAGCGCTCTGAGGGCTGCAGTGGGGCTCAGCCAGACCCAATACAAATATCCACACAGCCGGAGAGTATTTCTCCTGGATGGCATGCTCAGTTCTCTTTTCCTTCTGTAGCCTAGATCAGAGCACTTCAAAAGATGGCCTAGGTGACAGACCTAACCCCCAGTGCCCAGCTACATAAACTTCTTAAATGAGTTCAGCAGACTGAAGGAAGCATTTGTGAGAAGCAGGAGGTTAGAAATATGAGGACATTTGCTTAAGTATATGTGCAGTACAGTTCCATTTCTGGAGCTGCATCCATTTGTCCCATTTTTCAGGAGTCTTGCATGTGGCATATGTATTGGGCTTGTGGAGGGGTACCACCTTAGTCCTGCAAAGTGCACGGACTACCACCAGTATCTCTGGCTAATTAGAAATTAGCTGCCACATCCAAGTATGTCTGAGCTGTCACCTGCCATAAGTGTGTGACGTCTCCTTCACCCTCCACTGCTTTGAACCTCAAAAAGGTCCACAGAGCTAAGATTGCAGCTAGAGCTTGTGTGATCTGTTGCCAGTGCTTCGGCTGTTGAGGTCTACTTTTACCAGGTTTAAATCAAACTTTTTTTGGAGGAAAGAAAGAAAAGGCGAACAAAAAGAGGAAAGGACTCTGATCTCTAGACCCCCTGATTGCCCTGATGTGAACTCAGGGTTTATTTTTATTTATTATTGCACTTTATTTATAGGGTGTGACTCCAGCCTGAGGCACCGGTGGCTAATGCAGCTGGTAGCTTCTGTTATGTGCCAATGGCTGGTTTGGTGCTTTGTGATGGATGGCCAGGTTGTGTGAATGGTAGCGCTGTCAGCCTGCGCCAGTGGTCCAAGAGTTTCATAACAGCAGTTGTTTCTGGAGGCAAATAATTTTCTTTCCAAATCATATTCCAGTTAGCCATCCTGGAAAGTTATGGTAAATTTTCTTAGGCCAGGCCTGTCAGCAGCAATTTAAGTCCTATGATAAGTAGAAAAACAAACCTTTCTTCCAGTGTCAACTTATATTGGCATGTTTATAATCTTAGATAATAGCTGAGCTGGGCAAGTAATGTGACTGGTATAGAAGGAGGATTAAGGGATTTGGAAAGACACATCAGCTTTTTATTCACTGACAGCTACTGACTTCCTGTTCTTTTACCTAGTTTTGATTAGAAAGTTAAGGAAAAAACCTGTTCATTTATAAACTCCTGATAAGAACAGACTGTAGTGTTTTCAAGATAATATAAGGCTAGTTTCCTCTTTCTCCTTAGCTGCAGAAAGGCTATTTTTATATATGGTTTCTAAATTTCATGGGTTTTATTGGCATTACTCCTGGACCATTCCTGTGTTTGTTCTGATTCCTCTGCCAGGTTCTAAAGCACGGCCAGTGCATGGCCACGGAAGTCTGTCCGTTAGTGAACACTAAGACCATGTGTCAAAGTTCTTTTCTTTGAGATTTGAAGCATACAGAAATAATTATCTGTTTTGACCTAAATTCACATGGTGCTTACTGTCCCCTTTTCTTTTGCTTTTTAACTGGAAGTGACACTACTTGAATAAAGCTATAACACATATTGTCTCTTCTGCTCTGTTATGGAATTAACTTTTCTTTCTACTGAACTTTGTTATGGTAGTGAGCTGCAAAATAACATCTGTTGACATGGACTGAGTTTACTGCCATTTCTTAAATATGAACTTCCAATGTTTTGTGCTATTTTACTGCTTCGGGGCCTGGAGGCTGAATGATGCGGGTTTATAAGGCAGCTGTAGGACTTGGTTTCAAGTTCAACCAGTACAGACACCTAATATATAGGTGTATATAGGGCAACAGAATGTGTAACATCCTATTGACTTGTCTTTTGGTTTTCAAGGTTTTTTTCCCTTTTACACACCTGGCCGTTTTTTCCAGCCTGTGCTATGAGAGCTTGGATTTATTAATAGACCATGTAACTCTTCAGATAGGGTAACTCAAGCCTTCATGCATGCATGGTCTCTCTGTCGTGGAATTAATCCAACATGGAGTACAGGTCTCTTCTGATAACCCACAGTTGCTCTCGGCAGCATTTGTTCTAGGTGTGGGTAAACAAGAAGTGGACCTGAGCATGTTGATCCAGTAATGAATGATTGCTTGCTCACATCAGATGGCAGCAGGGAAGATTTTTCTTCACCTTAAATGGTCACACTACTCCAGTGCCAATTGATTCAGGATGTAAGGGGCCAAATTCTCTGTATTTCTTGACAGCTTTATGTGTTTGTAGATCCAGAACTTAATCGTACAGCAGAACTTCAGCTTCCCTGTAGACCGGCAATTTGTCAGGTATTTCCTCTTTCGAGTCTTAATTCTGCATAGTATTCCTCTTTTCATTGGATTCGGTCTTTGCACACACTGTGTTCTCTGATACCTTTGCGCCCAGTTTCCTGTCTACCTTGTCTAAGCATCTGCTGTGAATCTTCTGCCTCTTGCTCTCGGTTCACCCACTTAGACTCAATTCACTGAAATTCTTAATGATCCCCTTGTGACCAAGTCCATCCAGGACTCTGTACTTGGGCCTCTGCGACTTGGTAGCTGCTTTTAACATACACTTCTTGAAATTTTACCCTTTGTTAGCTTCCCTGAGTCTCACTTCTCCTAATATTACTCCTTCTGCTGGAGGAAGGAGAGTTTTGATCTTTGTTACTTCCTCTGGTAATAATGAAACTAAACTCCAAAGTAGCAATGTTTAAATAATGAAGTAGTAAGATAAAAATTTGATTTGCCATGGATCTGAAGAAAAAAGTTCTGAAGAGATTATAGATTATGTGGTGGGTTCACCTCAGCCAGCAACCAAACACCTGCACAGCTGCTCACTTACTCCACTGTCCCTTGGGATGGCGAGAAAAGAGAAAGAAGGTATGAAGATTCGTGAATCAAGATAAAGACAGGGTAATAGGTGAATCACAAGTGCACAAAAGAAAATTGGGAATTCATTCACTGCTTCCCATTGGTAGGCAGATGTTTAACCACTTTCTCGAAAGAAGGGCTTCAACACATGTAATGGTTACTTCAGAAGGTAGGTGACATAACCACAGATGTCCCTCTTCCTCCTCCTTTCCTTCAGCTTTTATTGCTGTTCACAAGATTGTATGGGTGTGGAATATCCCTCTAGTCACTTGTGGTCAGCTGCCCTGCCTGTGTGTTCTCCTAGCTTCTTGCTCATCCCCCCTGCCTACTTTTAGGGGGAACAAGACAGGAGGACAGAGTGGGAGCCAGAGGACTTGACACCGTGTAAACAATAGCCAAAATAGTGATGTGTTGTCAACACTGTTTTAATGACAGATCCAAAACACAGTACCATATGGGCTGCTATGAAGAAAATTAACTCCATCCCAGCCAGACCCAATACAATGTAATAAGCCCAATCAGTGTTATATACTGGAGCTTAAGCTCCAATAAAGTGGTTGCATATATAACAAAAGATAGAAAATACACATTTTTAGTTTACCGGTCCATCTAATAACAATTTAGCTTCCTATACATACAAATAAAATAACAAAAATTTTAAGCTATGGTGAACAGCTTTTAAAAATTTGCTTCAAGCAACTGCATCCTTAATTATAAAATGTGAATTAGTGTTTGCATATAATCTGTTTCTACAAATTGAAATATAAAAGACATTTAAATCTGTTTAAATTTATCTTAAGTGATTAATATTTTCTCAGTTATATTTTTACAGAAGTCTATTTTACATTAAGGCTCTACTCTGCCTCTTGTAGAGCCTTTCAAAGGCATTTGCATGTGCTAACCAGCCAACATAGCATGCATCTTTTTGTTAGAGAAAATAATCTCCATTTCTACACCAACTTCACGCTGTAGCTGAAATACTCAGAATTATGTAATTCTCTTACTGTGTTTGTTTTCTCTATGTTGGAGTTTTTGTAAGAGTGTGATTATTGCTTGCAGATTCTTTAATCATAACCTGTAATACCTGTTGTGGTTTAACCACAGCTGGTAACTAAGTACCACACAGCCACTTGCTTGTTCCCCACCTCTCCTCCCCATAGGGATGGGGAGAAGAATAGGGAAGGAATGTAAAATTCAAGGGTTGAAGTAAGAAAAATTTAACAATTAAAATAAAACACAGAAACCCAGTGATTACAACAATAGTAAAAATAATAACAATTGTAATGAAAGGGAGGGAGAAGGGGTGAGAAATAGAAACCAAAGGGAAGGGAGAAAAGAAGACAAGTGATGCTCAACACAGTTGCTCACCACCCACTAACCAATGCCCAGCCAGTTCCCAGCAGCGATCGGCAGCCCTGGCCAACTCCCCTGTTTATACACTGAGTATGATGTTCTGGGCTATGGAATATCCCTGTGGCTAGTTTGGGTCAGCTGTCCTGGCTGTGTCCCCTCGCAATTTCTCATGCCCCTCCAGTCTTCTTGCTGGCAAGGCCTGAGAAACTGAAAAATCATTGACTTAGTATAAGCACTACTTAGCAAGCGCTAAAAACATCGGTGTGTTATCAACATTGTTTTTACACCAAATCCAAAAGACATCACTGCACCAACTACTAAGAAGAAAATTAACTCTATCCCAGCTGAAACCAGGACAGTACCATAAGTTTCTTCTTCAAAAGTGGATGGCACTTCACATTGCAAAGAGGACTGAATATCTCAGTGACTGGTTTTTTGTGTTTTGTTTGTTTTGATTTGCATTGAAATGCTTGTGTGTTAATTTAATTCTCCACTGGATCTCAAGCAATTAGTGAGTGAGCAAAACTGCAGACACCTTTCTTGTCATGTTTCCAGTTTCCTTATGCTTTGGAAGTTTCAGGAGGCATGGGATTTCTGAGCAAGACCCTTAATATATGTCGTATATGTGGCTGAGCTCTTCCCTGTTAGACCATGTTCAAGCTCCTGCTGAAGGGCAAAACTGGCGTTTCTCAAGTCAGTGCAATTCTTTTGCTTTTATTCTAGAAGTCAGGGTTTCATCTGAGTTTTCTAACATTCTTTACCAAGAGTATGCAGGATGAGGAGAATGTTGTTTGGTTTTGCTTTTCAAGAAATGCATTTGGAGGAAGATATGCCAGGGTATAAACTGATGGTCAGTCTTGCTGAATGATGAAGTCAGTTGAAGGCACTCGTGCTCCAGTTCAGTCATTTCTTTTTGTACAGGAAACTATGAAGATATTTTCCAGACAAGGTTGAACTTTTCCTCATCCTCAGATTTTGTGCTGAGCTTTGGGCCTCAGTGCCCTGCAGAGATCTCCAGTTGTTGGTATGTTTCAAGTCTTAGCAGAACTACTTCTGAGAGATTCTGGCTGTAAAAATAAATTTTAAGATTTCTCTTCTTTAGGTCAGAGAATTAGCAGTGCTGCCACACATGAAACCTAGTTTAAATTGAAAACCACTTCAACTTTAATGTGAAAGGCACATGTATGACAGTCAGCACCTAACAGAACCAAGTGGCATCATCTAGATCCTGCTGCATCTTTCACATGTAAGAATAGCTACACTAGTGGTCAGAAATATATTTTCTCTTGGGGACTGCTTGCCAGATACATCTCTCAAACCTTCCGAAGCAGAACTGATAGCACATGATGAGAGCTGTTGTGGTGTCCTAGAGACTTTCAAATGCTTCTGGCAATTACATGATTTCTCAGATGTCTCCCTTTCTTCACATGCTTTTTCATTTCCCTTCCTACAATCATAATACTATCAGAGCAAAAGGCTTTTCTCCCTATATCTTTATTTCCTAACAAAAATCCCAATATCCTGATAAAAACCAAACCTCATTTCACAGTGTGATACGTCTGTGTCCTGCTTGTGCGTATAAAGCCCCAGGGTTAAATTTTCAACATGGTGAATAGTAGATATCCACACAAATCCTGTTGTCTGCTAATGAGATTTGTTCATGCTGCTCCCTGACACCTTTTTAGACACTCATACTGGTGATTTATTTTATTAACGATGTTACAGAAGACACTTAGCAAAGTGTGTTTTGAACTGCGTTCGGCAACATGAAGCAGTCCAAGGGAACAGGACCAAGTAAATGGCTGCGTCTGTGCTGTATTGCTGCAGATAGTGGTCATAGGTTGTTGGCTCCGTATTTATGTGGTCATAAATTGTCTGTTCTGCTGACCCTTTAAAGTAAATGAACGAGAGCATCAGCACTGCTGGCTTTCTGGCAGGAAGCCTAAGAGCAACTTGGTATGCCTTTTGTGTCTAGCTAATGCCACTTCACTAGAAAGTTTTAATTAAGTGCATGTCTGTGTGTACAGAGAAGAAATCAAAGGCACTTGGGAAAAAGAAATTGTATCAGACTCGCTGAGGAGTAATTTGGTGAGAGCACTAAGTGACTTTCAATTAGTTGGAAAATATTTTCTTAAGTATTGCTGAAAAGTACAAGAAAGTCAGTCTGAAGGGAAGACTATAAGATTAGTCTGGAGATCTAATCCATTTGCTCCATACTTGTTGGAAAATGTTGTGGTAGTAAAAGTCAGAGGTGTAGGGATTGTGAAACTAATCTGATATGCTGGATTTCATTAAGCTCCCTAACTGTAATTATCAGAGGAAGACTAGAAGCTGGTTTGCCTACAGCTAGTATTTTGATTTGTCATTTCTGTAACAGTTTCTGAGCGTATAAACATCCAAAAATGCATTATTAATACAAGTATAATTTTTATGGCAAATCTTCTATAACTGGGTAGTCATATTAAAACTTTAGTTGTTGAAAATGAACTTACTATGTGGGAATTTTAGCTGTTTCCTGGTTCTCATAGTTACAGGAAGAAAATTCACTGAATTCTCTCCAGACTGTCAAGAAGGATGGCTCTTTATGAAAAGAGCAGTTTGAGGAGCAGGGGTAATTTATTTACCACTAGACATGGTGCATGATCTATTTTGGATAGTCTGGTGTGATTCATTGTTTTATCTGCATTATAGCAAAGCCAAAAGGGCCAACCCAGGTTTGTACAGGGCTTGTTATGTCATACTGTATTTGCCTTTAATCACTGTAATCTTTTTATTGCCTCAGTACAGCATGACTTCCACCCTTTTAGCCATATTTCAACCGAAGTAGAAAACCTGCTTTATTATTTATTTAACTTTTTTTCCAGAAAAAAGGGAACTTTCTCAAGAGCCAATCCAAAACTCTGCAACAAACTCCATGAGTTGCTGGGGATGGCCATGTAGTCTTAGCTTTTGTCCCTATTTGATCTTCTATCTTTAATATAACGCTTAAGATACTCTTTGCATTAAATAACCACAGTGATAGAAAAACATCAGTGTCATAAGCCTTTTCATGGCAAACTCTTTTGTTCCTCTGTATGACGAGTGATTGGTCAGCTTCTTGTATTCATCTTACTTTAAATGCATAATTCTCCTGTGAACTGCTCAGTCAGATGAAGTCCCTCATCCCTAAAGCCCCATTTTTTTTATTTATTTCTTAATATGGACAAGGTTATTTTCTGAACACAAAATTCTAGGTCTGATTTCCTAATACCATGGAGACATGGTATGACTGGAGTGTTGGAGTGGAAGGGTACAGGCTCTTTGGGAAGAAGAGGCAGGGGAGGCGAGGAGGGAGTGTTGCTCTCCGTGTCAGTGACCAGCTGGTGTGCATGGGGATGGATGAGGAGGCGACTGAGAGCTTATGGGTCAGGATTAAAGGGAGGGTAGGGACAGGTGACATTATAGTGGGGGTCTGCTACAGGCCACCCGACAAGGAAGACCAGGTGGTTGAGGCCCTCTACAGACAGAGAGGAGCAGCCTCATATTCCCAAGCCCTGGCCCTCATGGGGAACTTCAACCACTTCAACCGATACCTGTTGGAGGGACAACACAGCAGAGCATAAGCAACCCAAGAGGTTCCTGGAATGCATTGATGATAACTTCCTTCTTAAAGTGAGAGAGGAGGCAATGAGGAGAGGTGCCATGCTGGACGTTGTTCCCACCAACAAGGAGGGGCTAGTATGGAATGTGAAGCTCCAGGGCAGCCTTAGCTGCAGTGACCATGAAATGGTGGAGTTCAAGATCATTAGGGCAGTGAGGAGTGCCACAGCAAGGTAGCTGCCCTGGCCTTCAAGAGACCAGGTGTCCCTGTTCATGGAAGGTGTTCCTGCCCATGGCTGGGGGTTGGAACTAGGTGATTTTTAAGGTCCCTTCCAACCCAAACCATTCTTTGATTCTATTCTAATTTATTTCTCGATTCCTGCTTATGTTTATGAAAAAGTGAGTCTGAAGATTCTGCTTTCTTAACATGAATTATCAGATGCCATTTCAGATGTATACAGCAGATGAGGAGTCTCATGGGAAGGGGAGAAATAAATGCAAATCATAAAAGCAAAAAAGCCATCAAAAGTTATTTACCTTTTGGCAAATCAGTGCATTTTCCCTCACTCTTTCTAATCTGAGAGATGAGAAATGATTTGGCATTTATTAGCAGAAACTAGTTGTAAACAGAATTATCTTTTTTCTGTGAGTATTATGGAGCAATGTTAGATGTCTCCACTGCTCGTGACGAAGAAAGGAATCTTTACGGACAACATGGGGAAAGTCCAAGAACGCAGGAAAATGAAGTATCTCAGAGTATTCCAATAAAATTAATGAATACTGTGGTGTTAAGACTTTTGCTGTGGTCTTAAAGCCTTTGTATGATCACTACTTCACATTAAGTTAGAGCAGTGGTCCTGTGCAGAGTGTAGGGAGACATGAGAAGTGTTGCCTCTGTTACCATCCCCACCCCATACACCAGGCTCGTGCGTGACTTCTCAGGCAGTGCATAGGAAGGCTCTGGAATTTGTTGCAGCAGCATGTGAATGCTAAAAAGTTCAGGAAGCATAAACCCCCTCTTTTTTAATGTGGAGGTGGTCAAACACTGGAACAGATTGCCATGAGGTTGTATGGTCTCCATCCTGGGAGATAATCAAAACCCAACTGGTTATGGCCATGAGCAATCGGCTACAGCTGAGCTGGCTCTGAGCAGAAGGACAGTCTGGAGGATCCCCAGAGGTCACCCCCTGTAGCGCAATTATAGAGGACTGTATGAAAAGTTTATTTGTAAAAAGGTTGTGATGATTGTTAAAAACATAAGGTATGAAATGTTAAGAATTAAAAAAAAAAAGAAAAAAGGGAGGAATTGTAGAGGAATGAAGCTGGGTTAATTAACATTGATAATATACAGCTGTGGGCTGGCTTCAGGGGCAGTGGGCTGGCTGGTGTGGATAAGGTGCAGCTGTGGATAATGTGCAGCTGTGGCTGGTTCCTGCTAAATAATTTAAATAGCTCTAAGGGGTATAGGAGAGGAGTACCTGATGAAGAGAGACCTGGAAGAAGCAGAGGGAGGAGAGAGGGTACCCTGGATGGAGGAGAGACAAGGAGAAGGATGCTGTAGAGGCAAGAAGCAGGGTGGACTGGCCTGAAGAGTATGAAGAAACAGCATAAACAGTAGGTGAACTGTTGAAACCTTGTGGGGGATTGGTGGCTGTGCTGGGACGAGGCATGGGAACTACTTATTGAAGTTAACCTGGTGTGGGATGGTAAAAGCCTTGTTGCAGCTGACTAGTTTTGGTAGTGCTGTGACAACCACCAGCCTCAGTGACTTGTGGTCTGTTGCAAGTGGTAAAACACAAAGAAGTGCCTCTGCATTATGAAGCCTCTGAACTCCATATTGCTGGGAACAATGAAGCTTTGTCCTACTGTTTGACCTGCTGTTTGCTACTGTATTGATTTCTCCCTTAGGGCTGGTCTTGGCCACTGCCCCAGAGGATGCTGACATAGGCTCACCACTGGTCTGAGCCAACATGGATGCTCTTATGTTTGTTAAGAGGATGCTGGGCTAGACTGCAGATAAAGAGTTATTGTGGAGGAGGGATTGTTTAGGAGAGCAGGGTAAAGCAGTGCAGCACAGGAAGGGTCCTGACACTAAGCCATGTTTTTCCTGCAGGCGTTATAATTCAGGGCAGAGATGCTGGAAATCTGGTCAATGCCAGTGTCCCCAGTCTGATCTGTCTGGGCTGCTGGTGGGGTCAGCAGCTAAAGAGCAAGGCAGATTGGTGCCCTGTTGCTCGCTTCTTATCTATGAAATCTCAGCACAGCTTCCTCTTAATTTTAATTGCGTTTTAGTCCAGTTGTTGGGGAACCGATGTCATCTAAGGAGCTAAACAAATTGATGTTTGTGACATTTGACTGCTGGGCAGCTGGGAGGCTTTGATTTGTGTTGTAACACTTCTTTGGTTTCACCTGTTTTAAATAGACAGGACTATTGTGTTAACAGTTGACATTTCCTTAAGGTATGTGAAAGGTTAGCCACAAACTCTAAAGGCCATGATCGGAGAAGCCAAAAAGGAAAGGTTTGAAATGTGAGACTTCTGAAGTTGGAAATGGAGATGAAGCAAAGCAAATTAAATTAGAAAAGGAAAACAAAACCTGCGCATGCCAAAGACTGCGTCTTCTTCAACTGTGAGTCCTTCTTGTCTTTATAAATAAACAGTTTTCTTTTTTTAAATAATTGGTGATGACTCAATAGCTCATCTTTACTATTGTGTATTTTAAATATGCAGACTTCAGCAAGTCTAAATCTGTGCTCTTTGGGGAAAAAATAAGGCTTTAATCATATTCAGACCAAGCCTGCCTTTCATCTGGTAGCTTACTTGCTTTGGCAGGTGAATCTAACTTGTTTTTAAACCCACTCACCTACTTATATAACTTCCCTTATGGAGAATTTTTAATTTTTATTTTACCTTAACTGACACCCGTCAGATAAAGAGACAAGTTTATAGATACTTGCAGTTTATTTTTATATTCTAGTTGATGCTTACAGTATTGTCTCCTGAAAATTAAGTGTTTCTCTTATAAAAAAGGTGAGCAAAATTGCACATGGAGAGGTATTTGTTGTTGTTGTTATTCAGTAAACCCCCCACCAGGTAGTGAGTGAAGGATCTCAACACTGCTGTGTGTATAGCTTCTGCTTTGCCCAGTGCTGATTGCCCCAAGGCTGTGGTACAGCCCTGCTCCTCGTTTTACTTAATGAGAAAGAAAGGTAGGAAAGCATGTAGTTTTGTTTCCTTAAAGGCTGTAAGACGTAAGGCTTGTGGGCCCTCCTTTTCGAGGAGGCATTAAATGAAGTACCTGGGTGCTTTGGTGGGGAGTCTCTGTAGCCTTGCAGCAGTGATGGGGACCAGCTACTGATGCTTTGCTGTGTTAGGAGGGCGGGAGCTATCAGAGCCTAGTGCTAGGACGGAAGGAACAGGAAAATAAATTTATTCCAGTTAAACATGAGTATGAAATTACTGCTGTGAGATGAAGGTGAATATTTCTAGCAGCAACCAGTGGATTGGCCCACAGGAAAAAGACAGCATTACCTGAATTTTGCAAGTGGAGCAAAACTTTGGCTTCAAGACAGGCATACCTACATATAAATAATGGTTTTTTTAAATCATTTGCATGTGTTATGAAAAGCACTGGAAGCAGAAAGAATAATAGGCTGCCCCATATTGTGATGATGTCTGTTCATAGTGGATCCACATGCAAGCTTGGCTTGCAGCAGGTAGCTTTCTGCCCATGCTATCACAAACGTCTCTATGCTATCAGAAACAGCTTTGTGTTATTTTCACTTTCCAGGCACTCGTGCTTCCTCACACCAAAGATGCCTTTTGGGCCTGCCCCTCTCCAGTGTGGCTTATGCCAGTAGAGATCCAGGACCCCTGCACTGAGAGCAGAGCTTCTGCGTGCATAATCTTTAATGTAAGGATGGACTTGCATTGTCTGAATTGATTCCAGTTCATGAAGCTGACATTTAATTGACATCAGAGTTAAGCATCAATGTCCTCAGCAGAGTTAGTTCAGCTTTCATATTTTAATAACTGTGAACAGCATGGAGCCCCTGGTAGATTTGTTTCAAGCTAGATTCGTTAGGGCAAAAATGATCATTAGCTTCTGGTAATGGATTGTTTCTCAGTAAGATAAATGCAAATTCAGGCATGCTTTGAACTGCCTGTGTAGGCTTGTTTCAATGACAAAGGGAGCAGGTGAGCATGGTATCCTGATTATTCCTTTTACTTCTGTTAAAAAAAAATATCTTTGAAGACCACAAAGTGTTGGATATACACTGTCCTATCCACTAATGAGCCATAGAAGTAATGAGAGATCTCAAAACTCCCTTAATCTCCACCTCCATAGCATATACTTGGCTGAACTTAATCTAATTTTTTCCAAAGTGACCTGTGGATTTGGCATCAGGAGAGAAATACTGGAAGCTGTTTCTATCCATTTCAGTTGTTCAGTCACGTGCACTGACTGATAAGCACTGATCAAATCTGGGTATCTATTATGCTTTGTGATGAGCATATAATGAGATGGTCTCTGCCATGCTGTATTCTCCTGTAGTCCGTGGGCAACATTCATAAAACCAGGATGAGAAAAGTTTGGTGATAGCCATTTGTTTGCTGGAGAAAATCTTACATGAAGGAAAAAGTACTGTGTGGCAGTATCCTGTCATGTCTGATGGTGCAGTCGTGGTAATGGTGGAAGCCTGGCTTGCCCATAAAATTAGCTGTTTCCCTGAAACCCCTTCAGGGGGGCTTCACATAGGGTGTGAGGTCAGCCTCTGTTCTTTCCCCTTCCGATCAATAAGAGCTCTGCTCACAGGTGCAGGTCTGGCTGCAGCTGCCACACAGGAGCAGGGAAATCCTTATACCTTATTAAGTGAGAGATTGTATTTAGTAGAGTCTTGTTGAAAGAAAACCGCTGCTTTGGTAAAGCACAACATCTTCGTGTGGTGCTTACCTCCTGTTTGCATTGGCATCCTGGAATATGTTTGTTTGAAAAAGTGTATAGTCCCTTTCTAAATAATAATAAAAATAAAATATTGTCACTTACCTTATTCATTTATATATCTTAATTTTTATATCTTATATCTGTGTATCTTATTTACCAGAAGCACTTCCTCATGCACCACTCAAGATAAAAGATTTCTGAGCTTCTTCTGGTTCTCTTATTTGTGCTTTGTGACATTTGTTAGTGGAAGTATTCGCAGCACATGCAAATGTTAAGTTTGGTCTCAGTCCTTGTGATTAGGAATAGCTAAAATGTATGCAGTTTTAATCTCAGAAAAAAGTCAATCATGCTTCCTTTAATAATGGAAGTTATTTAAGTCTGGACATCATGTCTAGCTAATATGATTACTTTGGTTTTAAAGTGAGTGGAGAGCTCATGTTCATGTGAAGAGGTTGAACCTTGCCTCACTAAACAGCTTGTATACAGAAGAGTGCAGATACCGGCATGTGATTGTGAAATAGCTAGCATACATACTGATGATCAGATCTTTAAAAAAATAATTGTTCTTCTTTCCTCCAAATACTTCTGTAGATTCTGTCCAGTCCATCTTGTGAAAGTTCCTGAAAGTCAATTTATTGGAAGAGACTGTCTTCATAGAAATAGTTACTGTCAGTTAAATGTGTGCTTTGCCACAATTTGGTGCATGTTCTTAATAGTGACTGTAACCTACATAACATTAAGAAAGGATTTGGTAGATTTTTTTGTTCTGTTCAGGCCATTAATTCAGGATAAATGATCTGCTAGAAAACAAGAAATTGAACTTTCTACAGGGATTTCTTGTTGAAATCTTCTTGTATTTGTTGTTTATGATGGCCTCGGATTTAACCTTCCCCCTCTCCTTTTGTGTTGTCCATTATTATAGTCTGAATATGAAAGAGCTGACTTGACAGAATGTTGTGGTTTATTGTGTAATTTTATTAAAAATCCAAATGAAATCTCATCTGCACACCTAATTCACCCATTGCAATGTGTTACTAGAAGGGAAATGCTGTTAACTATAAGCTATGCAGGGCTCATGCCTGCAGACTTGTTAACCTGTGGCTCTGTGCGTCCTGTTACGTTGCTGCTGTTTCATAGGTCCAGCAACTCCTGTGCAACCTTCTCCAAAACAGAGACTTGAATCAGGGAATGAAATCCTCGGACCACTGAATAACTTGTGAACTCCCGTTGGTGTTAGGGTTTTTCTTACCCTCAGTGGTGGCCGGAGCCCCATGCAGTTCTCTGTCTCTCTTCCCCCCATGCAAGCCCCTCAACTGGTATTAAAGTAGGGTTAGGAAGGGACTGTAGAAAAAAGCTACAGTTCTGAATAGGTGTTTCAATGCATAATTTATTTAGTGAATGCTTTCTCACTACTAGTTTTCTAGGGTGCTTGAGCAATCTCAAATACTCTAGGTACATCTGTTCTGATTCATATGATCTCAGTATTCAGATTACAATTGAAATGAAGCTAAGGAGGTTCTAGACTTCAAAGTTGCTGTTTTGCTTGTGACATACAATTATTTCATGCTCTCTCTTCCTCCCTTTCCCCTCCCTCTGCCTCCTTCGCCCCCCACCCCCCCGTTTTCCCTCAGACATTAGGAAGAGACTATACTGTCAGTTCAGTTTAGATCAAATAACTTCTAACAGTACTTGGACTGATGCCTGTATAAGGTAGTTAATATATTACTATTGTAAATTATGTTTATAGGACTCGCAAGACTATAAAGAACCAGAAGTAGTAAATAAAGAAATCTGGATACTTATTTCAGGTTTCATCCAAAATGTATCCCACAGGAAGATCAGCCAACCCAGCACCCTGCAACTTAACAGCTGCGGATTACTGCTTTAGGCAGCTGCCTGTTGATTTTGTTGTATGTCTGGCAGACTCAAACATGCTGGACTTGCTGTGCGTTCATAGCAGGCAAATGTGCTCCTTTCAGAATTGTAGTACTGGTAGAATTGCTGCCTGGAACATGGAATTAAATACTCTTTTGGCATTACCAGTTCAGGAGATGGCGATCTTAACATTCATTTCTGTGAGGATGTTCTGTAACATCTGTAACATGCCTGTGTGTGTTGATGGACTGTAATGCTGCTTGCCTAGTAAGAATGGATAGGTTAACAGCACCCCATGGGTTAAGGTTCTGGAGAAAACCAGATGAGTATTTTTGTAGTAGGTAAGTATTTTGGGTAGGTAAGTAACTCTACTGAAGGAATGTTTGGTAGCGTTTGCAGATGGAAAGCATTAGCTACCTTTGTTGGAATCTGTGTTAATATCACATAATTAAAACATTCCCTTGGTCTGTTTCTTACTCTGGAATAATTCATTAATTCATCTTTTTTAGCTGCAAATTTATGATGATCTGATGCTATGTGTGTTTTGCAGTACTGGATATTTAACATTTACAGCTTATGGTGCTAAAAATCCCAGTATTCCACTTCATTCATGGGAAGAGTGTTCTTGTGACTGATGTTTGCGACCTGTTTTTTCAGAAATACTTTGTATTCCAGAATATCACTTAATGTGTACTTAACTCTAAATGTAATGTGAAAATTTAATTTACTAATTCATACATGCTTTTGAGAGGTTTTTGAATTTTAACAAAACAAGAATACAATGCAATATCCAAAGAGAGCAAGTTAAAATAAAATAAATAAAAAAGGGCCTTTTTGTGAGATAGAAGCTGTATTTCTGGGGCCAAAATAACAGGTCACCTCTGGCAAAAGGGGGAGAGAGGGAGGGAGGTTCTGGCCTCACCCTGTCATGCTCTGCTCCACTCACTGCCCTGCTCTTGCCACTTAAGGAAGTGCCAGAGCTTTTTAGGTGATTTCCTGGCAGGTGGGTCCCACTCCCTAAAGCAGAAGACAATCAGCTCCGGGGAGTAACGTTTCTTGCTACATCAGTGAGGCATATAGCCTGATATCAAGCATCACAGCTGGTGCAGGGAAGATGCAGGGCTAGGGCATGCATTGTGGTGGGGAGGAAGCAGAAACCAGATTCTGAGGGTTGGATTCCGAACTGCTTGCTGCTTTAGGCTGAGAAAATTAGGTTCCGTTTAATTAAAAGGTCCCATTTTAATTTAAGACCCCTCCTTTTGGCTTTTTTTTTTTTTTAAGAATAGAATATAATAGAATATTTCAGTGGGAAGGGACCTACAACAATGATCTAGTCCAACTGCCCAACCAATTCACAGCTGACCAAGTTAAAGCATGTTGTTAAGGGCATTGTCCAAATGCCCCTTAAACACTGACAGGTTTGGGGCATCGACCACCTCTCTAGGAAGCCTGTTCCAGTGTTTGACCACCCTCTCGGTACACAAATGCATGCTTGTGCCCCCTCTAAAACTCCCTTGGGGTGGGGTAGCTTTGAACCATTCCCACATGTCCTGTCGCTGGACCCCAGGGAGAAGAGATCAGCACCTCTCTCTCCACGTCCCCTCCTCAGGAAGCTGCAGAGAGCAATGAGGTCGCCCCTCAGCCTCCTTTTCTCCCAACTAGACGAGCCGAAAGCCCTTAGTCGCTCCTCACAGGACACTGCTTCCAGCCCTTTTTTCACCAGCTGTGTTGCCCTCCTCATGCACTCAAGGGCCTTCACATCCTTCTTAAACTGCGGGGCCCAGCACTGCACGCAGTGCTCAAGGTGAGGCTGGACCAACACTAAATGCAGTAGGATAATCACCTACCTCCTCTGGCCGGCTGGTTGCGCTCTGTTTGATGCTCCCCAGGATGCCGTTTGCCCCCTTGGCTGCCAGGGCACGCTGCTGGCTCATACTGAGCCTGGTGTCACAGCACCCCCAGATCCCTTTCTGCAGGGCTGCTCTCCAGCTGCTGCTCTCCCATTTTGCCTGGCATTACTCCATCCTAGTTGCAGAATCTGGCATTTTGACTTGTTGAATTTCATCCCATTAATCACAGCCCAATGTTCCAATGTATCTAGATGGCTCTTCTGCAAGGCCTCTCGTCTCTCAAGAGCACCTCCTGGTTTGGTATCATCAGCAAACCTGCTGATGGTGCATTCCACTTCTGCATCCAGAGCACTGATAAATATATAGAACAGGACTGGCCCTAGAAGGGGGCCCTGAGGAATGCTGCTGGTGACCAGAAGGGAGCTGTCAGAAGTAGGATTTGGACCCACACCTTCAGGGGAGACCGTGACTTGAACGCAGCATCTTAGACTGCTGGGCCATCCTGACCCACAGGGCACTGCTGCTACTCCTGTATAATTTGTGTATTAGCAGATATTTTTAGTGGTGCTATATTGTGCTGGTTTTCTCACACAGAGGATATTAAAAATATTCTAAAGTAAAATGTTCATTGTGTTGAATCTAATGTAATGATAATAAGTGATGTTAATTTGGTACATGCAGCTGTTTCATTCTGTGAGTATCTGAGTGTTGGTGTCTTGAGAAAGAAGGAGGGACAGTTGTGCATAAATTATGTATGTCAGGTAGCAGAAGTTTGAAGGTGTACAGAAATGAATAAAAATGTGGTGTGTTGCACAAAGGCATTACTTAAAGCTGATTTGTTCCCTTTAATGTTTATGAAAATTCCCTTGAGACAGGTACAGGTTTTTCATGATGAGAGTTCACTGCAGTATTTGAAAGGGGACTGTAACATTTAAGCAGATTGTGTGTCCCTATGCTGCATTTTTATAAAAAGAATTCAGATACTTGAAAGCTGCATTCAGGAAGCTCTAAACATACAAATTTGGTCAAGATTTGGGAGTAAAAGGCAGTATGGAAGGCAAAAGGTATACTTGTTTGGGAGCTTCAGGTTTAAAATCCAATAGCTCTGTTTGGAATGTAAATGTAATAAAAAATGTCAAATTTTGGAATGGGATAACCAGAAACTGACTATCAATCAGAAATGGCAAGTATACCTCTGGCCCCAAAACACAATTATTTCCCAGAACCTTAAGGAACAAAATTTTCCAATAGCAAAAAAAGCCACAGTCTCTATGAAATGGGTCAGAATTGATACTGATTTTATTTGGTACTGGTATTGGAGGAAAACAGTTGCTACTGTTTGGAGAAACCAGTTCTTCTGGCCCCAGTTTGTCAGTTTCTTTCTTGCACTTGACAGCCCAAAGTGC
Source organism: Falco peregrinus (assembly GCF_023634155.1). Classification (NCBI taxonomy): domain Eukaryota; kingdom Metazoa; phylum Chordata; class Aves; order Falconiformes; family Falconidae; genus Falco; species Falco peregrinus. The sequence goes on along the minus strand of NC_073723.1, from coordinate 26,687,956 downwards.
TAGACCCAGTACTCTGATGGAGTCTTACTGGTGCTGAGTAGAGGGAAATAAGACTTGTCTTGACCTGTTTGCCATGTCCTTCCTTGGAGATACGCAGGAGTTGACTGGACAAGGCCCTGTCTTGTCCTGACTTCAGTTAGATCTGTCTTCAAAGTTGGCCCTGCTTTGCACAGGGTGTTAGAGTAGGTAAGTGCCAAAGGTGCCCTCAAACCTTAATTGTTCCGTGATTCTACAATTATGCACCATAATTTTGAACCATTTTATGTAACAACTCTCCTATGAATTGAGAGTATTAATGCTGTAGCATGGATATGCAGTTAATGTGTCCTGAACCTTTGCATTCTTATCCTTGTACTCATTCCAGGGCAACAGGTAGTCTTGTCTGAATCCCAACTGTATGTAAAGACTAACTTGTATAACCAATATTTTTATAACATACTGGAAATTTTATGCTTCTTGTTATGATGGGAGACACAAGTTAACTGTGATGCATTTCAACGTTCCAGTCTTGGAAAAATAGCAGCCTGATTGACTTACTGGGAGGCATTCTTTGATGGGCAGAGGTGCAATTTTCCCATATTTAGAACTAGTAATATGTTTAAATACAGTGGAAAAGGACTTGGTACCAAAGATCACAAAACCTGTTTATATGGAGTTACTAGTTTTGCCCAAATCGGAGGCTTAGCCATTGTGGTGGCAGAAACAGAATTAGTCCAGTTTTGTTAAGTCTTCTTGCCCCCTGTAGCAAGACAGGCAGAGTCCAATAAGCAGAAATACAGATGGCAGAGGTGTGGCCATGGAAGGCTACTCAGTAGTAACTCCAGAATGAGCTGGGATTGCAACCTTCACCCTTTCTCCTATCAGCACATAGCTGTTGTTGGAGCCAGTAGCTCCAAACCCTTATGTTCACTACTTCGAGACACAGTGATGGTGTAAAGATGATTAAATGTCTTGAATGGCTGGGGAAATTAACAAAATAGGTCTTCATTTAAATCAAGTCCAAGTCATAAAGATAGCATTACCCATTGGCTTCAAGACTGGTGGATTGTGCAAGGAAGGCTCTTCTTGCAGAACTGAGTGCGTACCAAACATACAGTGACTCAGTGAAATATCAGCCCAAGCATACTCCTGGACAGCACCAGTGTCTCCTTTATCAGTGGGAATTTTTTGACCCAGAACTTAAGTAGTTAATTCACAGGCTGTTGCCCAAACATCTGCTGATCTGGCTAACTTGCTGGTCAAAATGTAGTAGTCCTTTGTATACAGAGGGTGGATTCAGCCTCTATTGCTCATCCCATGACTCAGTTTCATATAGCAGTTGCCATACTGACTTAATTGAGCTCTAGTAAGTGAACTGGAAATCTCAATATATATTACATATTTGTAAAGATTTATGGAAGTCGTGAGGTTATGCAGGGCAAAGATTAGAGAGGTGAAAGCCCAGCTAGAGCTCAGGCTGGCCACTGCCATAAAGGATAACAATTTTCTTACAGATACATTAGAGACAAAAGGAGGGCCAAGGATAATCTGCATCCTTTATTGCAGGGGTCCTCAAACTTTTTAACCAGGGGGCCGGCGCGCGGATGCAGTGGCAGGCAGTCATCTGCGGCTGCTTGGTTCCCCCCCAACCCCCGGCGGGGGTGGGGTGGGGGGCAGGGGGGGCCTGTAAATACCGGGGGCTGGATTGAGGACCCTGGGGGGCCGTATCCAGCCCGTGGGCCGTAGTTTGAGGACCCCTGATTTATTGGATGTAATGGGGAACATTGCCAAAAAGGACGAGGAAAAGGCTGAGGTACTTAATGCCTTCTTTGCTTTAGTCTTCAACAGTCAGACCAGTTACCCTCGGGGGTACTCAGCCCCCTGAGCTGGAAGACAGGGTTGAGGAGGAGCAGAATGAAGTCCCCTTAGTCCAGGAGGAAATGGGTGGTGACCTGCTGCTCCGCTTAGACATGCACTAGTCTATCGGGCCAGATGGGATCCACCCGAGGGTACTGAGGGAGCCGGCAGAAAAGCTCGCCAAGCCACTCTCCATCATTTATCAACAGTCCTGGCTAACTGGGGAGATTCCAGAAGACTGGTGGTTAGCCAATGTGACGCCCATCTACAAGAAGGGCAGGAAGGAGGGTCTGGGGAACTAGAGGCCTGTCAGCCTGACCTCGGTGCCGGGGAAGGTTATGGAGCAGATCATCCTGTGTGCCATCACGTGCTTCATGCAGTATAACCAGGGGATCAGGCCCAGCCAGCGTGGGCTTATAAAAGGCAGGTCCTGCTGGGCTAACCTGATCTCCATCTATGACAAGATGACCTGCCTAGTGGATGAGGAAGAGGGTGTGGATGTTGTTTTCCTGGACCTTAGTAGAGCCTTTGACACCATCTCCCACAGTATTCTGCTGGAGAAACTGGCTGCTCATGGCTTGAACAGGTGTACTTTACACTGGGTTAGAGCTGGCTGGATGGCTGAGCCCAAAGAGTGATAGTAAATGGCGTTACATCCAGGCTGCAGCTGGTCACAAGTGCTGTTCCCCAGGGCTCAGTATTGGGGCCTGTCCTGTTTAATATCCTTATTGATGATCTGGACGAGGGGATTGAGTGCACCCTCAGCAAGTTTGCAGAGGACACCAAGTAGAGGGCGGGATGTTGATCTGCTGGAGGGCAGGAAGGCTCTGCAGAGGGATCTGGACAGGCTGGACCAATGGGCCAAAGCAAATTGTATGAGGTTCAACAAGGAGAACTGTTGGGTCCTGTACTTGGGTCACACCAACCCCATGCAGCGCTGCAGGCTGGGGCAGAGTGGCTGGGAAGCTGCCTGGGGGAAAAGGCCCTGGGGGTGCTGGCTGACAGCCGGCTGAACATGAGCTGGCATTGTGCCCAGGTGGCCAAGAAGGCCAACAGCATCCTGGCTTGTGTCCAAAATAGTGCAGCCAGCAGGACAAGGGCAGTGATCATCCCCCTGTACTCGATACTGGTGAGGCTGCATCTCAAATACTGTGTTCAGTTTCAGGCCCCTCACTACAAGAGGGACATTGAGGTGCTGGAGCGTGTCCAGAGGAGGGCAACGGGGCTGGTGAAGGGTCTGGAGCACAAGTCTTATGAGGAGCAGCTGAGGAACCGGGGAGAAGAGGAGGCTCAGGGGGGACCTTAATGCTATCTACAACTTAGCTGAAAGGGAGGCTGTAAGCAGGTGGGGGTCGGTCTCTTCTCCCAGATAACAAGTGACAGGACAGGAGAAAACAACTTCATGTTATTCCAGGAAAGGTTTAGATTGGATATTAGGAAAAAATACTGCGAGGGTATTGAAGCAATGGAACAGGCTGCCCAGGGGGAGGTGGTGGAATCACCATCCCTGGAGGTGTTTAAAAAATATGTAGATGCGGTACTTAGTGACATGGTTTAACAATGGACTTGGCAGTCTTGGGTTAATGGTTGGACTTAATGATCGTAGAAGTCTTTTCCAACCTAAATGATTCAGTGGTTCTGTTCCCAAACTGCTTTGACACAAACAGCTTAACTGTCCATCACACAGCTAGACTCACTGGACTTGAGGCTGGAGGTTGTTCTGTTGCAGGATGTTGATGGGCTCCATCAAATGTTTTCCTCAGCCACTGGAATGAAAGCCCCTGGAACGTGAGGTATATTGGTATTACCCATCAGAAGGGTTAGCTCTGCTGATTCCTGAGTACGTGTTCTGATGATAGCAGGTGAAGAAAAGGAAACTCAGTCCTGTTGGGTAGTCCCTCCTATGTCTTTATTCTGATGCCAAACCTAAAATTTCAGTACTAGACTTCTATTCTTAGCAATTTGGAGAAAAGCTGGTTCCATTTTGCATTGTTTGTGTGTGCAATGAAAAGCAGTGTAAAGTCTGAGTTTAGTTTTCAGAATACCTGATGACAGATGACATTCTTCTAGAAGGTTCAATGAGATAATGGAATATACTTATAAAAATAATTTTAATGTTACTGTGCATAATAAAATCCTTAGTAATGAGTTGTCCTGTGAAAGCATGTTTGAAGATTCAAATTAAGAATAATGCTAAACCCGTACAAGCTAATGTGAAAATATTGGCAATAATCACACTGATCAGTGGAGCTTCCAGTGCTGTTCACGTTACAGTGAATTAATGGATTTAATCAGAGTAACAGGAAACATTTTGAGGCAAAACAATCTTTTCTTAAGTAGAACTATATGAAACACTAGGATTTTTCTTTTATTTTTACTTTTTCCCCTTGTGAGTTTACAGCTATTATACCTGCCTGTATTGTCAGTTGGTGAGGTTCATGATTACGTGGATTTTACATGATGCTTCATAAAACTTTTTACAATTAGAAAGAGAAACAATGTAAATTCTGGTTTTATTTTGGGGAAAATCCAGAAATAACAGGTAGCAACAAGGGGTTTTTCAAATTCAGAAGAGTGGCCAGACTCCACACATGGATGTGGGTACACAGTTTTTCTGATTCTTCTCCATCTTCTGGTTGTTACTTCCTAAACACTTTCTGGAAGAAGATATTTCACCCAAGACCATTTACAGCTGAAATGATGTGCAGAATGGTCAGCTAGGCTGGCAGGTCTTGGGGCTGTAATCTTCTCACCCGGCACAGCTGGGAAGAGAAAGTAATGTGTACTCGTCAGCTAACATTCGCACAACCCTGTCAAAACTTGAGGAAGCTGCAGGGGTCTGAGGCTGGTGGTGCTGTACAGTTTTAATACTGAATTTGAAATTGTTCTCATAGATGTCATGGTAAAACTTAATGTGCTTTAGTGATTTACACTGACGTCAGTGTACAGTAGCAGTTGATCTATTTAAAGGCCAGGTCCAGCGTCTCTAGCACTAGCGATCAAAGGTATCACAACATTCCTTGATATCAAAGGTGTCTCTCCCACCGTTTCTGTCCCTCCTCTGTCACTCTGTAGCCATTCCTTGCCCACTCTGGGTTTCTGTCCTGCTTTAAGCAAAGCCACTCACAAAGTGAGGGCATCTTTTATGCTTTTGTGTTGTTCTTTCTTTGAATAGGTGAGTTGTTTTCCTCCTGATGTTTCAGGGCTCTCCCTGTGGGCCCTGAAAGAAACACCAATTCAGAAAGAATGGCTGAATCCTGTGGGACCACTGCATCTCCTTCTAAAGAGAAAGTGGAGTATGTTACATGGATGATATGATGCTAAACCTTGCTTTAAAAATATGATGCCTTTTCAATAATTTTATGACTTTACATTTTGCTCCTAGTTCTGCAAATGCAAATGTGCTTAACTTTACAGGTATCACTAGTCCTGTTGTCAGATCTTTTGGGTTGTGCAAACAGCGATAGAAAGATGCATAGACTCAAAATGTTGTCAGGAACCTGGGAAGCTCTCTCCCTGCCCCCTGTGATCTTTGGAGACCAAACTCACTCCTTTATATTAAAAATACATTTACATTGGTAGCTGAAACAGATTGTAAGCTAGAAACAAGGCTGCTATGCATCGGGACCGTGTCGTCTCAGCTGCCAGCTGCCTTTGCAGCAGAACTTCAACTCTCGTTGTGGTCACACTTAGGAATGGGCTTGAATAGTAATAGAGGCTTTGTCCTGGGCATATTCCATCCATTCTAGTGGGAATTAAGAGATTCTGAGGGGGGCAACTTAGAAAAAAAATGATCTTTGTCTGACTATATTCACATGGGTCTTTATGAAATAACGCATCTTCAAAATACTTTATAAATAAGATGCTCATAAACCTGCTTCAGATTAAGTGCATTCCCTTAAATTCCCAAAGTTAGTAAACTACATTTGAAAATATGAAGCAGATTAGATGTGTGGAACCCTGTGGTGTTTATAGGAGGTTGAGAATGCTAGAGAAGGCTGGCATAGCGTGTCTGCACTGTTTGTGATGATAATAGAAAATGCCTCAGGAGCATATGTTATCAGCAGGATCCAGAAGAGGTACATCATCCGCGTGTGGCAGGAGAGGGAGAATTTCTTCTATCCCCTGAAACTGATGCCAAGTATCAGCTTTTTTTCCCTCCCAAATCACTATTTCATCATGAACTTGAGCACAAACTGGAGAGCTCTTTGCTCTGTGATTGCCATCTGTTGAACTGGAATAACTTTTTTTCTTAGTACTTCTAATGCCAGAGAGTAAGTCAGGGAGTTCTTCAAAGCAAAAATATAGAACTGCCTTTATTTTAGTGATCATGTCTGCTCTTCACAAGAGCCACAAGTATGGGCTTTTGTTCCTGATTAGGGTAAGGCATCAACAGCTGTGAAGGTAGTGGATTTCTTGTCCACTTTGATTAGAACATATTCACATGAAGAGCCAAGCTCAGTCCTGTTCCCGACCTGTCCTCTTCCTGTCTAGTAACCTTTTAACTCCCATGGATGAAAGTAGTTATGTTTATGACTGTAAATACAGGGTGTGGCTCTGGGTGTGCATTTAATGTGGTTGCAGTAAAAGGTGACTTGGTAGCTGACACTGGGGCAGAACCTGACCTGCACAATCCTAATTACTAATTGATGAGTAAGCATCTAACCTGACTTGCAGCTTCCAGCTCAAGTGTTCTAGCAATGAAAAATATCCTTGTTTGGATAAGTGAAAAAAAACACCCTAAAACCAAAGAGAATCTCTAAATCATTGGAGATATGGTAAGCATGAAAACTTGTAATAACACATTAACTATATTTATTCTATTTTTATTTTATTTCTTTGTTATAATCTATTCTATTTAATCTATTATTACTAATCAAATTTATTTTAATTTTTAGATGACAAATTCTTAAAATATTTCAAGCACAACTGCACATTTATACTCTGTAAAGTTCTGCCCTTATTTACAAAGGGAATAGCAAAGAAGCTATTAATCCTGAAGGAGCTGAGCATTGCAGCCTCATGATAGTTAAGTGATGTTAAAAGAATCTGATGATCTGCTTCCCAGACTATCAAGCAGAAGAACCAGAGATAAAAGTAGTTTCTTGCTAGACCTGTGCCGGAGGCCCTATGTCTCTCTTGGCACTCTCCAGGAAGGCTGAGACACAGCAGAGAATTTTTAGCTTAAACAGGGCTAAACAGACCTGGCTGCTAGACCTGGCCTCAGAGAACTGGGTGTAACAGGTGGACTTAGTGAAGAGGGAGCTCAAGAAGACCTTGCCTCCTGCTAGCTAGAGGAGGGAGAACCTATCTAGAGTATCGCAGGCGATTGGCTTTTCCAGATTTTTGCAGGGTAATAAACAAGCTTTGAAGAAAGGACAGTAAGCTGACTGCAGCTTGGTTTCTGTTTAAGAAAGTCACTTCCTACCTGTAAATTTCTAAGAAAACTGTAAATCCCAGCCCTGTTGGTACTGAATATTAATTGTGCTTGGCACCTCCTTTTGCACATTCCAGCCTTTCTCTCCTCTCCTGATGGAACCGATGGGGTCTGCAGCCATTTGCTCTCTGATACACAGGTGAATGTTGCTTCATAGGTGCAGAGGACAGAGGTAATGAGCTTATTTATATGGGCTTATTTGCAGTGCAACAAATGAACAGTGCCAGTAATGATAAATAGTAATGATACAACATATATAATAAAAATACTAAAATATCTAATAATGATTAGCATGTTATAAAGTGTGGAAGGTGTCTCAAGAGTGTTGTGTGTTTGGAAATTGGGGTTTGTCAGTGCAGTTGTCAATGTTAGAGTCCTGTGATTGTGTTGTAAAAGAAATAAGTAATATGTTACGTGCAAGATACTTAGCCCTTCACCGTGTACAGAAAACAATAACCCAGTAACTGGCAAATATTAGCCAGCTCCTTAGACTTCCCTTTTTCTAAAAGCAAGATCTTTACTCATTTACTTCCCTTATCCTAAAGAGAGATAGTATCATCTTTTCTTTTCCTCAGAAGACTTTATATTTGCATGATTAATATGTTCCTTGCACACCATGAAGATGGGATCGGTCCATGCTGACTCCCCATCAATCTCCAATTTAATCTCCAAACTAACATAAGGAGTATTTATGTTTGCAACAAAAAGAAATTGTGCTCGTTTGAGTGTGGCTTTCTTGTTTACGTTTTAGAAACTGCTTCAGGATCTTCTTAATGTTTAGAGAAACTAATATATTGGCTTTTTGTGGTGTTGCTGTTGGCATTTCCTAGGGGAATTGCTGAAGATATTAACAATTTCCCAGCACAGGCATGCTGCAATGGAATTGTTCTTTGCTTTTGGCCCTGACACAAATTCCCCTTAACTGATGTTTTTGCTGAAAGTATTGTGATTGTGACAACTTAGGTGAGTCGGTGTAAATTTGAATCAGTCTTGGCTATTTTAGGGAGCATAAATATGCTAAAGTCCTTAGTATTTTGCTTCTTGCAGATAAAACAAGCAGAAGGTACCAATTTATTGTGTGCATCAGAGCCTCTATGCTGCACAAACATCTGCAGTGCAGAGTGGGGAAAAAGTCTTCAAGGAGCGTTGGTAACTGGCTAAGCCTGACACCCAGGAGAGCTTGTAACAGCCTACAGAAATTGGTCAGTTAGAGGCTTGGCTAATTTTTAAGCCGTTGGCCATGACAATCACATAGTAGAACTTGCCCTTATATGTGTAGTGTATGCCTCAAGGGCACTGTAGATAGGTACATGCTGATGATGTGAGTTTGCTTTTTTTAAGCCATGTTTTGGACCTGGGCACTGGCATATTTTTAATAATCTGGTCAGTACAAACAGTGCATAATTACATTAGCAATTAACCTGGGACTATCCACTTAGAGAATTTACTTAACTTTTAATGTGTAAAGGTTCTGAAGACTCTTCCAAGCAAGTTGGGTTTTGTTCTGGAATCCCTGATTAAAAGTATGAAGCTTTTACATGCAACCAGACAGCCAGTTTGGCCTGTGGTCTGTATTGAAAATACCCACATTGTTACATACAAGAACTGGCTATAGCTTACAATCTTTTAGCAATAGAGTATCTTTTTTTTTTTTCTGATAGTCACCATGTATTGCAGCTATGGAACAGATTTTCCTCAAAACACATGCTCTTTTAAAATCTTTTCAACTGAAAAGCATTTCTGTTTCTGGGATTATCCTATCCTCAGCTGTTATATTCTCTGTTTTCAGTGAAGTTGTAGAGAAAGTCGTTTGCAAGACGGATGTGCAGCAGCATTTTGGCCATGTTGTTTGTTCCATTTCCAAGCCCTTCGGCGGAAGCTTGGGGAGAGGCAGTCTTTGTTGGTCTGTACTGTTTCCCTGCCTTGAAAAAGAACAAAAACTGTCAGGAAGAAAGATAGTCATCCTAAGGGTAGACTCCAGTTACATTAGAGAGAATAGCAGCCACTTGGAGATGGGACTGGAAGGCAGCCAAAATGACACTGTGAAATTTTTCAATAGTCTGTCCCTATGCCTGTCTTCCAGTGATCGACAGAGAATGTAATTTCAACCTTCAAACTATTCACTGCAACCATAGGGAAATGAATGCTGTTCTGGCTCTATTTTGAGAGTGTTGTAACCTAGATGAGAAGATACTCTTCTCTCAAATGTGCGTGTTGTTCTACTATTGCAGTAAATCATTGCAGATGTTGTTACTTACTGGTTTAAGTAAATTGTCCTTTTGAATGTCTTGTATGTGTTTCATAAGGAAAAAAAATTGGCCTTGATCAGTGGATATAACAGAATTTCAAAGAGTGTTTTGATTAAGGATTTCTCAGATGGTCCTTGCTGCTTGTAACATTAGCTGGAGGTGGTCAGCCTGGAATTGCTAAGTGAAGTCATGTTTTGAGGCATTAGCGTAGTGGAGAGATCAACTGGCTTTCCTTGTAATGTCTGCAAAGGGGTTTAATTCTGTGCTGTAACTTCTTCATGAAAATCTCTCAGTTTTATGTATGTAAAGGCAGATGGCCAGTGATTTACAGCAAGATTACAGCCTGACGAATCTCCAGCAATTTCAAACGTGTATTTGCAGTAACATCTATTCCTTCCTTGTGAGAGATCTCTGTAGCCTCATGTCATTGTACATGAGGCATAACCCATTGAACCTGGTGGTTCTGTTTTCAGGCACTGCTGTCCCCTCCCCAGTGGGATCTCTACATATGTCTTCTGAGGGAGAGAAGGAGCTGAGCCCTTTTTAATTTTAAAATGCTGCATTTTAGTGAAAGAGGTGATGCAAGGATATATAAAAAATAAAAAGTTGCATTATGTAGATGGCTCCTTAATAAAAATCTCACTCCTACTGTCAAATATTTGGGGTCTTCTCTGTTAAAATGTGTCTATTGTAGTATTTGTGCAATGCAGTATTTGTGTTTTCTTTCCTGATGAAATGTAGGGTTGTATTTGTAATGCCATGTAAAAAAAGGCAACACCCTGCCCCTTCTTTTTAAACATAATGATAATGAAATAGTTGCTTCAGTAAACAGGAAGGCACAGAGGTGGGAGGTGCCCTCTGTGAATATGTTTTGTATGTAGAGAAGGGAAAATGACATTCACCTTCAGAAAGATGAGCTATAGGATTCAGGGCCTGAAAATTATAGGTACAATAGGCATACATACAGGTTCAGTTGCCATTGAACATTTTTGTCGTTAAACATGATTTCTCAAAGCTTTTAAGTACTTTATTCTCAGCTTCCCACCAAGTAACCTGCTCTGTTTTGCTGGCAGATGTACAAGTACAGGGGAGGTAAATCATCTGCCCAAAGCCCTGTAGTCCCGCCCAGGCCATGGACAATCCGTGAAAGTGCCACTAAGTATGGCACTTATTATGAGGTGTATAGGGTATTGCACGAAAAGAGGGTCTTGTCTAAAGTCCCCAGTGAACACAGTAATTACGAAAAGCAGCGGTTTCCACTATGAGTAGTCCATTAGCTGCAACAGAAACTGTGTTGATGTGTTCAGAATAAAATAATGTCTTTTTGTTTTTTCATTAAGTGTAGGTAGGGCTGCATTCTGCAGTGCTAAAAATCTGGATTTATGACATGTTGGCAGCTAAAGTGCTCTTCAGGCCAGATAGTTTTGCCTAATAAATTTTTTGTAAATATTTGACAGAGCAAATAGAGCCGTATAATAGCCACCCGTAACTTCAGTATTTGCTAAATGCACTAGAATCTAGCGCTGTGGCTCAGATTTCTGTCTCTCACAGTGCTTGTGCAGTCTGTTGTCTCTAAAGACCATGACCTATGAGATGAAAATAATGGCAGGTGTTTTCTGTAATGTGGATGGCATGGCTTGCTGGCATGGGGCTCCTGGGCTTAAAAAGGGCACTGCTGTTAGCCATGTCTGTCCTGGGGATTCTTTGGGAAGACAGGGCATTGTGCAGCCAGAGCTGCATCTTAGACCTCAGTGTTACACAGGCCTGCAGATGCTGATTACTTCCCAATATGTTTGTCATGAATTGTCCATAAAATTTTCTATTATAAATCCTTTCTGAAAACATGCAGTTTGTTACAAACACTCTGCTTGCTTCCCCCCCTCCGTGCAAATTATGGTAAATGAATGAGGGCCAAGAAGAAGACTGAATGAGTAAAGGAAGGAGACAAACAAAAGAGAGGTGGGGCGGGGGGAGTATGAGAGAGTGAATGGAAACAAGGGACAGAGCTGAGAAAAAATGAAGTTACATATGTATAAACATTTTTATGGCTCTAGGAAATATAATAGATTCAGGATTATAAATTAAGGAAAGGTAGCACAGCAGAAATTAAAACGTTTCCAATATTGGGAAGATCTCCCAGGTGTCTTGCATCGTATTAGTAAGTCTTAGTTTCTTCTCAAGTATTTAAATGTAGAAAAGCAAAGTGAAGCAAAAAAAGAAAAAGGAAAACTGAATAGTGAACTGCAAAATGACGAAGGTGATCAGGGAAAGAAGAAGAGCAGAGGAGGAAGGCTGCCTACGTTCACTTTGCTCTAGTGCATTTTATGCTCCAGGTCAAGACTTAGGGCCCCAAACATTTTCAGACTACCTCTCCTAGTATTGCTTTTGCTTTTCTATTAAGAACACAAATGCCATCTAAATGATTTTGTGTTTTTTTCATTCCTTTTAAGGTACGACTCAAAAATATGGTAGTTAAAAATGTTCTTTTTTTTATGCAGTACAGCTATGTCTCCTCCTTCTTCTCTCCCTTCACAGAAAAGATGCATTTTTTTTTACAAAGAGAGAAAAGTAAGTTTGGTGGTGTGTTGTTTTTTTTTTTTTTTCATTTAGGAAAGGGAACAGCAGTTAGCATACCATCGAGAAGCATGGACTAGCTGCACCTTGAAAGATTCAGTAGCTAATTCTCCAGATTTTCAGGCACAAGGTACCACATTCAGTTCAGGGCTCCCCAGTACCAGACAGAATCTGTTAAAACGTATCCAGAAGAGGGCCATGGAAATGGTCAGAGGGCTTGAACACCTCCCCTGGGAAGACAAGCTGAGAGAGTTGGGGTCATTCAGCTTGGAGAAGGCTCTGGGGAGACCTTATTGCAGCCTTTCAATACATAACAGGAGCTTATAACAAAGATGGAGGGAGACTTTTTAACAGAGCCTATAGGGACAGGACAGGACAAGGGCAAGGACCAATGGTTTTAAAAAGAAAAAGGTTAGTTTGAATATAAGAAAGAATTTTTTTACGATGAGGGTGGTGAGACCCTGTACCTGATTGCCCAGAGAAGCTGTGGATGCCCCGTCCCTACAAATGTTCAAGGCCAGGCTGGATGGAGCTTTGAGCACCCTAATCTAGTGGAGGGTTTCCCTGCCCATGGCAGGGGGGTTGGAACTAGATGATCTTTAAAGGTCCCTCCCAACCCAAACCTTCTGTGATCTGTGAGTCTATATTCCTTGTAGCTCAGGAGCTCTGACCCCTTGAACATCAAAAGGTTTTCTCTATTGATTAGCTCATTAATTTATAAAGCTTTACCAGTTCTACTGATATTTGATTGCTCTCTTATTTGAAAGGAACTCCTCCATTTAGACAGTTTTGAACCCACCCTTAGTATCTTCTCAGTAAAGGTTTTACTAGAAAATCATTGTTACCTTGATATCTATCATGTGACTTCTCACTTGAATAGAAAACCCATTGATAGAGGAACACAAATAAACCCCATAACAGAACTCCTGTAGCGTTACTGTTGTTGCAGAGCCAGAGTAGTGCTCTTTGTATGTGATTCTCTTGGGCTTTATTTTTCTAATAAGTTTTCTATTTTTCAATGTTACATTTAACGTTGCTGCATTTGTAACATTGTGAAGAAGACAGCAGAGAATCGAAAGAAAACATTTTTCAGTTTCTTTGTGTATCATTTGTTCTTTTCAGCCAGTAAATGAATCTGAGCGTCAACTTTCTTGAGTATGAAGGTAGCCCAGCTCAGGGAGATACTTCTGATTCTACAGAAAATGTTTTTGGCGTTAGACTTACAAGGAAGTTTCTTGATTGACATTTGCACTTAGTTTTGATATAGTCAATAATAAGTGGATGCAATGCTTCCAAGGTTTAGGACTGCGAAGCCTGTATCTTGGATGATGCTTAAGAAATAATCCTGCTAGATGTTTCTTCATACCATATTATCTGGTAAAAGCAGGAGTTAAGGAGCATCCAGAGTTGCTTAGCACCTGACAGAATAAGGCTCTTTAAAATTATCTCTTCCTGTTCCCTGCTTTTGAATCCATTTCCACTGACATTTTGAATAATTTTCTAACATGGTAGCTATGTATTGCTTGTCCTTGGTTCAGTGAAAATAGTATTTCCTAAAGTGAAATACTTTTATTTCATTTATATCATTATTTTATTTTATTTTATGTATTCTCAAAACTGTGTCTGTTTTTTCTATGAGCATGAGATTAATTTTCCTGTCAGGTTTCTCTTGTTTTTAAATTTGTCTCCTATCAGTAGCCGTTTTTGCCTTGATGTCAACTTTACACTGTTTTATGGTTAAAAGTAAGTGGTACTTTGGGTGGAATGGAACAAAAATCCAGTGTGAATGAGCTGATTTGATAATATGCCAAAAAGCAACCAGTTATTTCATTAGAAGCATGTTTTCCCTATTCCTAGAGGCTGCATAATTTAAATCAGTAATGTTAAGAACAGAACATAGAATTAAAATATAATTAAAATATAGGTTACTAATTAGTGAAGATTTAATTTCCTGTACTGAAATGTAATTAGGTAGTGTAATATCAGTGATATTGTCTGTCATGCGATACGGGAACATGTGCCTATTTGCATATATGCTGTCTCCATGTATAGTATTACCTTCACAATAATTCTTTAATTTGGAGGTTCCTTACATAGTGCTTGTGTTTTCAAAACAACATCTCTCTCCATTCTTCCTCATCAGACCTTTCTGTCTGATGGCCTGTGTCAGTATGTAAAAATGTGCATCTGGCTAATGAGTATTTTGTGGCCAGGCCCTGATTTTCAATGCCTATTTGAGATAGCTGACCTGTGTCAGGGGAAGTTATGCTGGTTCTTGGTGTTCACAATGTAGAGGTCAGTGGGAAATATAGGCAATGATATGTTTGTTTGAATCACTAGGAAGGGGAAGAGAAGCAAAAGGATACACTACACAAAACAACGGATGGCTTTAGAAAAGGTCATTTAATGCTCATACTGCTTTTTGTATTATAAGGCAAAACATTAATTTAAAAGAATTTAAAAGGTGATGGGTTTATGCCTACCAAAAATACATGTATTTTTTGTAACACAAAAAACCCCACCCCAATTAACCTGTGGGGCTGATGCCACAGAGGCAGAAGATCTAGGGAGTTCAAGAAGGCCTTCACATTCATTCAGTGGTAATGAAACACTCAGGATTTTGTTAAGACAGAGTGATGTTTTTTTCTAAAGAATACCAGAAAAATCTGCATTGCTCAGGGAATGAAACTTCTGGCTGACTAGAGTCTGCAGGAAGCTTTCCTTGAGTTCTGCTCATTGGTGCTGGCTGCTTGTCAATAACAGGACCTCAGTTCTCGCCCTAGATTTCTGCACTGTTTTTTGTGGTGTTTTAATTCCCTTTATGTGATGGAGCTAAATCTGGATACACAACTTATTCTAGAAAAAAAGTAGACATAATGTGAAACATTCTTAAAAGCATTGCTTTCTGCCAAGGTTACTTCTAAGGTCCTGGCCAAGTGAAGAGGAGAGTGCAGACACCACAGCTACAGCCCACCACTCTGTCCATTTCCCATTTCTCCAGTGAAGGAAAAGCTTGTTAGATCAAAGTCTAATGAGTCATGTCAGCTGGCACTTCATCTGCTAATGGACCACAATTAAAACATAACAATTCACATTTCTGTGTGCAGTGTTTGCGGTACAACTGAGCAAAAGTTTACTCACAAAATCAAGTCCAGGGTGGATGGGGCTTTGAGCAACCTGGTTGAGTGGAAGGTGGCCCTGCCCATGGCACAGGGGCGTGGAACTAGGTAATCTTTAAGGAGCCTTCCAACCCAAACCACTCTATGTTTCTATGATACTAAGACATGTATTGCTGTTATTGCTTCTCTGTTTTTTGTTCTAGTTTCTCTTGGGTCATAAAGAGGGTGTGACTTTTTATCTCAGCATAAAACTACTTCATCTAATAGAATAGTTCTAATTTTTTTCCCCTGGTTATTTTTGTTTTGATTTTATACAATGGTTAAATGTTTGTTCCACTGTGTTAATAAAAGGTGTGAGTTCAGGTTTTCAGTGCTGAAGTGCTGCTTTGTTACTGCCCACTGCATATCCATCTCCATCATGTTTGTTCTTAAACTTGCCAGTTCTTTTTAATGGGTTGCTTTTATGTGTCTAAATAGATCAGTGATACTATGAGGCTGAGTGGGATTTTCCCAGTCGTCTTGATTTCCTTCATAAAAATTATTGACTTTTAAGCTCTCTTTCAGAGTTTGATAATAGCCACTTCTGATACAACAAAAAAAGAGACCCTAGACTTTTAAGAATATTCGAAAGAGGCTACAAAACAGACTGTCAGATTACTGTTCACTTGAATGATCATAGTGATAGAGAGTTGAAAAGAAAATTTGCATAACTTTTCAAACAGAAAAAGAAAAAAAGACAAGATTGATACCATGGTATCAAATGTTATGCTGAAGGGTCTTGCATTTATTTTCTTACAGTTCTCTTTGGCCTGTGGGGTTAGTGGAGGATAAGTCATACCGTACTCACTTCTTTCTCTAGGCTCCAATTTTCTTTTCTTATGTGGAACTTCTAAGCCTGAAAAATTTCAGCTGGAGAAAGGATACATGAATTGATCTGATTATTTGATGGTTGCAAACAATGATTACTTGAGAGTACGATTTGGAGCTAAGAACTGTAATGGCACTTAATTTAAGCAGTCAGAAAACTCCTGGATTAAAGGTAAAGATAATGTCACGTTGGAAGAGTTTAATTCTTGATGCACTATTGAGTCTTAAATTCACTGTGCAGCAGGAAAAATGTAACTGAGAAAAAAAAAAAAAGGAGAAAGTAACCACTACATTTGCTCCTGTGAACCAGTTAACAGAGTTCTACAACCTTTCTCACATTTTACACCTGGACTTAAAATATTCACATACAAAATGTAGAAGTCATCAAATATTCCATATACAGGATGGAATTCATATGCCTGATGTTTTCTGATGGACATTCCTCTCTATAGACCTTTAGTAGTATAGAGCAATTTCCCAAAAGGTACAGGAAAAAACATGAAAACTGATAAACTGAAGAGAATTCAAAAAAAGAATGTGAAGAAGATGGATTGACTAGTTGTGGAGGTGATTTTGGTCCATGAGAACATAGTAACACTTCTCAGTGGTTATACCCTGAGGATACCAAATACATCTTCACTTTTGTTTCTCATTCCCACCCTCCCTTTGCATGCATCTCCCAGTGAGTTAAAAGTCGGCTTTCTAGTCGCAAGATTAGACTCTCATTTCTAAATTACATGAGCTTAATGCTAAGTCTCAGCTCAGAATGGTTTTGTGTAATATGGGAGGGAATTCTGTTCTCTAAGTCAGTGAAAGTTCATTTGAATATTGTTTAAAATAGGAATGATTAAAAAAAAAAGGCTAATTCCCACAGGAAATTACTGTGGCATCTAGGTTGATAAAGGAGCTTTTGATTTTTCTTCATTGGATGTCATCTTGAAAAATTGCTGAGACTTCTGCTGCTGATGTTGGCAGAAGCAGGTTCAATGCCTGGATGACTCCTTTATTAATTGATGTTAGTGTTAGGAATTATCTCCTTACTTTAGCTTGACTTCATTCTTTTTCTTGTGTCCTTTATCAGTTCATGATAGCAGAAAGCTTTGGAAAGGATTATTAAGCCTGTCCCTCTTTCACAAAACTGTTACCCGTGTTCCATCTTTATAATGACTGCGAAAATACCCCTTTCTGTTTTCTATGACTTGCTTTCTGTACGGACATATGAAATAATTCTAAGAGAATGTAAAAACATATCAGGGGAAGCTTTTTTTCTCCTCCATATCTCCCAGAAGCCAGCCCCACTTCTGGAGCAGGAACACTATGATAATATATCACAGGCTTGTTATATTAATTACTGTACAATATATCACAAGCTGCAAAGGTCTTGTTCTACAGTAAGGCTACCAGTTGTAATGGCACCATGAGGAGATTTAATACCATTCATGCAGAACCCACTTCATCACTGCTTTATAGTATGTAAGATAACAGTTCAATAAATATTCTGGGCCAGCCTAGATGAATTGAACATTGAATATGAGATTTAAAATATTTCTTTGGTTTCTTGCCAAAGGTATTGGTCACATACTGTGCATTTACAACTCCTGCATGGCTCAGGATTTGAGTTTTGCTCCTTAGACAAATGACCATGTTGCTACATTAATTGCAAGTTGACTTCAGACTATTTTGGTATAACTATTAGCTTTGTTCAAGTCAGGTTTTAAACCAGCAAACATGTGACTCATAGCATGCAATTAGAATCATTATTAGAATCACTGGAATATGTTACAAACTAAGCATTCCGACTTCAAAAGGAATTGCACATTTAGGCAGTTCTATAGTGTTTTCTTAAAGCCAAGCTAAGCTGATTCCACATGACAGCAATCTTAATGAGGCTCAATAAACAGTGCAATTTGTAACCTCGGGCCAACTGCTGAGCAGAAGCCAAGAGCAGTGCTACAGCTTTAGTGAACCCATTACTGTGAAACATGCTGGATCGTAGAGCAGCCTGAGTCACTCATTGCACAAGAGATGAAGCTCCAATAAATAAAAATGAATATCCAAGGTGACGGGCGACAACTTTGTGCATACATGATATTCTCTGATTTGACAGTGCCTTGATATGGTCTTAAGGCATGTGGCTTAACAGCCATTTACATTTTTAGCTATTGAAACCTCTTTTTTACGTGCAGACATTATGGGGCTTGTGGTTTTGTGTAAATATTACAAATTTCCTTTGCTTACTTTTTGGGCCTAATTCTCAGAGCTACTCAAGATCTAAAACATCCCCTACAAACTGTTAGGGTAGTCAACAATGCCAAGTTATGCTTATTTGTATTAAATACTTCTGAAGGTGAATTGCTAGAGGAGCTTGAGTGAGTGTGAAATGCTTTCAGTATCTCAGTGACAAGAAAATAGTCTTGAGCTGCTTATGGCAAACCCTGTTGCTGGCCCATTCATTTGCTTAAGTTGAAAATGAAAGAGGAAGTTAATCTGTCTTGATTTTTTATTTTGCTAATCCTTTAATTTTTCCTATCCACTTTTTAAAAGCAGTCATTTTTAATACAGCACTTATTTTTGTTCTTTTCTTCGGAGACTTTGGTGCCTCTGCAAGGAAACTATCAGTTGCTGGAGTCAGATACAATGTTAGCACTTGTCAAAACAAGCTTTCTTCTAGCATTAATGTAATATAAACTGGTTAACATTCTGCAGTATTCCTGCTTTTGCAGTGTTGTGGATAGAAATCCACAGTGATACTGAATTATCATAGATTTACAGTGTCACTGTTTATTGAGTTATGGGGTAGGATTCTCAAAACCTTTCCATTTCTTCTTTTGCCCAGATTAAAATTTGAGTATGTCACCAAAATCAGGAGTAAACCTCTTAACACCAATATAGCATTAAGAAGTAGGCATTCTCTTTATTTACAGCCCTGGATGCACGGAGGATTGCTCCACCCAACATGCACACCAAGTTACTCGAGGGCACACATTATGTATAGTGGAGCACTTGTACATTCGTAGTGTATTACGTATTCAGTTTCATTCATGTATAGGATTGGTTACACGTTTCTCACTTCAAATGCAAACGAGTATACGTCCTCAGCACTGCTGAAGATTTTACTAACTACACATGCTCCCCGAGTGGGGGTTTGCCCTCTTTTGGTGTGTGTATGTGTGCTGTTTAAGTTGGAGGTTGCAATCTCCCACTGCGACAATTACCTTTGTCCTAACTTTCAGCCAATTTTCTGTGAATTGGAACACTTCATCAACTTGTCTGCTCTTGCAGCCAGATCTTCCTCACTTGGAGGCTTCTTTCTGCATAACTTAAGATAACTGTTCTTTTCACCATCCATTCTGTGTTTCCCGTCCTTCCCAAGGCTGACTCCCTTGATTAGAAGTCCCTTCATTTGTCACTTTTAATAACTTTGGGAGTCAGCTTGGCCTGAGCTTTGTGCACAGATTTGTTTAATGTATAGCTAAACACTAAATCAGTTTGGTAATTCAGGAGTTTAGGCAACAAGTACATTGAAACTCCCAGCCTTAAGCTACCTTGTGTTTTCAGATATAGGAGAAAGTATTCTGGGATTTTGAGCTTAGCACAACTTGAGGCCAGTTTAAATCACAGTCATATTCTGAGTCGCAAGCTTCCCACAGCCGTAGGCTGTTCTCTGCCCGTGGGGCCGATACCAGCCCATCTCCCCACACCAGCTTCTCCACTGGCCTGGAGCTGCATGAAGGTCCTCCAGAAACAGTCTGCACCCCTTGGGAACAAGGTGAGGAAATAGTGGTTAATAGAACACTAGAGGCAACATGACTTCTCTCCTAAGGTGCTGCGGCTCTCCTGGTGTCTATGACAATATTCCTAAAGGGTCTCTGGAAAAAAACAGTATGAATGGATGTAGGAACTGAAAAGAACAGGGAAGAGCACAGCTGCATTATTTAAACTTGAAGTGAACAAGGATGTTGAACCAGCCCTACAGCTGTTTCTATGCATCAAAGGTATAGACCAAATTAAACTGAAGAAGTGGTGGAACCGGTTAAAAAATTTAGTATTGTACAAGAAAAGAGGCAGACATTTGTTTACATTGTTGGGAATAGTATATAATGTGCTGGATGTTTATTCATATTTCCCTGGGATAATCTTATCAAAAAACCCTTAAATCTTAGCAGTTAACAATGTGTGCCAAATTTGTGATTCTTAAATAATTTTTATCTGTGTGGTGGGTTGACCCTGGCTGGACGCCAGGTGCCCACCAAAGCCATTCTATCACTCCACTGCTCATCTGGACAGGGGAGAGAATATATAACGAAAGGCCCATGGGTCAAGGTAAGGACAGGGTAAGGACAAGGTAAGATCAGTCACCAACTACCATCACAGGACAAACAGACTTGACTTGGGGAAATTAGTTTAATTTATTACCGAGCACATCAGAGTAGCATAATGAGAAATAAAATCTTAAAAACACCTTCCCCCGACCCCGCCTTTCTTCTTGGGCTTAACTTTACTCCTGATTTTCTCTACCTCCTCCCTCTGCGGCAGCACAGGGGGACAGGGAATGGGGCTGTGGTCAGTTCATCATATGTTGTCCCTGCTGCTCCTTCCTCCTTAGGGGGAGGGTCCTCACACTCTGCCCTGCTCCTGCCTGGGGTCCCTCCCACAGGAGACAGTCTTCCATGAACTTCTCTAATGTGAGCCCTTCCCTTGGGCTTTAGTTCTTAATGAACTGCTCCAGCATGGGTCCCCGCGGGTTCACATCCCGGCCAGCAGCCCTGCCCCAGCCGGGGCTCCTCGCCATGGGGGGTCACAGGCCCTGCCAGGAGCTGCTCCAGCGCAGGCTGCCCGTGGGGTCACAGCCTCCTCCGGGCACCCACCTGCTTTGGCATGGGGTCTTCCACGGGCTGCAGGTGGGGGGGCTCCACTGTTAACTTCCCTGGGCTGCAGGGCACAGCCTGCCTCACCGTGGGCTGCACCACGGGCTGGGGTGGAACCTCTGCTCCGGCGCTTGGGGCACCTCCTCCTCATCCTTCTTCATTAGCCTTGGTGTTGGGAGAGCTGTTTCTCTCACATATTCTCACTCCTTTCTCTCTGACTGCAATTGCTGTTGCACAGGCTTTTTTTTTTCTTTAAATACATTATCCCAGAGGCGCTAGGACTCCTGTCCATGATGGGCTTGGCCTTGGCCAGTGATGGGTCCGTCTTGGAGCTGGCTAGTATTGGATCCATCAGACATAGGGAAAGCTTCTAGCAGCTTCTCACAGAAGCCACCCCTGTAGCCCCTCTGCTACTAAAACCTTGCCGCACAAGCCTGATAACACCTGTCAGCTTTGCAAAGTTGCTGAATAATAGTTTAAGTGGTTAACACTGAAATACAGGCTCATCACAAGTTTACCATTTATGCTTTTAATCTTCAACCTAGTAAGATGGCAGAAAAAAATATGTTAAAATATCATGGACCTAGTGCAAAAAGATTATGCAATGAGATGCTGTTCCCTATTTAGTGCAGATAAATTACTGAATGGCAACAACAAAGCATGTTGTCATCTGCTGACATTTAATTCAGTAGAAAACAGAAAAAATGCACTGTTAGAAAGTGATATCAGAATCACTAGGGATTTGCAAAGATATATAGAGAGACAAACACAACAAAAAATCAATATGGTTAGTGTCCTGGGCTTTATCACCACTTCACAAAATGATACGGTTTGTATTTACAGTTGGGAATGATGTCCTCAAATAGTGGTGACATTACAAGAAATGATTTGGTCATCACTCAGACCACTAAGGGATAAACCACTTTTTTTTTAATCACTGGAGGAGAAGAAATGACTGATTATAATATACTATTTTTCCTTATAATGCGTCAGGCATAGTATGACAGAGACTGAGATATCTGAGCCAAGCCACAAAATGCAAAGCAAACTTCTACTGGGTAGTTCAAACATGTGGAGTTCCAGGTGGCATTGTCCATAATCTGAGATTAAACAAGCATTGTTAGTTTGTGTTTGCAAGCAGATTGACAGTTGGTATTTGAAGTTGTTCTTAAAGTGACTATCATTCGTGATTATCTTCATTAGACGATAGCAAGTGTTTCCTTCCAAAGGACACTGGCATGCAAATAGTTGTGTGGAAGTAGTTTTATAGTGTCATTACCCACTGAGTGTCCCTGCTAGATTAAAATACACATACAGAAGGAAGATGGTTGTGGTCATCTTCCTTGCCTGTGGTAAACTGGAGGTTTTACAAGCCTAAAATTGTTTAAAAAATAATTAGGTAACTAATCTTAGCATATTATTCAGGAAAACTTTTCCTTGGAGTAAGGCCGAGTGTTTGACTTCTCTAGTTGTGCCTTAGCAGTAACATGTATCAGTAGTGCTGTGACTTTTCAAATGTCTATAGACTCCTCTGTCACATGAATGTGATGCCATGGCTTTATGCAGCTTGTTGCAGTGTAGTATCTGGACTCATGCTGGGCCTAAACTTTAAATGATATTCTGTTCTAAGGAAAATGGCACCTGATGTCTTTTCCAGTGTTGCTGTTTGTGCACGCAGGAGTATGTGATCACAGACTCAGGGAAGCAAATAGGGCAGCTGTGCAGAACTCCATGCTTTCAGTTGCTCCACATTACAGGTTGCTGGCTTATTTATTGAATCAGAATTTATTGCTGTTCCCCATCTCTGTAGAAGTTTAAAAGGATAAAAAGCTAAAATGGACTATAAATCCAGCATGTAATCTCTTACGATACATATATCTGTAGGCCCTGAGGCCAGTTTTCCTGAAGTTAACCTATGGGAAGTCAAGGATCACTCCCGTTTGCCTGTTGTACCTTGTGATGTATTCCTGCCACTGTGATAATAAATCAAGAGGTGAAGTAATCTGATTTTGAGTGGAGATAGATAAGGCACATATACCAGTCCATGCCAGACCTCAGATGTTTGCCTGTAGTGGAAGGAGAGCAGATCTCCTCTTGGTTAGTATCACCTGTGTTTGTGGTTCCTGGGACAGATTTTGGGTGGGTGGGGAAATTGAACTGGCCGGGGTCTCATTACGTTGCACATGTGATTGTGGCCATCCAAGTGTGAAAGCCCCAACCCTCAGCCGAATGAGGGGTGAGCCACCCTTGCTGCACTCGTGCAAACGAGCAGTGCAGGAGAAGACATCTCAGTAATCCAGCTAGGGCAGGTTGCCAGTACTGGGAATGAAGGGCACGGAGCAGTGGCTGTTGATATCCTTTACTCATTCATTCTGCCTTTGCCTGGAGAGTCTCCAGCTCACTTGTGTACTTTAGTTATTAAAAATTACATTCTAAATTCCTCACTGCAGGCAAGTTTTTATCAGCGACTGGTGTAATTCTTGCGATGAAAGCATGAACTTTGTTTTTTCAAAATAATATACAAGCATCAATGAATTGTTCGCATGTCTGTTGAAGCTCCTCTCATCATTCTGAATATCAGAGAAAGAATCCCTTTTCTTTTTTCATCTTAAATTAGATTTACTGTTTGATTGATATTCCTTTTAGAAGGAAATACCGGTATAAAAGCCTGGGGGCAGTGATAATCTAAAGAAAGATATTTGCTATCAGTTTGTGTTGACTTTATTGTTCTGGCTAGGAGGACTTCATTTAGCCTCAATAGCCATCCTGGATTACTGCAAACTGGTAACTGGGTTGAAAATGAATAGTATTTTGTTAAATTGTCACTTGAGTCATTGTTGTCATCATAATTATTTTGATGACATACTCAAAACAATTGATTGTTACAAAGTACAGCTATTGTTCTGCTGCTATCATGCTGATTTTCTAAAATAAGAAGGTTTATTTATTTAGATCTTAATTTATACATGGAATAAATGACAGACAACTTTCACTACTTGGTAAAGACAGAAGTTCAGAATAAAATCAGATACTTTGAAGTATTTTCAACATTAGAGGTTCCCTTGTAACCAGAAGGTAGGAGATGCTTACAAGACAGGTTAGACAGCAAGATACCTAAACTCAGAACATTGTACCCAGGAGGCATAAGGCCAGAAGTACTCATGTAAGTCACCACCACCCTGTTATAAAGAAACACAACATCAATTTAAGCACACTGAGAATGTTGTCTGTAGGGTTTTTGCCTTAATTTAAATTTGCTTTTAGGGCACTGATGGGAAATCCTCTTTTATTCATGGCTAGTAATGGTTTCATCGGAGTCATTGACTCTGATCGTCAATTGTTAATTAAATTGCTAATTATTTCTAATAAGAATATAAAAAAGAAAAATACCATAGTAAAACCCCCTGTCATATTTTATTAAACAAGTTGACCCACTAATTTTCATGTTTCTGTAAGAACTTTAAAAATGTCACTTTAAATTAGATTGCAGCTTATTGATGGAATGCTAAGGAAAGTAACCATTCCATCCTTTTTGTTATAATGCCACAGTCTCAAGCTATATTGCAACATCTTGATGAGTGTTTCTATGACAGTTAAAGCAAAGCCTTTAGCACTGATCTCTGCACTGAGAGCGCCTGGATTTAGAATCCCTTACGCATGAAAATTCGTAATTAAATCAGTACAGGATTGATTAGTGCAAATGCTTACGTATGATGTTTCACAGATGAAAATTTCTGTCATACGGCTTCAGTGCCACACTTGCTCTGGCCGGGAGTGGCAGTGGGAGAGGGCTGTGCTGGGAGCCTCGCAGCCTGCGTCGAGTGGGGCATGTGTGCCCCACTGCAGGGGCTTGGCAGCAGCTGAGGGGGATGCTGCTCCTGCCTCTGCAGGAGGAAGGTCTTTTACCCTGACTTGCTGAGGCAGCCCCTGCAAGGAGAGGAGAAGGAGCGGGTGCCGAGGGATGGAGGCATCACTAGCACAGCCAGCCTGTGGCTCTGTGAACAAAACAGCTTGTCAGAGCCTTGCAGAGCTGTCACGAATGAGGGGTTTAGGTTAAGTTGCTTAAAGAATTGCCATCAGAGGTATAAGCAAAATAGTTTTAATAGGAATTTGTGGGAGTGTGACTTCACAAAATTTAGTGACAAGGTTTACTCTGTTACTTATTACATAGGTAAGTCTCACAAAGAAGAATCAAATTAAAATCAAGCTGGAATGATTTACACAGAGACTAAAAACATAGAAGGGTAAGGGAGACCCTCCCACTGGGTCATGAGTTTCAGAGTGCACTCCCTTGCCTTCTAAACTCTTGATAGAGCTTAGATGTGGCTAGATCCAACCTTAGTCTCAGACTTCAGCGGTTTATATCTAAAGATGTCAAGGGTTTTGTTCACAGTTTAAGGTTGATCATAGGATTTTAGCAGGACTTAATGATTGAGTAATTTATCATTTACAAAGTGAATCAAATAGGTTCTATTTAAACTATAAAAGTAGCTTAACTACAGATTCAAAATGGTAATACTTAAACTATAATTATTATGAGGTACCTAAATCAATTCACACACATATGCACACAGACACAAAGGAACAGATGTGTGGAGATCTATGTACGATGTACCTGTTAAAAGTTCCCCTCGAGTTCAGTGAAATACTCACATAGGGCATCTTTGCATTTCTCAGTGGGTGAAGGGTTGAGCCTTGAGAAGCAGGGAAATCAGCCCAGGCCCTGTTGTCAGCTTTCAGCAACAGTCCCCCTTGCATCGCAGACTTGGGAGTTTGTGAGCTCTGACAGGTGTCAGCCTCAGAGGGAGATGTTGTTTGCAGCCCACTGTGGTCCAAGAGAGCTCAAAGGGCCTCACTTACATAGAGTCAAGGAGGATGGACTTTAATCATCAGTAATTTTCCATCCTGACCGCAATCCGAGTCAGTAATTAATCAGATTTTTTTAAAGTTCCGTTGATGGTGGTGGTGTAGCACTCAGAGTTGTAATAGTGTTCCCAGGCTTGTTAAGGGATGTTATGGTTCAGATAATGAATGCTCCAAGGCTGTCAGGTGTTGTTGCTGTTCCGCTAAGGAATGTTTCTGGTACAGCCAGTGCAGCTTCTCACCTCAAACATGCAAGAGTTGCTGGTACAGTCAAGGGACACTTAACTGCCCAACTCATTGCACAGGCATGACAGGGATTCCTGAGATCGTAGAACAGCCCAGGGGAGGGGACAAGGTGCACCACCACAAGAGCTTCACCTGGGGAGTGTTGTAAGAGATGGTGTTCCATAAAACTCAAAAAAAAGAGCTGGGAATAAGTATGATGGTTCCTCCCTCCCTCTTCCCATCTCTCTTGAATGTGAAGTAGTTGCCAGCTAGAGGATCTGAAGAAAAAAGAAAGGAGAAAATGACAGAAAATAGTCTTGCAGTTACCATCTTCTATCCTGAAATGTGTAGAACCAGACAATCCTCTGAGGTGATTTAGTCAAGAGTTGAATTGATTTAGTTTTGAAGGGGAACTGAAGTTTTTGATACTTCTATTTGAGTTCATAAAATTTATTTGTGGTCTTTATCTGAGTACTTGCTGCTAGCAGGCAGCAGAGGAGCAGCAGCAACACAGCTAGAGGAGGGGTCAGTTTAGCATATGGTGCATTTGCTGCTGCTTGCTTCTCTGCTGCAAATCCATGAAGCTGTCATTTGTAATACAGAAGGGAGGGTGGGGATGCTTTGCCACCTGCATAGCTCAGCCTCTGGCATCAAAAGTGGTGCTGGAAATGGCATCAAAATGACATTGGTGTTAACTGAAGACAAGATGATGTACAATGACATTGAAACAATTGAAGAAAATAAAGAAATATTTATGGGCCAGGGTACTATTACTAATATTACTAACGATCATTGTTAGAGCTCTCAAGATATGTGTCCATTTGATGGAAGGTGGTAGGGGAAGATGTAAAGGTGGAGGGAGAACAGACCCTGATAAACCCAGAAACACGAGCAGCTGTGGCAGTCAGGTAATGAGCAGTAGAAGCAAAAGAAGTGATACAAACTGTGTGGCAGGTTTGCAGTTACAGTGCCAGCTTTGTTGCCGCTGTTTCCCAATAGTCAGAGGCACAGTGGATGGCTGTTCCCTTCTCCTTCCCTGGCCAAACACCAACATCCTCTGAATTAACAAAAGCCCAAGCTGCCTCATTCCTCTGAGATTCGCTTTGACAGGAATGGGCTTGGGGGGAAAAAGCAAAATCAACTAACTAGTAAGGTGAAGCAATGTTACTAATAACACAAATCACAGGACATCATCTGTCCTCAGCAATTCTGCATCAAGATACCTGCATCAGCTCCTCTTATTAAAAATGTGTCTATGCAGATTTGGATTTTAGAAGATATTAGGATCACAAGCAGTGATACAGGAGCAGCTGCAGCAGGAAATAGAAGTAATTTCATGAATACAATATATAGTTGATGTTTTTAACAGTGTCTCTTGCTAATAGGAAGGAAAAGATAGTTTCTGGAGTTGGAAGACAGTTGTAGTGGAGCTTGGTGACTCCAGACCTCACCTTTCGTAAAGGATATTGGATATTCTGTTAAAGTGGATACACTTAAATATGTTACATGTAGGTGTTACATGGATATATGAAAAGACAGAGGAACTTTTCATGGAATGTGCTCCTTCTAGTACTTTCATTGTAAGTTTTTTTGTTTGTTTTTTCCTAGCAGTAGCCTAAAAATAGTTGAACTGTTGTGGTTCAGTATGCAGATACATGGTTCAGATTCATGGTAATATGACTGAGTAGAAGCTCTGCATGTGTTCTGGCAGGAATATGTTAAGATACTTAATGACTGTCTATGCACACTGCTAATTTGGACTGGTATTTTTAGTTGTACTCCCAGTAGAAATGGCACTGAGTTTTTGACAGCATCTCATTGATAGCTTTGGTAGCTGACTCTCAGGGGAAGGGGGTACTATGGAGCTGCAGTAGCCATCCCACCATTAAGGCTGATGACTGCTCCACTCTGATAAACCCAGTTTTCAATTAAACAAAATTCCAGAAACAAAACAACTGCCTAAAATGACACATCCTGTTCTTTCCAGTGAGAGGCTTGTTTTTTTCCTGGAATATCCAGGGGAGGGACTCTGAATATATGTTAAAGCTGTACTTGTACAACTTACTGTATATCCTACCAACCTTAATCTGCAAATTTTCAATTGGTGTTGTCTTGTAAGGTGTGTTTGAAGATTGTGGTGTTTTTCTCCATCTTTTCTCTTTCTGTTTTTACAACAACAGGTTGGTAAATGAGAGAGAAGTACTTTACAGAGCTTGTAATAATCTGTATGAAAATCTGTGGAGATGCTCAACCAAGAGTTCTTCAGATAAATTATACAAAGCAGAAGGGGACTTAAAAGGATGGTTTTTTTTTATTTTCCTAGCTTATTTTACTTACTAAGGCTGCACTGTGATAAACTGCATATTTATATTTCATATATGGAATAAATCTGCAGACTAATAATGATACAAATAATCTGGGATAAAAAAAATAATTTCTGACACCAGAAATCATAACTTTCTGAAACATTCTGTCTGTAGGACAAAAAAAACCCACTATTTTTGGTTCCTTTAATATTCATCATCAGAACTACTCTTCCATGAAGGTCTGTGAAATCATCCTGTTGGGCATGCAAGGATTCCTCGTGAGCAGTTCTCAGGGTTTTTAAGGACTGACTTTGCTCTTTTAGTGCTATTTGAGTTTTAGAGGGCCAGAGCCCTTGTAATTAGTGCTGCCAGGAGGCCTGCAGAGCACCTAGCGTGTATGCTGGAGGGGGAGGACTGCTCTGATGTACCGGTAGTGGATTGCGAGTGACATGCAGAATAGATGCCTGGATTGTTTTGAAAGTACATTTATTTCAAGCAACCAATTTGTATTGATAGCCCTGAAGATACTCAGTTCTTAACCATGATTTCAGACATAGTTGTTGCTGTTACTGGGGACTTCTTTGTAATTGCATTTCTTTTGGGTGGGAGTGTTTAGGGAACTAAAATACCCCCAAAATTGAGCACTATACTGAGTTTTCTCCAGTAGTTTTTGTTATAAAAAACTCTTATACTACATGTCTGCTGGATACCATAATTTGCCTGCTATCCTGTATTCGGTGTCTACTGCATCTCATGGCTTTTACTTCCAAAACGTGCCAGCATTGGAAGGCACAGAGTACACACAGCAATATAAAATAAGACATTCTGTGGGCTGCAGAGTGACAGAATGCAGAAGAAGCAGTGGCTAGCTGGTGAAAAATCCAAGCAAGCTGAACTCTCAGTTTGTGTTTAGAAGACCTGGAAGGCTTTGACTAGATTGCAGGTGGGCCCTGAATTCCTGCACGTTGCTCTTTGCTGTCCTCTTAACTAAAAATATTTTCCGGAATGGAGGGTGCAGGCACCTTGTTTGGGACTTTCCTAACTCCTGCTGTGTTCAGTGGATCTTTCTGTGGATGAAAGCAGAGCAGATACCACTCAGTGAATAAAGGCTCTTTTGTGCGGGAGAATATGGAAACAGTAAATGTCAGGTGAATGTGCTGGGCAAAATATGGGAAGCTGCTCAGATAACACATGCAGACTGTTACCAGAGATTGGTTGTTCTCAAGGAATATGGGAGGTAAGAGGAGGGTGGCATAGAGGGGCACTCTCCTGGGAGCTGTGTGACAGCAACATGCACACTGTCTATGTCTGTGTAGCAAAGAATTTCCTCAGTATAAGTGGCCTTTATTCAGATTCTATTTTGCCATCATTTTACATAAAGACCAGTTTGTATCGATGACTGTGGATAATAAGAGTCACTAGGCTTGGCGACACCTTCCTAATTTCTTTTCCCTGTCTCTAGTATAGGCAGATGTATAGCAATAATGCATAGCAAGGCTTGATCTTGCAAAATGACGGTGCTTATGATCCAGTGGCAACAGCTGAGCACAAGTCCAGCACCACCGGGGAGGCACTTTGTGGGAGCGGGGAAAGGATG